>NC_133028.1:13271944-13580555 GCF_048771995.1 Taeniopygia guttata
GGCCATGTTTGAGTCTGGGGTGTAGACAAGATGATCTCCAGAAGTCCCTTCCAACATCCACCACCATTTTATTTTTCTAAAATTATTATACATGTTAAAAGAGCATTATAAATTTTAAAATTCAACTAGTTTTAATGGCTGTGATGAAGTTACTGTGAAAAGAGCAGTAATCAAAACAAGTAAAATATTGCATTTTTGTTTTTGCTTGATCAATGACTGTGTTGTTTCAGTATTTATGTCAGCATAACCCTAATGAAATCAGCTTTTTCTGACACCTTGGGGAATTCTGCATCCAGCCATTTCCTTGTCTGGCAGTTTGCTACAAAATCAAGGAATCTCCTGTGATGTAAAAGTAGGTTCGTCCTTCATTCAGTGTTGATGTTTTCAAGAGGAAAGGATAGAATTATACTATCATCAACCATTTTTCTTTATGGATGTTCAAAGAAAATCCATCTTTAGTCAACAAAAAACTTGCATAGGTGTCTGCCAGGAAGGCACGTGACTTCTACATGGGTTCCTGAGTTCTGGGTGAAAAAACAAGCCAGATCTTCTACCTGTTGGGGACTCTAGGTCCTATTTCCGTACAGGTATGTATTTTAAGCTGGAACCACCTTCTCCCTATATCAATCAGAAAGCTTGCATGACACAGTTACAAGATATGGGAATTCTGCTAACCTGCAGAATTCTGCAAGGTTACCTGCAGTAACATTCAGGTCTTAGGTAAAACCAACCCTTAGGTGAAACAACACTGTAGCAGCTGTCAGTATGTGACATGTTGCTGACCTGTCCCAGTTAGCCCACGATGAGATGGCAATAGCCCAGTCTGGAACACAGCAGACTGCAAGGACGATTTGCAATAAGCATTATGGACAAAACTGTGTCAGGTTTGGCTCCTCCACCCCACACAATCCTCCAATGTTATCCCAGCAGACTTTGTACCCTCGGGCAGTTTCTCAAGGCATGCAACACACCCAGGTCATGTTATCAAACTATGCTCCTGATGGGTTGCAACACAGCACTTGTATAACTTCAGACTTGTTGAACTCATCAGAAAGTGTAATGCTCGGGAGAGGTACACATCCAAGCACTGTGTGGTGTGGACATGAGCAAACTGTTCACGTTAACCCTGTTTATCTTGCAGTATGGAGCTGGCTCTGCTCAATTTTGCAGTCTGTATTCATCCATTGGTTCTTCAGCCTCCAGGCTTCTTGGTCCTGGTGGGAACAAGAAATATCTCTGCTGGGGCAGAGGGAGGGTTCAATTTTGTTAAACCATAGAATCATAGAATATTCTGAATTGGAAGGGTCCTGAAAGGATCATCAAGTCCAGCTCCTGGCACTGCACAGAATCACCCCAAAAGTCACACCATGTGTCTGAGAGCATTGTTCTCTGTCAGGCTTGGTGCTGTGACTCCTTCCCTGAGGAGCCTGTTTCAGTGCCCAACCACCCTCTGGGCGAAGAACCTTTTCCTAATATCCAACCCAAACCTCCCCTGACACAATTTCAAGCCAATCCTTTGGATCCTGTCACTGATCACTACAAAGAAGTGACCAGTGCTCTTCCTCTCACAGGGAAGTTGTAACTGCAACAAGTTTCCCCTCAGTCCCCTCTTCTCCAGGCTGAACAAACTAAGTGACCTCAGCTGCTCCTAAGCACTAAACAATGGTGTAGTTTTATCACCTGAAAACTTAATATGTAACAAGCAAGACATTCCTGGGTGAAACTTAAATGCCTTTGATATGTATCAGGCCAAATTTGATGATCGCATAGTTCCTTGTGACCTTGACTTGGGTGAGAAATGCTGCGTAGGGAGGTATCTCACCAGGGGGCACAGGCTAGCCAATTACAGCCCACAGAAAAGTGGCCTGAATTGTTTCCTTTAGCAATTTTTTTGGCATGATACATTACCATCTTCTTAGGTAATAAGTTACAGGGAAAGCCTTTTCTTGCCTAAGAAAAGAAATGACACAATTTACGAGAAAAAAAAGTACTATACAAGCACTGTGTTAAATAAGGTAACAGGAACATAAGATCATGTCAAACATTCCTGTAAAAGCTACTGGCATGCAGCAATGGTTGTAATGTAGGTGTTACCTTAGGTGTATTATATTGGTATGTGTTGCAAAAGAAACAGGGAAACCGTGATCACAGCAAACCGGAGATTGTTCCACTTACAGCATGCGAATGAAAAAGTCTCTTCTCAAACCTGACCCAATCATCAGGATGTCATCAGTTGCCTTGATGAATGACCACTTACACCACACAGGACACAATTTTGGCACAGTATCACACTGGCAGAGTACCAATCCTGCTGTGCTCGCGAGGCAGGCGCGTGTGACTCAGCAGAGACATCCGCCAGTGCTGAGTGACTGTAGGCTCCTCTTCTCCCAAATCCATTTGAAGTGAGACCTTTTGTGCTGTGAATGGGAAGTGGGCACACTGTCTGCACATCTCTAAAGGGCAATCTTCCCAAAATACTCATGATGTGGTTGCTGGTGGTCATTTGAGCTCTCTTTCTTTTTCGAAAGGGCAAATACTAATAATAAACAAGACTAATAATTGAGCAAAAGGAGGAGTTAAATGGACAAATAAATAGTGCAAACCAGTTATACACACCTTCAATAACACAATGCACTGCACTAGTGTACTGCTGGCAATGAAAAGCCATCATGAAAGTATTTGATAGATCATGCATTGGTCAATAATGGACAAACCCAGCAAAAAATACAGGAGGAAGATTTTAAGGTATTGAATTCCAGTTTTAAAATAATTCAGTTCCAATCTACATACCAGTAAGTGCAGTGTGGTTATTACAGGGCTTGCTTAGATGGTAAAGAAGAACAAACGATTTTATGTTTGAAGAATTTTAAGTGAATTGACTTGGACCTAAAAGAGCAGCCAAAATATAACTTAGTTGATCTCTTTAACAGCCTATCTCTCTAAGATCGTAGGTTCCATGGAGAAATCAAATCACTGCGAATTGAATCAGGACCATTATGGTTTATATATTAATCCCTCTTCCAAGTATAGCATTATTATGGTGCCGTCATTATTTAATAATGCAAAACTTAATGATTCAAAGTGAACTTCACAACACAATGCCAAAAGAAACAGATATATTAATATTCAAAAATAGTATTTATTACATTTATCAGAACCTAGTGCCATTTAGAAAACCCCTCCTAGAAGATGTTATCTTTGATACTCAAGTTTACAATATCCAAACTGCTTTCCCCTTTCTTAAAAATATTCAGAAAGTTAAAAATATTTGGCCGAACTTGAATCAATTTTAGTAAGTGATTGGCACTCTTCCTTCCTAAAACCCAGTGTTTTTGCAGCTTCAATTGTAATGAAGGTGTTCCATAGGTTAATACTTACAATAGCTTAATGCCAAGGTGATAAAGAGGCTTGAAAGCAACAACACCTGGGAAAGCGACTCACCTTTCTGTAAATAATCCCTCAAATCCAGTCTTACATTTCTAATATCACCAGATACAATGCCAAAAAAGGATTAGCCCATAAATGGTATGTCTGGCCCACAGTGCTGGGTGGATGCTGCATTCCAGTAGAGCACAGCCTTCCCTACATCCATGGATCTGGGAAAAAACACCAGCAAGAGCACAGGATGTATTTTATCTCAAACTTTCCTTTCATAAGCTGGGCAAATTCAGAGCAGAAATGGGGAGGTCTCTGCTGACCATCTGTTACCTTATGGAAGAGTGCATTGATCAGGTCCTTCAGAACCTGCTCCAAGAGAACAGGAAGAGATGGAACGACCTAAAGCATTTAAATTAAGTAGCTTCTGTCTCACAACAGCATTACCAAAGGTCTAGCAGGACTTGGTGACAACACTCTAAGACCCTCTGGGAACCAGTACCATCACATTGGAGCCAGTGAGTGGTGATGGGTGAGATCCTCTCTCAGTGCTCCCCTGCTCAGAGATCCACTGCTCTCTCAGTGAAGCACATGGGATGGGAGAGCAGACACATGGACACCCAGCCACACGCCTGATCCAAGCAAGGGATAAAACATGGGTCTAGCTGCAATGCTTTAGAAACAGGCTTGATTTTCTTCTGGTCTGGAGGGCTGATCTTAGGGAGGTCCTCTTCAAAGATACAAAAAAAAAAGACCTTCAAAAGCCATGATACAGCTAGAGTCTAGCAATAAGTAGCAGATTGTTATGCTTTTAAGCATTGGAGGCCTTATCAAATGAAATTCAGCAACTTCTCAGAGAGGACAGAGCTATCTGGATGGCTGAGCTAGATGTTCTGTTTGGCCTTGCAGATTGAGGACTCATCACCTTGTCTTTGATTCAAGTTAGAGCAGATATCACTTTCTCTGCTCTTGTAAGGAAATACTCTCACAAAATTGCCCTTAAACATAGGCATATAAATATAGTAAACATTTCTTAATGCATATTTGACACTGCTTATCTTTTCATCTATTTATTTCAATGTGGTCTAACGTGTACCTATCCACAACGAGGAGGGACTGTTTTTTTTTTGAAGTCCCTTCCAACCCACGTCGTTCTAGGATTATATGATTCTTTTTGCCTGTTTCAGTGGCCCTCAGTGGCCCTTTTCTATATAGTAAATGATAACCGTGTCCATCATTACGGTGCTACGCTGATGCGAGACGATGCAGCGGCTGTAGAAGTCCTGCTCCCCTTGAGCCGCCGCTGTCTGCTGGCACCTCCCTCTCCGGCAGCTCAGGGTCCGGGGCAGCAGCAGGAGCGCAGAGCTGGAGCCATGCCGACACACGGGCAGGGCTGCGGTCCCTCGGGGGCAGGGACAGCTAAATCATCCCCAAACAGAAACAACTTGGAATAGCGGGAAGCGGAGCGGGAGATGCCGTCAGCAGGGCTGTTCTGCCCCCTGGTGCCGGAGCACCGTCCCGGCGGGTCCCGTCCCGCAGCCGCCCAGCCCGGCAGCGCCTGCCCGAGCGCCGGCAGCCCGGGACACGCGTCCACCGCCAACTGTGAAATCCTTCTTTAACCCTGCATGATTTTTACTACTGATAAATATCATTCCCCTCCGCGCAGGGCAGTGCTGGTGACTAAATTATGTCCTAGAATGTGATAACTATTGGTTGCAAAGATGTAACTGCTGCTTACCCATAATTTATAGGCACATAGGCACGTGGTGTGATACTTGGGGTTGTCCTGTGCAGGGCTGGGAGTTGAACTTTGATGATCTTTGTGGGTCCCTTTGAACTCAGAAATTCCAGCTATATTCCCTGATTCTCGTTTTTAATGTCTAAGTCTAAAAAGTACCAAATATGTACGTGTATGATCTGATCAGGTGTGTTCTTAACCCCGTCTTTACCTAACATTTTCCTTTTACATTTTAATATGGTGCAGGTGTTTCCGTAGTTGTAAACTGAGGCATGGCTTAGTCTGCAGCATGCATTAAAGATTTGGGTTTTACCTGCTTGGAAATCAATTGTCCATGAAGATGATCAAAACTACTCAGAAGAAGGGACTTTTTTCCACCTCCAAGTAAGTGCTGTTGGGAAATCTGTAGAAAGACTGTGTCTAAATACCTTATGCTTTAACTTACTTGGCTGCAGCTTCTTGTCCACAGTTTCCTAATCCCGGAGCCACTGCCCCTGCCTTGTGGGGTTGTACCTGAGTCTCTGCACAAAGATGATACTGGGAACCTTGAGGAGATCAGCAGCAAGCCAGTGCTGCTTCCTTGCAGGTCAGTGGGCATATGAAGGACCTTCAAAGGCAACACACAGAGCAAACCCCTGTGTTCTGTGTACAAGTCATGCACAGGCTGCAACCGCATACAGGCAACAGGGTCCAGGAAACAAAGGTTAAATATGTCAACCCAGAAATCTGGCCTGCCTGCAGAGCATGAGAATCCTGGCATAGACATTTATCAATACTTATATGGTTGTAACATTCACACCTGGCTACCCTGAGAAGATTCCCCCTTCCCATTTTAATGCCTGCAAACTTTACAAAGTAAATCAACAAGCAAACACTGAGGCCTCACTGACATGTTAAGCAGCTCTCAGGTAGTCAGATCATCTGACAATGCAGCCAGAATGATGTTGATAAGCCAAGTTTTCAGGGGTTGCTAAACACAGGTGACTCCCTTGTTCATGTGGGACAGATTTGCTGGCAGTCACACAAACCAGGCAACTGGGAATGTCGAGCAATTCTGGGTAACATAGAAGAAGCCTCTTTTGGTGTTAGGGATAAACTGGACTTCAAACTTCTATCTTTCTCTGCAGGACATCCGAGCTGACTGATCTAACTCAGAGGTGGGCACAGGCTGGCTGCTCATAGAACAAGCTGGCTGGTCTGGGCCAGCAGCCCCACTGCTCCCAGCTCCACAGGCACCACGTTCAGCTGCCAGCTAACCTACAGAGGGGAAAAGGGAACAGCTAAGCCTGGCTTCTAGATTGAGTGTCTCTCAGATTGGGTCAGAGAGCTAACGAACCATGATCTGTAGAACTTCCTAAAGACACATCCACATTACAGCTCCAGGACTGAACATTTCAGAAATAAAGTTCAGAATGATGTTAAAGTGAGGCTTATTCCTCAGACCTGATGTGCTTTCTACAGGTCTCAAGCAACAAAACATAAAATTTCTTCTGCTGTCTGTTTTAACAGAGAAACATAGCAGTGCTGTAAGTATTTAGAACATACACAGTACAGCTTTTTTTGCTTGAATTTTTCAAGGAAAAATTGAGGTCTGTTCTTAAATGAGGGAAATAAACTGGTACAAGGTCATAGAAAAGCTCAAGTACTCAAAACTTTCTGACTGGCTTTCACAGACAGGCCTGCTCCCACACCTCTGCATCTGCCAGTGTGCTCTGGAGAGGCACAACCATCAAGAGGAAACAACGTCAGGGTCTGCCTAAAATTTGGATGTATTCAAGTCCATAGGGTGGTGATGGGACTCACACAGAGCTGCAGAAGTAATTGGCCCACATGATTATGAGATAGTTAAAATATCATACATGAAACAAACTATGTTTATCCGGAGAGGGCTCTGATCACTATAAAAAGACCTCAACTCTGAATAAAAAGAAGACCCAAAGAACAGGGGCTTTTTTGCTTCCACTGTAGTCTCCAGAGCAATGAAGGGACGTGCCCCTTGGGATTTAATCCTAAATACTTGCAGGACACAGGAATAACCAACATGGACTCATCACAGGCAAATGAGACTTGATCACTTGATAATTCTGCATCTCCCTGCTGACAGCAATGCTGAGGATGTGATGCAGCACATCTGGGCCTCAGACAATGCCTCCCAAAACAACTTTCCTTAGGAGCTGAGGTGTGTGGGCTGGAAGAAGACAACAATTTAACATCCAGCTAGGGGCCAGCAGGTAACAGAGAAAATATTCCAGGGGGAAAATACCAAGAGTATAGTGTTCAATCTTCTCCTGCTTGTAACAGATAATATAAATGTGTGGTCCACAATACAGCTTGGAGTTTCAGGCTGGATATTAGGAGAAATTTAAATGGAGCAGATTACTCAAAGAGGCTGCATGATCTCCATCCTTTTCAGTTTCTTAAGGCTTGATTAGAAAACAGAACAAAGCTGACCTGGTCTACTTTTGCCCATAACCTTACATCATACTTGAGATGAGGCCTTCAGGGTCCTTCCAAAAACACATCTATGAATTGGTGTGACAGACTTCATTCCTGTCAGTAAAAATATTGGTATTTCAAACAGCCTTTAGTATGCAAAACACACACATTTATTCATTGCAGTCTAATGATTTGTTATGGGTCCCTTCCAAACTGAGCTATTCTATGATTCTTTCCCTGCTTAGCTTCATTCCCAAGTCTCTCTGGGAAGCTTTGCACTTCCAGAACAAACATCTGCTGTATATATGTGAACTTGTGACTTGCTCTCAGCCCAGCCAATTAACTGCATAATTCTGCTCCAAAGCCCACTGAAGACACCTTTTTCTCCTCTGTATACTTTCATCACAGAGATAGGCATGGCTACATTTAGTATAGGGAACAGTTTTTATCAGCAAATAATTTCTTGTGTCACAATCATGAAACAGTACCTGCAGTGACATACTGGGTATTCTGCTCTAACATGCACCTCCAAAAAAAAAAAAAAAAAAAAAAAATCAGTTCCAGGATAGGATTCTACATCTTTGGTATTTTGCTTTGGAAAAATACTCATGTAATTAAGATTTTAAGGCTGCTACCCTTGGTTTGAGGAATTCTAATTGCTAAGAGCAAAAGCATTTGGCAGAGGAACAGAGGTGTCAGAACACCTATCTGTAATTCTATTGTGTCCAACAAAACAACTTCCATCTCCAAATAGATCAGTGATGCCCTTTATTTTTCCCCTCTACCAATTGCCAATTAAAGAATTGCATTTAGGATTTGATGATACTCGGCACAACAGCTGCTGGTAAATTTCTGGCTGACTATACAGAGCAGCTTCTTGGAAGGCCAATGTGCTGTACAAGCGTGGCAGAAATGGAACAAGCAGCCAGGATTAAATCACAGTTAAAGGGGGAGGGGAGAGGAATGCCTGCATTACAGCCTTGTGAGGAAGTACTGGTCACGTTAGTTCTCCAAATCTACCCCTGGCCTAATTAAGCTGCATTTTCACTGTAAAGCAGGCAAACTGCCAGTGATGGTGAAGTGAAACCAGCTTTCCAGTAAGTGCCAAGAGGAGCTCAAAAGCATGTTCATGTTTAAAACAGAAGCCTTCAGGAATAAGGGGGCTTGAGGAGCTATGTTTGAACAGGGCTTGAACTAATATTAAAATACAGCTCTTAAGATAGCAACACATAAGGTGCTTTTAAGTTTTGGCAAGGTATGGGGTTGTTGTTTTGTTTTTGTTTTTTTTTTTTAATTTGCATCCTCTGAGCCTGATTTCATATTCATGACAAGTATCACCATTTCCTTTTGAAGTCACTATAATCTGTACAGACCATCCTGTCTTATTTTCCTGCTTCTCTGTTCAAGGGCAGGCCAAGGGGTTTGAGTTTAGCACAAGACATTTGCAGTCTGGGGCAAACACAAGTAATGTAGGGGCCTGATTCAGAGCAGTACAGCCAGACTCCTTAAATCAGTTTGTGGTATGTGTACACTGGATCAACAACAAACCTGTGTCAAGATATTTGGTTCAATAGCAGAATATATTTTCAGTTTTCTAGTCAGGATTTACTAGCCAACTACAAAGACCATATTAGCTCTTAAGGAATTAGAAGCTCAGGCCATCTGCCAATAAACAAATCCAGTGGAAGCTGAAGCACGAGCAGCCACCCTCACTGCCATGCAAACACACAACTCTATGCAGGGCTTCCAGCTAACAGGCATTCTGCAGAAGCAGTACTACAAGGTCTTCAAGGAATCAAAGAATAGCTCATCCTTCACATCACCTTTCAGGCATAGTGCACAAGCTCTGGTAACTGCTTAACTCCTCCTCTCTTCCCCCTTATAACTACTTAAATGACAGGGATTCATCAAGCACAGGAACCCACAGAGCAGATTCAATCGCAACTCTTCCAGATCAGACTCAGGAAAAATGGATAAATTGCTTGCTGTGCCAGTCCCTATGCAACAGCAGAACAAGTTTTAGGGGCTAAACACTGAGAAAACCTTGCTCATTTGGATCTTGAACTAAATATCAAACACACCCTTTTCCAAAACTTGTCCTTGCATTGTTAGGAAGAATAACATGCAAAACTGCTAGTAGAGGGACACAGTAAACACAAAGAAACCATGGTGCAAAACATCCTACTTCTTGGAAGAAAAAAAATAAAAATTTATGTCAACTGTTCCATCAGAGATGTTGGTTTGCAGGCTAGGACATTTGGATCACCACTCCTAAAAAGAAATAAATGTTTTCTTTTTCAAAAGATGTTTCACCAGCATTTCATATTTGTACAGCTTTTTTTTCAGCAATTGAGCAATAGGCCACAGTATGAGAAGCAGCAAAAGCATTTTATTTGCTGTATAATTAGTGTCATTAGAAATATGATTGGTAAAAAAAACACGCGAGTCCACACAGAAAGGAAAGCTTAATAAAATCCAAAGACAACTGGAAAGGTGGTGGTGGTGGTGATAGGGACTTAGCAGAGAAAATTTTTTAAGTCTTCCAAGGTTCTAGACAGCAACAGCTCTTTTTGGCCACCCGAGATGGTAACAAATCTTCCTACTACTTTGCATCAGCGTGTCCTCCTCCACCCTTGCTGGACTGCTAGCTTCAAATCACTAAAACCTATTGTGGAGTGTGAGAAGGGAACTAAACACAACATCAGGATCTCTTCGCATGAGGTAACGTTTTCATGCAACTGTTCTGCACATGCAAAGGCATAAAACTGACTGAGCAAACACCATCTTCTCAAAAATCACTTTAAGTCATAACAACACTTCACTTTGTTTAATTCCTGTATTTTCCAAAAGGTGGTAGAAGTACTGCATTTTTAAAACAATAACATGCTTCTCCTTCAAACAGAAAATAATCTTTAAAACAGAATGATTGCTTTTCTCCGACACTGAAATGATGAGACAGTCTTAATTCACGGAAGCAACAATTGTGTTCCTGAAGCAACAAGTTGCCACAATGATTATTTGTAAACATTATACCCACAACAGTAAGTACATTAAAATCCCACACTTCCACCTTAAAATAAACCACAAAGATTTGACATGAAATACATAAAAAGTTTATTATGTATGTACCCCATCTTCTTATCTGGAGGAGAAAATCTGAGGCAACAGTTTGGTGCAGTATAGAGAAGCAAAGCAATATACAGTAGCTGCACACAGCTTGATTGGTTTCAGACCACAACTAAATACTCTTACTATGACTGTTAGTACAGAAATGTTCTGTAATTAGAAAAATGAGAAGTATTACTCTCATGCTGTACAGTCTTATGTTTCTGGGTAAGAAAAGAACAACTGGTTTGAGTTTGAATCTTTCACGCCTGAACCTTGCACACCAACTTGTTTGGCTGTTGCCTCTGGAATGTTCAGCACAAAGGTTAAGCTCCAGACATAATTTAAGTGCTTTTCATGTGCAAACTGTTATTCGCTAAAGCTTTCAAAGTACATTTAATTACAGATATGAACACCCTGTAAAGATATGAGGATATGACAGCAGACCCAGAGGCCAATACAGATTTTTTAAAAGAAATGCTATGTTCCACTGCAGTAGTTCTAGTCCCTGATTAGGTCCTTCCAAAGAGGGGGCTTATTTCAATTGTAGGAGATAGACCACTCTTTAACAGAAGCATCGTGGGATGTTGTTACCAGAGTTTGTTCATCCAACCACGCCAAGCCGCTTACATGATGTAGTCTGTGAGCATCTGTATCACAGTGCAAAGTAACAAAAGAGTTAGGAAGGCTGGGTTGACAAGGTAACTTCAGCACATTCCAAATATGATTTTTGGCTGCATTAAATACTAGTATTGGATTTTAAAAGTAAATACAAAAATAACAGAAGAACTGCAGCTAGTGTGGCTAGACAGAGATTAACATAAAGGCTAAATTACTTTGGGAACATTCAAAGCCTGATTACCATTAGTCTACAAAACAGTGTTTGATTTCAAGAACTACCAACAACTTTCAAAAGTAGCATGTTGAAGAAAACATACCTGGTATCTTGACTCTGGTCTCTGGATCACTCACAGTCCAAACATACACCATCATGTCCATGCCTCCAGAAGCAAAGTGTTCATTGTCTGGTGACCATGCAATGCAAACAACTTTTGCATGGTGTCCGTAAAAGACATTATGTTCCTATTTGAAAATCAGAGAGACAAAGGTTATTCCAATATTAAAGCTGCCATTATTAAATATTCTGATATTATTCCAGCTAAAGCTGCTTCAGGAAATCATTAGCTTTCAAAGTGCAGTATCAGAACAAGCTACTGCAAAATTCCAGACAAGCTACTGAAAAACTCAGATGGAGATTGGATCCACTAAGTAAACCAAGTGGTGGCTTCATTTTATGTGATTTATTTAAATACTTAGCAGGCCAATAAAATACAAACCCCCTTTGTAAAAAAACAAACAAAAAAAACCACTAAGACATTTTTCTATGAAAGATTGATACATTAAGGGCATATGCAATTTAGAGATTTCTAAAATAATCCAATAGATGTTTCGCAAGGCAAAATTATTTCAATTTTTACTCAGAAAATGAAATTTTTTCTTGTGGAATGCCATCCTGTTTTTACTTCAGTGTTGTTTAGTCAAAGTTGAAGGAGTTTACAGGCTGATACACATTGACTGCTTGGGCTGAAAAGTGGAAATTGCCCATTTTTTGGTTTTTAGTGAAAAGACTAACTTTTAGATTGGTAGATAAAGCAAGAGTCTCTGTTCTAGCATATCCCTTGCACAGCTTAGTACTTACCATGGAACTGTGTGCCAGAGCCAGCAGAATTTTATTGGCAAGTCTGCTTTATTTACATAATTGAATTTTACTGCATTCTTATCAAACTGAGCCTACTTTCTTGTCCATTTTATAAAAATGCACACAAGTTCTCTAACAGACATGGCATGTATTTTGTTATTTCCTTTAAAAATTCCAAACTAACAAACCAGTGGTTCGGCAGACCCAAAGGAACTTTTTGTATTTAACTATGGATAGTCTGTGGAAATCCAGTTCCTTCCCTGCTTTAACTACGCATTTGTTATTAGATGGGTTTCAGTGTTTTCCCAGCAGCCAACCCATGCTGCACATTTCCTCAACTATTTCCTCAACAGTCTGGAGGGCTCACACAGGTTCCTGTAAATACCAGTACTAGCCCAAAATAGCAGGTAAACAGACAGTCACAGAAACATTACATTTACATCAATGATTTACAATTAAGCCTCAGCAGCTACATCCACCTTCACTACAACAGATTTTAGACATGAGCTGTCCGTCTGTTTTTAAACAAAGAAAACTCTCATTACAACATCTCTTACCGCATAGCCGTCAGCAACACTAAAGACAGTGACAACTTTGTTTGCATCGCAGACTGCAAGAAAGGCACCATCGTGAGAATAAGCCAGGTCAGTAACAGGACCTTTAGCTTCCAAAGTCTTATCATCACTTTTCAAAGAGGTTCCTTGGATTGAGTACAAATGGACATTCCCATCCTGCAATTAATAGCAACAAAAGAGAAATGTAGAACATACATTTTACAATAGAAAGAGGAGTTCCTAAAACTTTTTGCATTAATTCTGACTGGTAGTGCTTATGCTAAGAAAAGGTTTAGATAACCAGTCATTTATGCTGGCTACAATCCACCAAGTGTGGAAAAAAACTCCATTTTCTATAATTTGCCAACTTCAAGAACACACTGGATAAAAACAATTTGGCAATTTCAAAACAGCAAATACAGGAAAAAAAGATTCAATTCAAAAAGAAGTGAAATAGACTTTAGGTCACAATTGTGGCAGAACCTAGGGAATGAAAGCCCAAGAACACCAAATACACACACTTAAACAATACAGATGTTGTTCAAATTATCACCTACCATTTCTCAACACAACACACCTACTATTATTAAAAACTTCTGTTACTTCTGTTCAAAGTAGTACAGTTTTAGGAAGTGCAACCTTACCGCTCCTCCTACTGCTGCTGTACTTCCAGTGGGGTGAATGGCTACAGCTTCTGGCTCATAGCCAAGGTCACCAATTGCAAAACATTTTTTCTTATCTTTCATCAAGACAACCTGTAAGTAGAAAACCAGAAACTAAGACCCCTCTTCAAAGTACCCAATATAAAACTATTACTTTACTCATAAATACAAATTCCCTCTAGTTGCTCGGCTGTTTATTGTATTTTCATCCTAACAGAACAGTTTAATGTAAAAAAAAATTGAAGAAATGCCTACATATGTGGTGACTAATCTGCTGTACTGAAGTACTTGTTTGTTCTAAATTACATAGTGCAGAGCATTCTCCATTGCCTTCAGCTTTGCTTCACTTGGTTTGAACATGAAATAAACACGGACAAACTAGTATTTTTAGCAATGCTTACTCCCTTCCTGGTTCATTGTTAAAGGGAGGGAGGCGGGACCAAATAAGTAGCAAGTTAATGCTGCAGTCTCAAACCTTAAAGGCTATTTCCTATCCAGTTCTATGCTATGGTTAACTGGGATTAACTCACATGAAAATAGGTTTGGACAACATTATCAAATGTCCCAAACACAAAACCAGCAGCCAAGCAGAAAGCATAAATCAATAGAAGTTAATAATGTTTTGATACAAGAGCGCCTCGGTGCAATGCCTACAGTTTTCTGTGATCTGCACTAATGGCAAGTGATCTAGAGCTGCTTATGCTGTACAACAGCACTAGTTAATTGGTTAGTTGGATTAATTGCAAAAAAATAAAACGCAGGAGAAAAACGTTCTTTTGCCAAAACTGTGTCACTGAACAGATCTGGCAAGAGTGTGACTGAGGTTTAACCTCCCAGCACAAATCTGTATTGATAACAAATACAGATACATCCACACAAGGGACTTTCTGAAATTTAAATCTATACATAAATATGAAATTGGTACAGGATGCAGAAAGACAAGGGTTATCAAGTATCCTGCTGAATTATCTTCCTTATAGGTCTTATAAGGAAATTCTGTAGATGTGCAAGGTAATCCCATACTAAATAGTTAAGTGTTACCATACATGGCATTATTAACACAGCAATAGTTGCTAACCTACATGCTAATACTTACTTGTCCAATGCATAAAACTACAGTATAACCACCAGGACCCACAGCTAAACATTTTGGCTGAACATCCATTTTCACAGCATCCTGGCCACTGGACGAGGGGTTGCCAAGGTGGAGAAGCAGGAAGGACAAAGCAGGAATAAATTATTCCATGTCTACCATTATTTTAAATTGCCCATTCAAATAATCACCCATGAATCATCAAGAACATGCATAACTTAGTTTTCTTATCTAATCAGCAAAGTTTCCTATTGTTTTGTGTTTAAAGCTTTACTATCTTAATCAGGTAGCATAGCTTTGAAATGAAAGTCAATGTTACTATACTACAGTTTAATTTTTAAACTAACTAGATTATCTTAACACGATTCTTTAAATTCTGGCTTCCATGAAGAAACAGCTGTCCCACTCCTCCTAAACACATTTATCTCCACTATCCCTGAGCATTTATGAATGACAAAGCAGATACCCTTCCAAAGCCTCTAAGTCATCCAGTACAAGAAAGTCTCCATCTTACCCATGGAAGGGATAAAACAAATTGAAAAGCCTGGGATGCATTTCTCATTGTCAGAAAAAAGCACAGGGTTGGTACAGTAATCATTTCTACATTTTCCATGGAAACATAAAACCTAAATAAACTCCAGCATTTATATTTACCATATAAAATCAACAACAATCTTGCTGTAAAACAATTATACTGCAATAAAAGGCAACATTTCAACTAACCTGTAATCTCTCTTGCTAAGGTTGGTGTAGCGCACAGTGTCATCCATACTGCAGGTGACCAGCTGGTCCATTTCATCCACTGCCATTCTAGAAACCTGGTTTGTGTGGCCTTTCCCAGAAAAGCCATCATTCTCTCCAGTTTCAGAATCCCAATAATGTGCATAATAGAATTAAGGAACATTTGAAGATACTGGTACAGTCAGATTCCACACCATAAAAAGTTAAATAATTGAGAGAACAGATAAGGTTAGAAGGGACCTCTTGAGATTCAGTCCAACCTGCTGCTCAAATTGGTGTCAGCTACAACAGGCTGCAGGGCTCTGTAAGGTTTTGAGTATCTCTAGGGATGGAGACTCTACAAGCTCCATGGGCAACCTTGTAATATTTATTAAGTGAAACTCTGATATTCTGTAGTGAGATAAATGATCTACCCCAAATGGTAGCAAATACTGGAATAATTAGCATTAGGTCTGAGACTAGAAAATAGTTTTTAAAGAATTTTATATAGAAGCCCTTGTAACACTGGCTTTCCCTCATTTTATATATTAACATCATGTGAACTACTCAGGCTATTACAGGTCTGAAAAGAAACAGGACCTATATTTATAAGAGTTTATGCCAACATGTCACCATTTTAAAGGCAGGAAAAAGGACTCTAGTTGTAACTATAAGCTTCAGAATGCTGGAAATATAACTTTCTACATATTTTGTCATAAGTGTAAAATAGGTATTGCTGTTTCTTGATGTTTTAAGTGGTTAATTTATATATTTACTTGCTTCTCCATACTATCAAGCTTCCTATTATGAAGAATCAACAACTGAAAATTAAGAGTTGGCTAGCAGGAAAGTGTGAATGCAGCTATAAAAACAGGTATTAGGGGAAAGCAAAATAAACTTTAGACAAAATATTCACTTGTGTCCATTAAACTTTGTCTTTGGCAAAGCTGGTTTTTTTACCTCTCCCAATGAGCTCTCATATCAGACTAAGACTAGAACAAGTACCACTATCATTTAAAGGATATTAATATGACCATCATTACTTCCAGAGTAAATATAGGACTTTCCACCATTTTTGTGCACCGTAAGACACTGAATTGATTTACTATGACCCTGTGAATGGGACATAAATAATTACTGATGAGCATTTTTTAACACATACAATCACCTATTTGAGAAGAATGATAGGTTATTCAAAAAATAACATGCCATTCACAAGCATTAAAAGTCACCCAGTGCAAAAAACATTATCTTACAGTCATTTAACTGTTATAGCACTGCTATTGCTATGTCCTTGATGAGAAACAATAAGCACCACGGACGTCCTTATTAGCTTAATGAACCAAAATACTTTCTTAGCCTTTTCATCACTGCTTTTCAGGCACTTTATGACTCAGGCAAGAGGACTAAATATGGTCATGTACCCACATGAACTTCCAGAATTATAGCAGTGATGGCAAAAATCTGGGACATTGTTTCTAGTTCATGTAAAAATGTAAATTCCCATGAGAGAGAGTCTAGTGTCAGTCAACTTTTTAAATCCTAAAATTAAAGTTTGATTGCACAGTAACCCTAATCACCTTGTCCACAATACACTAGTTCTGAGAGAATGAGACCTCTCTGATAGTTTTCTATCTATGCCATATTTCTTTTCTCATCTTAAGAATGCTTAAAAGCTGCAACAAAAGTTAAGCCAATAACATTAATTAAAATGAAATAGTCAGTCTGGGTATTTGCACAAAGCACAGTCTCACCCGTGTAAAGAGTAATTTCTTAATTCAAGAAAGACACATAGCTCATTTGGCAATGCTAATTTAACAAAGCTGTTTTTCGACAGTTACTCTTCCATTTTTACAACTTCAATCACTGAGTCATTTATTGCAGAAACTCATGCAGCAAAAGAACTTTAACCTACCTTTATGACACGTAAAGGCTTATTTGGATTGTTCTTGTCCAAATAATTGATATAGCCAGACAGGGAGATAGTCAGTAAATGGTCTTTCTGCCACAAGCAACCCAGCTGCTGATCCAACACGTTTGATCCCATGTTAAAAGTATTTACAATAGAATTAGCACCGACATCCCAGATTTTAGCAGTTTTATCTCCAGAAGCAGAAAGCAACTGACTGCTGTCAGGGCTCCAACTAATCTGTAAAAACAAATGTCACCACAAGACAGTAAATGCATTTATTAATCCAAGACTTTGCAGTTCATTAACTGGGTAATGAAACACTACAGATCATCTGCACAAATCAAGTGATACTTACAGCATAAATACCTCCATCATGTGCTTTGCCTCCACCAAGAGCACACACTTTCTCTCCAGTCTTCCCATCATAGACAAAAATCTTAAAAGAGCACAAAGACATATGATTTACAGGGAAAAGCAGTAATAGAAAAAGCCCCAAGATAGTGTCTGATACTTTGAAACACTATAGCCCTTTTTAAGGAGAGGCATACGCTATGCTGCATTGAATAATTTAGACTAAATGATTGAGATGAAAATTGTAAATAATCGCAGCAAGTCCCCTTTTCTTTGGATTCAGACATTTGAAATTTTGGAAAATGTTACCGTTTTGTCTCCTGCTGTGATAGCAGCTGCTTAGCACTGCTGTCATGGGAGTCTACCCTCTGAGAAGGACAAGCTACTTATGGTAAAAGAGTAATTGTCAACCTGCCCTTATCAGTAGGGAGTACACATGGAGCTAGGTTGCTATCTATGAATTCATTATTTCAGCTAGATCTCTCAGGATCATTACATACATATTCCAAGAGTCCAATATGTTCCTGCCAAAATAACCTGTAAGAGGATGGTAGGGAAATGGAACAGGGAATAATTCTGAGTAAGAATAGTATGGTTATTACTACTTACCAGTTATTACAGATTTACAGGAGGATAGTTAGAAGTTTAAATTTGAGGCATAAAAAAGAAGCAACATGGATTTTACAATACTAATCCAATTCCCAAAATGTACAAGAAAATCTTCTCATGCTGAAATCAATATTAAAAGAGTTCTTTGTCTTTTACCTGCCCGTCTGCACTAGCTGTAGCAAATCTGTTCCCATCAGGAGAAAACCTCACACAGTTCACAAACCGTGTATGGTCCTGTAGAAAAAAAGTAAGAATCAGCAAACAAAAAAAATAACAGACTGCTTTACATAGAAGACAATCTAGTAACAATGAAGTTCTTTTACATGTGAGCCATAAATTAGCTGTGTAGGAGATGCTTGCTGTAGATAATTGCTACAAGGCAAGTTTAGCCTCTATCTTAAGAGAATCATGGGGCCAAGAACAGTCTGGGAAGCCACTGACATCATGACCAATGTAGTTAAAACAACTCAGTGCATACCAGAAGAATGAGTACCCAGTTTCAGGGATAAGTAGTAAAAAAAGTGAGATGCAGCCTACATGCAAACATGAGATTCCTCCTCAGTGGTGACTGAATTCTTCTGCAACATTCTCCCAAATTCAACTCTTGCTTCATTGCGCAGTGAGTTTTATACACACAAGAGTATTTTATCCTTCTTATTGCAAGAGGAAAAAAAAGCACAGGCATGAGGAATTAGTTACTATTTTATTAAAATTCCATTCCTGGGAGACTGCATTAGTGGTAGTTCTGTGAAGTAATGAGGCAAGACTGATGTATGCTCCCCACATAGATGAGTTATAAGAAGGAGACTATTCAAACCATGCAAACTAGAAAACACGTGTTAAATATGGAAGCACCACAATGAGGCCAAAGCTCCCATGCAGAGAGATTTGGAAGATTATTTTTAGTAATATGGAAGGCAGGTTCTAACCTACTTTCACCAACTAGACTTTTTTTCCTGGATGATAATGCAGGCTCCAATCTCAACCATATAACAGAATCCCATATATCAACCTAAATATCACTTTAAAAGGAAGACTGCATCACATACCAGTCTAAGTAGCATTGGTAAGCAATTTGGACTTTAGAGTTCCAGAAGAACCAGCTTAGCAAAATACAAGTATCAGCTTAAGTTCAGAAATATATTAGGCAACTACATCATTTCATTGGATCGTAGAGCTCAAAACAATTCCTTTTCTAGAACTGGAATGGAATCCTTAGTAAAGTCAGCATATGAGGACTACCCAAGGCTCATGTGTTAAAAACAAAAGTCCTACTACACTGTTTTTAAAACTAAAATACAAACTGAACATTTTGAATCTACTACTGCAGTAATAGCCAGTATTTTTGCAATAGTTTTTTTTGAGGCAAGAGATCTCCTGCCATGAAAACAGCTGCAGAAGCTTGTGGCTTTTTATTTTCTTTGGCTTTAAGCAACAATGAATACCTTCCCCGTGGTAGTTCCAGCTTTTGTTTCATGTAAGTGATTGTAACAAGTAGAATAAGAAACAAAGTTAAAAAGAACGTAGAAACAGAAAACTGAACACACAAGTTGCATACCCATTCCGGAAGTAGAAATCAAGTTATGGTTTCAAACATCTACACTCACCCTTCCTAAGTGGCCCTGGGATTTCAGATTTGAGCAGTCTTTATCAGATTGGAAAATTACATTAAAAATCACCACACTTCTTGAATCATGCACCTTCTACACACATCTGCACTGAGAAACTGAGCTCTGAAAGCATCAATAGAGCCAACACAACAGCCTACTTCATCCCTTCAATAGATTAGTGACAATGAAAATAGAATATTGGAAAAAGTGTTTCAGGTTCTCTTTTTAACCAACCATTTATTTTGGCTTTCTTGGCCTGAGACAAACATTTAATTATACATTGTTTTAAGAAAGTCACTTGACAGCAGCTATGCTTCAAAGCGGGGAACTGAGAACTTCTGTTATAACAGCTAATTGTGGTAAGAACTGCAAGCTTGTTGGAAATAGCACAGTTTAACAGAGCCACATCGAAACTTCAACTCACGCTTAGTGTAAACTTGAACTTGAATGGCGGTCCCTCAAAGAAAGCAGCACAGTTGTCATCACTGCCAGTTGCCAGCCGATATGGTCTTGTTTGTTTAATGTCCACGCTGTTGATCACTTTATTGTGCCCAGTAATCTCACCAACAGAAGAGCCACTATCCCACAGGAACACTGCTCCAAATCTAGTTAGAAAAGCCCACAATAACTACAATTCATAAAAGTTACACGTAGATTAACTCCTTGAACATCTGCAAACTGCAGATTTGAGTGCACTCAAAGAAAAGAAATTAGGTCATCTCATTAATCTCATGCAAGCGCATCATAGTTCCCTGAAGGCTATTTAAGATTTTGCTGGTGAGAGATTCTAACCTTCAATTGCAGATTTGCTAAAGGGGACAAACGATCAGGTTTTGCATATAAAGGTTCTAAAATTCAGAGATCCAATGTATATTCCTCACTAAGATTGTTGGTTTATAAGATAAAGCAGTAAATTACTCCATCTGCCTAGCCACAACACAGACTGCAGAAAGCTAGGATAACAATGACATTGGATCACAGTTATCTGACTATTTAGACTAGATTGGGTACCATCACTTTTACAAATATTATTACTTAAAGGTTTAAGGAAGAAGAGTTTCAAATGCTTTTTTGACAGTTCTTACTCTAAATCACCTTAAAAAAACCCAGTATAATCAATACTAAGGCACTAAACTGCCAGAGCATTGCTATTTGAAAGGCCTTCTTTAGAATCCCTTCAGCAATATTCTAGACTGAAAGTGCATCCACCTAATAGGAAGCTGGCCACATTTTTGAAGGACAGCAAACACAGATTGCATCTACCGAGGAGGAGATGGGGCAGAAGGAGCAATGGAGGACAAAGAGTCTTTTCAAGGACGCAGTACCTGACAGGGATTGAAAAACGGTGCAGGGGACTAGGGAACAGCACCACACGATGCTTTTCAGCCTTTTAGGCATGAGACTACCTGGTCTGGACTCTGCTTTAAAAGTCTTTGAACATTAAATGGAGGACACAAACCTAAATCAGCATCTCATTTAGTCAGGTAAAGGACAATTGCTTGTTGTTCTTTCATTAAACTACCATAAGATCTAAAAATATAGACAAGTTACCAAAGGAGAAAATTCGGATACACTTTTTTTAAATTCTTATTCAATCAATTGAATAAGACCATGAATCCAGTAAGTGAAGGAAGAGAAAAAAAAATCATGTTTTCCTCTTCCCACCCTATCAGAATTCGACAAAAAAAAATCAAATAGTTATCCTTAAATATAATACCCACCTACCTCTAAGAAACAAGTCCCATACAATTTTTAAACTAAGCAATTATAGCAGAACTGTGTTTCCCAACTAATTTACAGATGTCATAGACTGCATAGAAAATTTTTCTGCAGAACAGCACAACTTGAAGTCAAGACAGGGAAAAAGCAATGACTTCATTCCATTGAAGAATTAAAAGCTTTCTGCAAGGAACTTGCTTTGTTATGATGCAGAGGTTTACATGCAGAGTAAATGCATGTATGTATGTATAAACACATACAAACACAAAAGAATTACTCACTTTTCCCTTCCTTCTCCAACCACAGCAATTCTCTTGCTGTCTTCAGTCCATGCAAGGTCCTTTATTTTTCCTGCAAATGGCTGATACTCATACTTCAGTAGGTGTTCCTTCTGTGTAGTATCCCAGATTCTCAGCTTTCCAGAGACATCTGCCATAATAAAATAGAATATAACTATTGTTCCAGCATGACTCAGTCACATGACTCATCAATCTGCCAGAGTAGAGATTTTCAGCTACACTGAAGACTTGTACTAGGGACCTCCTACCTTACCCTATTACAACTACTACAAATGTCTTTATTTAGGAATGCTGAAGACAGTATCCATTTCAATAAATTAGGTTTCTAACCAGATATTGCGATTCAAGATATGCAGCACCAAATACAAGAGACAGATAAAGCATTTGCAGACCTGTGACAAAACTGCACAGTAAGAGAGTAGGAACTCTAATGTTATCAGCTGGTGTGTGTTAAGTATCTGTTACACAAAGAACAAGCCAGGCCCACCCTGCCCAGAAGCCACAAGACAGCTCCCTGACCCTTCCCTGGGAAGGAAGCCACCCTACACCTACAAGAAGGGAGCAGTCCAGTGGACAGTGGTCCATGAACTACAATTTGTACCTTCAAAGGAGACCTGCTTTGCATACAAATACCAGGTATATGGAATGTACAAAGAGATTTCTGCCCACAGAACTCAATTCATGCACATCACTGTACTTTTTTATACAGAAGCATGTACACACTTAACGGTGTGGATGCCTGAATGCAACAGAATATTCAGGAACTGTAATGTCAAAAGCAGCAGACATAGCCCAAGCAGTTAACAATTTAAGACTTAAGATAATGAAAGCTCCCTGGCTCACTGTTTCCACTGAGTATTGTAAAACCCAAGAGCTACTCAGAGCAATTACTGTGGTGAAGGATTGTAACTGGAGGAATTGTTCTATACACAGACAAATTTACACATCCCTAGTAAACCCACACAACAAAGTCTGTGTGTATTGTACCCTTCAAAAAGCCACTGTCTTAGAATAGACCACGTGCTAAAATATGCATCTTTTACCTCTGTAGAATGCTTAAATTCTGTTCACCATTTACTGGTGCACCTTTATAATTCAATTTAAACATACAGCCACCCTGCATCTTTCAGACCTGGTCATAGACTGATCTTCATTTCTGCTAAAAGAACATTCAGAAGTTTATAGAGAGAATTTGTTATTGAAGCAGAATTTTAATGTGGACTCTCTATCTATTAGCAGGTAAGACACAGAGCTGTAACTTTGCAGGATATGCTATTAATACACCTGCTATGACTGCAATAAGAGAAATTACCATAAAAGCCAAAAGCATAATGCCAAAGGTCTGTCTCATGAAGCATTAATGCAGGTTGCATGGCTAATGCAGATTTATAGACAGAAATGAATCTTACATGTTATACTTAGAAACAGCTTAAACAGCCTGGTCATCTGTCTTCAGACCCCATGCTCAGCAGTATCACAAAACTATTTATAAATGACACACAGAAGACACTTTTTAAGGGAAATACTGCAACCTAAACTCTTTCACTTGGGTATGACAAAGATCAACTGAATACTTCCCTAGCACAGTATCTATTACTGTTCTTTTACAAAGGACTGGAAATCTAACAGACTGCAAGAAAAAATTACATAGTTACTCTGAGTATTAAGTGCTGCACAAACCTAGAGCACTAAATTTGTAGAATACAGAATGCAAATTGGATTTTAAGAGGGTATTCAATTTGACACATGGTCCACACACAAGACTGAGCCAAGAAAATCCTGGCTGTGGTCCCTTTCAGACAAGAATGCGAGAAAACAGAAAAAAAAAAAAAAAAAAAAAAGCTCTGCTATCAGCGTTCTTAAAGGCTCCCCAGTACTCCAGAAATACTTATTTCTATTATAGCTTTCTGATATGAAGGAAACCACGAAGGACAGGACATTTCTCACTTAAAAAAATACAGTTCCCTTGAAATTGCTGAAACTCCCATTCTACTAAGATCTTTGCCAGAATCTGTGCTTCCCTTCTGAGGGGCTCATAGTCAGAATGTTTTCAGATATATTACTTACAAAATATATCTGTTTGGGCACATTACTTGCTTCTGAAGCACTTTTAATTGACAATGGCAAGCATTTTTTTTTTTAATCTATATATTAGTTGAAAACCTTTGTAAGAAACACAAGTTATAGTATTGTATTTATCAATATTCTGCATACCAATCCTCCTGAAAAAAATGTCAATTATTTGATGCAAGCTCCTATTAAAAAGGGTTTGTTTAGTTCTTTGGTAGCCAAAAACTTCTATAATACAGAAAATTCACACTGTAAAAATTCACACTACACTTCCTCAGACAATTGATTCATATGCATTTCAAGGAAACTGAGACTCAGCCTCTTTCTATGCTAGCTTGCCAAGGAAAGCTTTTTTAATTCAGGTTAAGAAAGTAACAAAAGTCACAAATGTTGTCAAGTTTGGTCAGGAAGACAGGAGAAGGGAAAAGAAAGGAGTACACACTGGTTTATAATCCCTCCCCTGCCTATAAAATATTGAAGTTTATTAACATCACAAACAATAGTCCTGTATCTCAGAAATAACTTTTCACTCTGGTGCATTTACACAAGTCTTCACCACACTAAGTATTTAAGGTTCATTTCCAGGTTCTTTCTTTATTGAAATACTACATTTTAAAAAGACAAGAATGAGACTAAGCTCACTGCCTGAGAAAGAGGTTAGAGGAACAAGGACAGAAATCATTCCTCCTTCAAAGACCTGTATGTAAGTCCACCAAAGCACATCCCACTGACTGCATATTTCACACACACATGAAGTGTTACTACTGTTTTGCCAGTAACTTTAACAGCTCTGTCCACACATCTCACACACATGGATACTTTACCTCCAGATGCTATGTAGAATCCACTAGGAGCGTACTTGGCAACTACAACCTGGTGGGCATGCTCTGTGTAGATGTCAGCAATTGCAGGATTCTATTTTAAAGGGAAAAATAAAAGTTACAAAGTTGTACATCCTCCTTCTCAAAGGAATAAAATCAGAAATTCAACAATAAAATTCATAATTTCTCCCTGCACTCCTTTCAATCAAACCCTTCCAGCTTAAATTGAGCAACTGTCTAAAAGTGAGAAACACAGTACACATTGCAGAACACTGCTGGTACCACTTTAGCAACACACTACTTTATAACAACTGACACAAGAAAGGATTTCCTCTTAAGGAAACCTGAAGTGCTGGGACCCTTTCTTCTCCAATGCCTGCTGAACAGTAGAAAAACACTCTCCAAAATAACAGGCCAAGCATCAGGCTCTCTTTTTTTAGAGCTAGCCCAGGGATAAAGCAGTCACCCAAGCAGAGTACTAAATACAAGCTGTGATTTGCAGCACACATCTAAAATCCTACTGTAGTCAACTATAACTTAAAAACTTAAGCCTGCAGTCAACCATAACACATGGCTGTTAATCTTCACCATGTACTCAAAATCACTCAACAATCAATGAGATGTGCTAGGCTTGCTCTTTTTTCTTGATAATTCAATCTGCTTAAAAAGCCAGTAGACCTGGTATCAAGAGTTGTAGAGGAATTCTGAAAGAAATTCACTGCCACTCCATCATATTTTAGCTCTTCAGTCTAAATTATGTTTTCAGATATTTCAGGTTGGTCAATAAAATGAACTCTATGTCTCAGCGAATCAGTAATGCTATACAATAGAGGCACCACACAAATCAAAAAAAGGATGACATCAAGGCAAAAAACTGCTTCCAAATTAGTTGTATAAAAAAGTCATTCTGTAGCCCTCTCAATTACAGTGTATATATGCTACAATAGTAATACACTACTCTTTAGAAATATTTTTCTACTATTTAACAGGCTTGCTCCAGATCCAGAAACTTGACTCATATGATCAAAACAAAATTCTATTTTACCTCCTATAATTAATACAGATTTATTCAATTGAACCAGAAAACCACCTGATGTTATGGTATGACTCAGCCATCCAATCAGGGAAAA
Organism: Taeniopygia guttata; assembly: GCF_048771995.1. Taxonomy (NCBI): domain Eukaryota; kingdom Metazoa; phylum Chordata; class Aves; order Passeriformes; family Estrildidae; genus Taeniopygia; species Taeniopygia guttata. The sequence continues at coordinate 13,297,848 of NC_133028.1, forward strand.
CTAAAACACCCGCTCTGTTTTAGAAATCAGTCTCCTGCTCACAAGAGTTCTTGCTGTTGCAGTACTGTTACATCTCAGGAGACAGAATTCAGCTTGCTCATGCAAAAAAGAATTCTTTTTCATTCCGGCATTTATGCATTGCTTGAGTGCATTATAGCTCTACTTAAGGCACAACCATCTGCATTTACAGCATGCACACCCCTCTTCACCTTGTGCCCAACTGGATTTCATCCGAGCAAGACAAGATATCTTTTTCCCTACTCTGTATCTGCATCACCTATATGGTCAGGGACCTCAAATCCCCCTGCATGTTGATATTAATGGCATGGTAGGTGCTATTTTACAGCAAGAATCTCCAAGAGACCAGGAAACTAAGCTGAGACACTAATTTAAAGGGTTACATGAAAAATAAAGATCCAAATTTAAGATACAGTAGACAGATTCCAGAAACCAGGTAGTAAGTTAAGGCTGTCAAATTGTACATTATTTATTCAATAGTATTATTTCTGCTTGTAAAGTCAGCTTTCTAACTTGCATGTTTCTCGTATCAGGCCCAACCCCCAAAAAACCACTTCTAAAAAGATATTTAAGGAGAAAATTATAGTGTGAGCTGGGACAAATGTAGTACCTAGATTAAACCAGCAACAAGCTTATGTGGCTTATGTCAAACACTGAAACCAGAGCCACATATGAAAGTGAGCAGTTTCAGTTCCAAGCTTCAAAGTAGTCTTAGACTCATGAAGATAAAATATTAATGAAGTATGAAACCTTAAAAATATCACTAGTCTTTCTCAGAGCTTTTCCAGCACTGCTCCAGAACTACTTCTTGTTAAAGGAAGTCTCTAGATCATGCTCAGAGATCAAGCATTAACCCTGAATGCTATATTCATCTGATTAGCTAATGCTAGATAGCTTTAGACTTAAAGAGAAAGGTGATCACTGTATTTTGATGACCCTTTTTTTTTTTTAATTAGAGAATAACCCATTCCATTGGAGAACAGAGGGATTACACACAGACCTCCCCCCAGCATTTCATTTAGTTGTTGCAAACTATTAGAGAGGCTTCTATATGGTGCAAAGAAGGCACAGCTCTTAACTAAGAGTGGACACACTTGCAAGTCAGGTTACAAGCTGCAACATTTCCAGCACCAAAGCAGGAGCACAGGCCTAGGTTAGTTTTTGTGTTACTGCTACAATATATTCCGTAGTCATCTGTCAATTATTAACAGCAACAAACTCCCCTCCTCACTTGGGCAAATTTCCCTATCAGCATTAACTGCACCATAAAACTTAAGGATTCGTGACTTCCATTCTCACCTTCCCTTGAGAGTTTAAACAGTTTGAATTTGAATTCCCACAATCCCACCTCGCCTGTTCTCAGGTCACCGTGTCCCCTACACCCCCCAGCTCACACTGGGGCTCACATTTGGACTGGGCTAATCTTCAGTGAGCTGATTCAGGTCAAGCAAATTGCTTTCTTCCGATTTAACCTCCAAAACAGGGTCAGAAGAGCATTAATGACAGTACAGGGGAGAAGGTCAGCATTCACGACTTGGTCAGAAACTGTAACGTAAGCAGAGTGGCTTTTCCCTCTTCTCTCATCACATTGTGTGTGCCATTACAGGGTTTAACTGGGGCTTCTGGTTTCAGAAACTTGAACTTTTCTTGATACCAAGAGCAAAGCACTATGACAAAGACATTATACCGGCACACTGAAACCAGAATGTGAGCTTACTTTTGGTTTTAAGTGGATGAATTCAAAACTGATAGCAATCAAGAAGTCTGCAAGGAATTAAGTTATTAGTAGCACTTATCTGTTATGACATGACAATGAAGAAATGTCTGACTTTAGTGGGCATGAAGAGATAAAACAGGGAAACAGCTCAGTTTACAAAGGTGATTTACAGAAGCAGCCATAAACAAATCCATTGTTGTGGAGACCTAAAAATTCCAGAGGTATGCCCTGCCCCTCCCCCTGCAGCCCTTCCTGCTGCAGGACAAATCTGCAATAGGAAACCTAGGGGAAAACTTAATTTCTAAAGAACAAGCACTTTGAAGAAATTTGTTTTTGAAAAACCAGTAGCAAGACAGTGGCCTAAACATGCAACATTTCCCCCATGCTTTTCAATGGGATGCAATATTTGAAATCATTGAAATAACTCTCTTAACATTTCTCTAGTTAGAACCAGAGAAAAAAAAACCAAACCCAAACCTCTACACTACTGAAAACATTAACTGGGGCATTCTAACATTTAATTGATGAGCAAAATTCCCTGTGAGCAGGGCTGAGAACTTGCACTCAGTTTGTCATGGAGTCCAGCAACTCAAAAGTGTTTTGATTCCTGGAGTTGGGGCTTGGGTGCGGGGAAAGAAGCTGAAGAATAACACGTTTAAAGATACAGGCTTGCAAGTATTTACATGCTTCTCTGACAGGCTAAGGGCCCCAAACAGCAAAGAGGGAAGAGCTCATTTATTAGGCAAACACAGCATGCAACTTCATAGTAGCGATACCTAAGAAGATAAACAGGGACAACCAGAATATACCAGTCTCTCATCTCTTAAATCTTAGGCGAAGAGGGAAAGAATTGCTCATTTTACCGAGATTTTCTACATGCTTTTACAGTCGCTGCCTATGCCTGAGTCATGCACTCTACTTATTTCCCCCGCTGCTGATCACGGATGTGTGACCTCGATTAAAATCGCCAAGACTGAATGAAGCACAGGCTGTTAAAGGAGGGGGAGGGAGACAAAATGAAACTTAGCGAAAGCTTCACACTAGAAAACAAAATAAATCAAGATACATTACATCAATGTTTCTGATGACGACACATTTTCCATTGGTATACAGAAAATTGTTGCCCTTAGGATCACCTCCAATAATTTTGGAAACGCCTCGTTCAACCTGTGGAAGGCTGGCGAACACTTTTTCTATGGAAAAATAAAAGGGAAAAGGGGATAAAAAATAAATAATATAAATTAATTATTTTAAAAAATCAAAATGAAATGAAGGCGCTGAATGCCTCCCTGCTACCGGCACACGCCCTGCGCTGCCGGCAGCCGCCGTCACTTGTTGCTGCCGGCGGGCTGCGAGGCGCCGCCGGCTCCGCGCCTTCCCGCGGGGCCGCGCCAGGGTCCGCAGCCCGCGGGGCTCCGGGGGCTCCCCGTCCCCGCCCGGCACCTCGCCGCCCCCGCCAGCTTACTGATCTCGTACGGCATCTTCGCCCACTCGCTCGGGCGGCAGCGTCGGGCAGGGAAGGGCGGCGGGCGCGGCCGGGCCGGGCTCTGAGGCGGCTCTGTGGCTGCGCTGCCGCCGCTCAGCCCCGCTCGGCCCCGCGGCGCGAACCAGGAAGCGCCCGCGCCGCGCGCCGCTCTCCGCTGCCTTTGACCATATATAGTCAACTCTGCTCGCGCCGCGCCGCTCCCCGCCAGCCGCGCCGCGCGCCCTCCCCCGGAAATGCCGTGGGCTCGGCCGGGCCCGGCGGGGCCGCGCTGGGGCGGCCTCGGTGGCGGCTCCGCCCCGCGGGGCGCTGCGCGCAGGGCGGGCCGGGCCGGGCCGGGCCGGGCCGGGGCCACTCGGCGGCTCTGACCGGCCTCGGCCTCGGCCGCGCCGCGCGTGCGCGGGGGCCGCTCCTCGCCGCGGCGCTCCCGGGCGGTGCCGGCGCGCGTGCGCAGCGGGGCCGCCGCGGGCGGGGCTGCGCGCGCCGGCACCGCCCTGTCCCGGGAAAGCCCGGTGGGAACGGAGGGAACATCTGGGATGGCGGGAATGAACGGGAACGGGGGAACGTCCGCGGGATGGCGGGAATGAGCGGGCACGGGGGAACATCCCCGAGATCGCGGGAATGAACGGGCACGGGGGAACATCCGGGATCGCGGGAATGAACGGGAACGGGGGAACATCCGCGGGATGGCGGGAATGACCGGGCACGGGGCACATCCCCGGGGATGGCGGGAATGCCCGGCGGTGACGGGGGAGCCCGCGGGGATCTCAGGAACGCCCGGCCGGCACGGGGCACTCCGCAGGGGCAGGCCGGGGGTTCCGCGGTGTGCGGCGGCACAGTCCGGGCTGAGCCCCTCCGCCCCGGGGTCGGCCCTTTCCCGGTGTCGGCCCTTTCCCGGCGCCGCCCTTCGCCGTGCGGCAGCCGCCGCTTCCCGCGGCATCCCTAAAGGCGGCTCTGTGCGGGCTGTGCCCCGGCGGTCCCTGGTGGGATACCGGGAGTGTGCCTTACGCTCCTGCGACGACAGTATAATTTTCATCCCTTATATATTTACATTTATAATATCCTATGGTTTTATGCCATTCAACTCCAGATGTTGCTGAGGTGCTTCACAAATTGCTAATATATCACCTGAGTTGTCCCCTGAGGCCAAGTTGGATGACTGCTTAAATTAAGCTGAACCATGTACAGCCATTCATTTTTCCTGTATAACTTTGGATAAATGGAATTCTTCTATCCCTCCAATATTAATATAAATATATCTATTAATATTAATCACATGTACGATCAGCTCATTTGTCAAGTGAGTGAGTTTTCTCCTATAGAACAAGAGAAAAGCATCAGGATAGATGGGCATGACAGGACTGCCTTGCCCAGCATATGAATACAGAATATAAAAAAAGCAAAGCTTTTGGTGTGCTCTTGCCCACTGACCTGTAAAACAGGCATGGGGAAGCCCTGTGGGATTCTCCTTTGGGGCCTGGGAGAACAGGCTGGGGAGGAGAATCAGTATTGCAGTGCAGGGGTGTAAGTTTCCTTTAATGCAGAAGGGGTAGGCATTTCAGGATGAAGGGATGCTGAAATTTCTCAAGAACCTGTCCTGAGTCAGCTTATGCGGTCATTCTGCTCAAGGAGCAGTGAAGGCTGCGCCCAGCCACACGGGATTGTTACAAGAGATTTCTGTATTTTTCACTCAACACTTCTGTGCTAAATGTATTTGGATTTTCCCTTACTTGGTGTTCAAAGAGCTGTATTTTCCTTGAATAATTACCATATGCCAAATAAAAATCAAGTAATCCATATGAAACCAGCTTTTTTTTTTCTTCACTTCCTTGGATCTTTTAAAAATACATGAATCTTCATGTATTTATTATGTCAATATTCCATGCTAAAGACAAAGCAGAGTCTACACTGGCCATAAGGGTTTTCTTTGTGTCCCAAAGTTGTGTTATCTCTTCTTACATGCCCAGAATCATGTTTACATTTTTGCAACTACATTAGTTCATACTTTCTTTCCTTGTAAATGTTGCCTTTCTAGTTTCTTAAAGCACTGATCTCTGCTCACATCCTAAGATGTTTAATATAGATTTGATATTTACTTGAAATTATGTAGCTGATGCATTATAAGTATCCTATTCACTAGGTTCTCATAAATAGCCAAATAATGGCTGTGGCTTGGAATTAGCAAGTGTGCCCGTAGAAACTCCTGTAAAAAATCCAAAGACAGTTTCAAAAGCTTTTTTTTTTTTCTTTTTTGTAGGTGTCCCAAGTATTTAAGAGGTGAGAAATCCAAATCTGGATCTTCTCAATAAAACTCTCAGTACTCTTGAAGTTCCCATTCTTCAGACCATAGAAGGGAATAGAATCAATGAATTGTTATTTTTCCCTTTGTAAATATTTGATTTAGTTTTGGTTAGCAAGTCTTAGCAGTTTTTTCTTGTTTCCACAATTGTGCTTGTACTTGAAGTCTTGGGGTTTTTTTGAACAAGGATCTCCAGCAAGCTCAAGTTGCAAGAGCTCTTGGGGAACCACAGCCAGCTCGTACTTGGCTGCAGATTTATTAGTAATAATTTAAGAAGTTACTGCTCCCAGATGTCCTACAGCTCTTCACTTGTTGACTGAGTTGGGATATCTCTGCAGTGCCACTTGGCATTGATGTACCTGAGGAGATGAAGAAATTTGCCATCCTTGGCCTGGCACTGGGCATGTGGGAAGACATTTATCAGTCATTTGGAAAACCTGGTTTCTCTGCATCTTTTTCAAGAGTGCTTCATCTTCATAGCAGTAATTTCATAGTGATGTCCTGGGCATCATACAGAGGTTGCTCAAATGTTATTCTTTACTTCTTATTATTTACCTAGTGGATCGCAGCTACATACATGGCTTGTGAAACATGTAGTGATTGATTTCTGTTCCAGAAGGCTCCGTTCGTTCTCCAGGCCTGTAGGTATTGGCCATTAGGCTGATATCAAAGATATTCACATACTGAGAGTTGAATACTAACGCTATGCCTAGGGCTCTGGGCCAGAAAAAATTGAAGTTTCTGTGAGGGAGGTGTGTGGACTTACAGCTGCAATTCAGAGCAGTAGCTTAAAAAGTGATTAAAAATCGAAGTTTATGCCGTTGCATTGCTCTGCAGTTAGAATTTCTAAATTCATATCAACTTTTCATGGTTTTTTACCTTGTACACTTCTTTGCTGACTAAGAGGTGACTTGAATACTGATGAAAATATGCCCCTTAAATTGGAACTCAGCAGTATAGCCTAAGGCACGTGTTAACAGCTCCTTAGAAAGTATTTCACCGTCTTTTGGTGTTTCCACATCACTTAGCATAGCATTGCATTTCTATACAAGTTTGTCTGATGCTGAGTAGCCATCAGCTTTTCTAAAAGGAATTGAAGTAAAATAGGTATTTATGCTGTGGTTTGTTTTTTGTTGTTTTTTTTTTTCTCCCAGGCTGCAGTTTTTATTTCTCCCTGTTTTGAAGTCTACATCATGAAATCTGCCCCCAGATAGTCAAACAGAAATGGTACAAGGAGTTTGAAATGAGAATTAATCTTACACATCATAGATGCTGCTATTATGGCATTTCATAATGCTACAATTGTGAATATGTAGGTTATTTAGGAATTAAATATATTTTTGGTAATATCTATAAATATTTGTTGGAAATATCAAGAATATAAATACTCTTTTTTAAAACATAACACTTAATTTTAATTATAACCAGGTTTGTGTGGAGTCAGTATTGGAATGTTGATCATCAATTCAATTACAAAAGGCAAACTGTGATGAATATTTTCTGACCCTGGTATACTGAAATACACATAGGCTAAAACATACAATAGCTTGAATTACTCTCTTCATAAAAATACTATGACAACATGATAATTCAATACACAAAAATGCAAACATACTAAGAATTAGTACGAAATTCTGTTTCCACCAAACTTTGTAGGATCAGAATTTGTTCCAGATGGTGAAGATCAAATTCGCTCCAGTTTAAAATAATGTAATTCTAGGTTGCTGAAATCCTGCACTCGTTTCCCCAGGCCATCCCTTATTCCAGAATCCCTTGCCCAAAACTGGCATTCCTGTGTTCCCATTCCTAGATCTGAGACCTGAACTGGGCCAAACCAAATGAATGAGTTGCCAAGTTGGTTTTCAATTAAATGAATAGTGGCCTGTTTCACAGGACTGTTGAATGAGTGCAAGAAGATTGCAAAATCAGCAATACAGTTTTAGGTTAGCTTCAGCTGTTACAGAGCTAAACCTTGGTTATTTTTCATTTTTACAGATTCTTAGCCTTGTCAGAGACACAAGAGAAAATCTGAGGCAAAACTTGGATTAAGACAATTGGAATAGTAACCACACCACACGTGCACTTCACATGCCCCAGCAATAATCCCTCTCTCTGACCTCTGTGTTTTGGAAAGAACCGTGGCAGCCCTAAAAAGCCAATACCAAGTAAAGACTGTCGACACTTTAGGCTGAGGAGCATATACAGACCTTTAATTTCTGTGCTCTTCTCCAAGATGTATAATGTTATTCTCAGATGGGCTGAAACACTCTGTTTAACAGATGTCAAAATACTGTTGTTAGTCCCACTTCTCCAGAAGCTACATCCCTTTTTATGTTTGAATTTTATGTTTGGAGCCAGTAGTAATACAAGGATTTGATGTTATTAAACTAAATCCTGCTTTTGCAAAGGTAGTTCTTGTCAGTACATTGAAAAGATTTGTTTTTCTAGTACCCCCAGTGCAAAGAGAAAAGGAAAATTATATGTAAATTTTGTGTGGGGGGGGTGGGGGGGGGACCCACAAACAAAAAACCCTGTTGTGTCAGCCCAGTCTGCACTTATACCAGTAATACAGCATTCTGTTTAGGACATCCTGTCAGGAAACGTATAAGAAATAATCTGAGGCGGTGACAAAATAATTAACAAGTGGGGGGAAGGAAGAAGTTTTGATCCAGTTAAATTGCAAATACAGCACAGGCTCATAAAATTGAATTTCACAGGGATAGGCAGTAACAAGTGGTCCAGAGGGAGGTAATTAGATCCTTCTCACCCTCTTAAGGGGACAGACATTGAAATCAAGAGGCAATTGATTTAGAAGAGATAGAAGGAATGCTGCATAATTAACCCATGGAATTCTTTGCCTCAGGCTAACTTCCAGTCGAATTCCTTCACTGAATTCAATCACTTACAAAGATAACACTTAAGATGTTATATACATTAGAATACTCTCTATAATTGCTTTAAGTAAGAAGAAGAGCAATCGTTTTCCTGGTTAAAGACATAAGGTATTCTCCACCTGGAAGGACACAACTTCCCCATGTGAAACATTACCTGAACATGGTGTCTTTGAGCACAGAGCTTTGACTGCTGTCTGCAGCGCTATATGGGTTATGGATTACTCCATTTTGCTCTGTTAAAAATGATCCTGCCTGAAATAGGTGTAGTGGAGTCTTGGGAAACCATATATACTTATACCTCCACATTTCACAATAGCCTAAACTAAATTAAACGAGGCAACTTGCAATTACCAAAACTGTTGAACAGTTAAAGCTTAAGGGACATCTAAAAGGATCTTTACCCTATGTGGGATTGCAAAATAACAGTTGTTATGTAAGGGAACACCTGCATTTATTACAAGGACTGCTGTGCTGTAGATACTCTGCTGTCAACAACGTTCCCATGTCTGCTGCCACGCACAGGAGAAACCATACCTGTGTTGCTTCCAACAACAAAAGGAATACAAAGCTTCTAAACCAGGAAAGCTTTTGTTTTTCAGAGGCAGATTATGCACTGTCTTTTAGTCAGACAGAGCTACAAACAAAACATATTCCTTTCTAAATGCTAATTGTTGATTTGGTCTGTCAAGAAAGGCTGTATTATTTGGTTACAGTGCTGTTATCAACACGAGGAGAAATGTGAGAGTATACTGGAGACAGATAAAAATGAAGTTGCTCATCATACAAAGATTTTAGCTATTAAAAAAAAAAAAGGAATAAAATTAAGAGCAGTATGACCAAACAAACGTTTAAAAAATTCAATGACTCCAGCTGTCACTCATGTATCTGGGATAGCCCTGAGGATTAGATATTATCCTTCTCTTAATGTAGCTATTGATGCCTTATATTGGAGATGTTGATTTTTGACATCAGCATTTTATTTTGGGTTGTGGTACTCTTTCCTACATGCTGTTTTTGCAGCTGATAATCAGCCACTCCATTTATAGTTGTCACGTTTTGCTGGTGGCCCAGCCTCTGCTCCCTGTAGCATACCACTAATGCCACTGGTAAGAGGCAGAATAATTTTGGCTGCCATGTGACCTGCACAGGGAGGATACGGCTCTCTGGGATGCAGTAGCTTCCCACGCCATTCCTGTGCTTGCTTGGATTTGCTGTGCTCTGGTTTCTACCAGCTTGAATCCAAACTAAACTTGTCAAAGCTGAGCATGTTAAGGAATGCCATTCAGGCCTCAAAACAAGGTTGTCTCATTTTCAGCTGTTGGGAGCACACGCACATTTCCTCACCCCCATTAAGGGAGGGTATGGTATGCATGGGGCTTCGCCATAAAAATCAGACCTACAATAGGAACAGCTTAAAGTAATTACCTCGAGGCTTCCACATGTAAAAGTGTTGATCGTCTGCCTTCTAATGGTAGCTTATATACAGTTAAGGTTCCTATAACATAGTTAAGAGCATGGGGAATATTTCTTATGTCTTGGGGCATGAGAAGTTTCTTCCTTCTGACATTAATATTAATCCTGTGCTGGAGAATATATTACTTTCCAAGAATTAAAATTATAACACAGTTTCTCCATTCTACATTAACAAGCTCTTTAGAAGTTAGATTTTGTTCTCATTAGTAGAGCAGAACATACTCTTAATTAAGCAAATGAGGCAGACAAAGACTAACATATGCAAATTAAAAAGAAGCCTGGTAGGCAAGAGCAACAAAAAAGAGGCAAAAGACTTCAAAAAAGCAGTAGTGTCAGAGAATAATTCATCTAACCACAGGGAACTTCTGAAAAGGCGAAGAAGGATTTGCATCAGAAGATGTGACTATGTATCCATAAAAAGTTGTAATCTCAAAGCTTTGCTCTGGAAGAGGGACTGTCTCATTTCCACTATGTAAACCACCAAAATGTTCATTTACATGGGAAACTGCTCAGTCTAGCAAAGGGAACTCTCAGTTGTGCAACATTTATGAGGACAGACTAGAATTGAGCTGTAGACAGGTTAGTATCATTTTCCATGCAGTGAAAATCTGACGCCAAACTATTTAAGTAGCCTTCAGAGACCTTTGTTTTCCATGCTTCTCTGAGCTTGATTTTAAGTACAGTCTGCCAAAATGACCCCACTGAAAGGGGAATCAGAGCTTCTTAACGGAGAAGCTCCTTAAGTGAGATTAGATTAATTCCATTTGTAACCAATGTATTAAATTACTGCAGTCGGGCTATTCAATGTGTTAAGTGTCGAGAAACTCTTCCTGTTGAATAGGAAATAGTTCTAATTCCAGTGATTCTAAAGCCCAGAAAGAGTATTTTCCACAATTTTACGTCCATTAAATTCAAATATCTACCAATTTAATAGTTGCTTGGCAGGACAAAAAGAACTTTCCCCCCTTCCCCCCCCCATTTCAGAATGCTTTAATGCACATGTAAAAAATGCAATACAAAGTGGCAGAACAAAAAAACAAATCCTGCCAGGAAATTTCATATATATGGGCTTATTTTGTCTGTGTGCAGACATTATGATAGAATTGTTTTTCCATGGTGGAATTATTTATGCTTTGAAAGTGGATTGCTAAATATAGTTGATAATGATCCAAATTTATCCTATAATTTCTGCATCATATATAATGACTAGCTCTTACAGAGCCTAAAGAACCAAAAGCTAAAATCATCAGCACTGAACTGTCAGGAAAATGATGGTGATCTATCTACTAAAGAAAGACAAAGGCTTACATCCTTCAGGGAATTAAATGTCTAAATCCTGTTTAAATTGCCTTCTTTCCACTGAAATAACTGAGAATCAGGTCTTTAAATAGAACTTAAAATCTAATTTCTGTGGTGTTGCACCAACATCATCATCTGCAATATCTGTGTATATAATGGAAACACCATAAGGAGATATTAAACTGGTTTATCAAGTCATCTATTGACTGTTGTACAATCTGCGGATGTCTTTGGGCTACATAATATTTTTAAATAGAGAAAAATAACTTTTGAAACAATTTATCCATGAGGTAACATATCTGTGAATTACTGTAGGCATGCACATATTTTTTCGATCACTCATGTGATACATGAGCATACAAAAAAGAACTTCTAATTTTTAGAAAGAGAACTTCCTGATTTTGCTGATGATTTTCTCATTACTGTTAATGATAACAGGTTGTCAGGTCTGTCCTTAGACAGGAGGCTTAACAGCATTTGCTGCTGTGGCATTAGATTGTTAGATGACAATTAAGTGATAGTCCATATTAAAAAGGCAAAATTCTAAAAATAATTGAATTTGTGAAACAGAGCACTTCCTGTTCTCGGCCACTTCTTTACTTCTGTCCTAAAAGAACCACACTTGTTGCTGAAAGAAATGCACTATAATAATGGTAACAGTTATTTTAAGCCAGCTTAAATAAAAAATTGGTCTGCTGATTTCAAGAGTTAGATCAATGAAATTAAATATATTATCAAAGGAGATACATCTGCCAGTAATGCCTCCTCACATGCTTATGCTTAAGTATCCTCTAAAAAACACAGTATATTGAACTGTACTTCATTTGTAGGGGTTGGGTTTCTTTTTTCCCTACAAGTTTAACTAATTCTTTAGAGAAAAAATGCTTTGGGTTTTACCCTTTGGTTCTTGCTTGATCCCTGCTTTAGGAAATCTAGGTGGTGAGTGTTCCTGTGTTGTTTCTTGGCCCATATGAATATCATTTACTCTGCTCCTGACAACTTCCTCTAGGGAAAAAGCAGACAGAAATTCACACATTCATTCCATTTAAAATCCTGCTGATGAGAGGCAGTTAAGTGAGGCATACTTATTAAAAAAGAAATAGCTTTGACTACCAAGTAAAATAGGGGAGTCAGAACATGATATCTGTTTTTATACAGACTATAATAAAAATCTACCACTGTACAGCTCTGTGAGATCCACTGAAGAAAGGCTGTTCCTAAATTCAGAGAATTATAATATAAAGTAAGCTGTCAAGAAATATTGTCATGCTGTAGAGATCACAAGCAACCCATGAAAGAAGGCAGTGTCATGTGTCATTCAGAAGAGTGACTCTTATGGGCTGGCAGAGCTTACCTGGGCTGGAAGAGTGTCAGCAGTGGGCTGCAATTGCCCCAAATACACAAGGGCATCAAGGATTTCCATGGTACTGACTGGGCCTGATCTGTATGCTTCTCTGATTTACAATAGCTATTTGATAATAAAAAGGTTTGCATGTTGGATAAAAACATGATTAAGTGACCTTTGGAGATGGTCTGGTCCCACCCTCCCTGGTCAGTACAGGATCAGAGACTACAACTCTGGTTAAGCCACAACAGACCCCAAATTCTACCAGAACAATTTACTCTTCATCAAACCTTGCATTAATTGCATGCAGAGACGCAGACATGCAGAGGTACATACCTTGTTCATTCATGCCATTTCATTCAAAAAGGTATTATAAATAACACCATATGTTCTTAAAGGGCTGATCATCACATCTGAGTTATTAATACCTATGTAATATTGCATCCAGGTCTGAACTGTCAAAGCCTAGTTTCACTGAACTCAATTAAATGGAGGACTCCCAGAGGGCACTTAACTCAGAGACTTGTGATACAGGATCACACCACAAAAATTTCAGGAATTTAGGTAAATTCTCTCTTATTGCTTTAATAGCAAGACTAAATTGTCCAGAGGATGGATTTTCACCTTGCATTGCATCACTGTTGGTTTTGTCTGGAAATCTGCATCCTTGCATTCTTATGTGCTACGCAGCTTTTACACACATAAAGGAAAGCAGCTAAGAGTGCTTTCCTTTTCCTTTTCCTTTTCCTTTTCCTTTTCCTTTTCCTTTTCCTTTTCCTTTTCCTTTTCCTTTTCCTTTTCCTTTTCCTTTTCCTTTTCCTTTTCCTTTTCCTTTTCCTTTTCCTTTTCCTTTTCCTTTTCCTTTTCCTTTTCCTTTTCCTTTTCTCCTTTTCCTTTTCCTTTTCCTTTTCCTTTTCCTTTTCCTTTTCCTTTTCCTTTTCCTTTTCCTTTTCCTTTTCCTTTTCCTTTTCCTTTTCCTTTTTTTTCCTTTTCCTTTTCCTTTTTTTCCTTTTCCTTTTCCTTATTCCCCCTCCTCTTCAATCCAAATTACTCCAGCAGCACATCCAAATTTAATGTAACACTCTTAATCTAAGGCAACCAGTCCTGATTTTAAAACCTTTTAAAATCACTCACTTTATGAGCCCCAAGATACCACAGTAAATTATGTGCTAAAGGTTTTGGGTTTGTGGCGTTTGTTTGTCTGTTTTTCTGTTGCTATTTCAGGAATGTTGAGGTTTTATGGCCTAAAAACATTTCTGGCAGATGAAATTGTTAAATCATTCAGATGCTGGTTCTCTTGATATAGGAACAGCCATGACCTCCAGGGCATAAAAGCCATTATTTAGCACATCAAACTTTGCAGGGGTCAGTGCCAGAAAGACAGTGACAACCCTGCCAAGGCCAAATATGCCTCTGTATTGTGTCTGTAAAGAAGCAGATACTGTCACAGGAGAGTAGAAGTGTGTTTAATAGAGGGGATTTTGCTAGCCATAGCTTTCACATGTTCTGTGAACCTCTAGAGTCACAATGACCAATATTTTTGAGTCTCTTGTTAAAATTTGCAGAGTAGAGCTGTAGAATATATGTAATATTGAGAAAACAGTTCTATGAGCCACCATCTGTCCCCTTCAGGATGTTCAGCTCATGAATTTTTCATTAATATTTTCACAGGGTTTCACTAGCCTTTGGATTTCCTGCCCCCTTTCTCATACCTACTATTTACCTAAGAATATGAACAAAAACAAGCGCATCAGGTGAGGAGTACCAAGAGCCCTCTAAGATTAGTGGTTGCACTGTTCCAGTGGGGGAGTGACTCTGCCAAGGAAGGCTTTCCATGAAAATGGATGTCTGGATGTCTTCCAGACAGGGGCTGTGCTAAAACTGATGTAGCATCATTTGTGCTGTTAAGAAACTTATTGACAGATCACTAAGTGCTAATACCTTAATGTCCAGAGGCAGGTTTAGAGTTGAGTCAAAAGAAGATGACTGCTCTGCTGCATCAAGGAGATCAGCAGAATTTGAAAGCTCTAGGGAGAGGCTGCAGATGTTATACCTCATCTTTGACTGAGGTCTGTGTCTTGGAGGTGTAGTCTAGAACTGTACCCAGCACGAACAAAGGCTTATAATCCACCTTTTTGGTATGAGTGACTCATTCTGAAAGCAGAAAATAGAATTTGGGCACCATTTTTTCAACTGCTTTGTTTTTAGATGTCTGATCCAGTGAGTCTATTCTATTGATTTTGGGAAGGATTGACTGTGGGAGCCCTTTTTTCTGCCCCATTGCATCATACAACATGGGAATATAGGACTGGAAGTGATCCTGTATCAGTTATCATCCTTTACTGTTATAGACATGGTGCAGTGAGTGACTTTCAACCCCCAATTTAGTAACAGCTGCCTTGAGGCTTTTCTTTTCACTGGAGCCCTGGGAGGGGGTTAACAAGAGGCCTGATAGTCCCTTTTCAACCTTGGGGACCCTCCCCACACTGTCCAGGATGCCATTTTAGCCCCTATTTAGGAATGTCCATCCCAGCCACAGGATCCCCTGAGCTGAAGGCTTGGCCTGATCTTGGGCTGCTCCCATCCCCAGGGAGGTGCCAGATGCCCAGGGCTGAGGCTGGCCTGGTGCCCCCAGCTGCTCTTAGGAGCCCAGATGAACCCCCTGGGAATCTCTCACCTGGCCTTGCTGTGTCCTGATATCAGTTCTGTATCCTCTATTTCATCTGTTTCACAAGCTCAGTTTACTTCTTATTCGGAGCTTTTTTTCTCCCCTAATTTTCTACACTAAAGCTGTTTATTATGAGCCTATAATTAGTAGTGACAAATTTTTCTCTCACTTTGGGAGAATTTTCTTTTCATAGCAATGCAATGATGTATTTGTAATCAATGATCATGTAAAATTCTCAGTTCTACTTGGATGGTTTAAATAAGTCAAGCCACCCATATGTGATGGAGTCTCCAAATTCAGGGTCATCCTGGCCATTTTTCAGTTTATGTCTCAAGTGTGAGTGATTGGAATGAGATGCATTACCCCAGAGAAGAAATGTTACACACAAGAACATGGATATTTTCCTGTTTCTGCTTGTAATACTGCAGTTAAAACATCCAAGAATCATCTTTGCCTTTTTCAAAGTTTCATTATCAGTCTGAGGTACCTTGTCATTTAGCACATCTGAATCCTCTTGCCACCAAACGGTAAGATTCCAGCTTAAATATCAGTCAGTGCTGTAGGAGCCCAAGGACACAATCACCTGTTGTGTACCTGTTGTCTCCTCTGCTCCCTTATGCTGGCAAGAAATGGGACAAGGAAGAAAGTGAGGAGAACAGACAGAAAATTCCCAAAGAGTTCAGGAAAGTGACACAACACCCTAGGGAAGACTGAGCTATAATTTTGAACTGTGCTTTGTAAAAAATATCAAGATAGTTTAAACAGAATGTTTCTGATCTCAGGGAAGTCTGTAATGTCTGGAGACCACCTGTGGGCTGCTGCTGCAGGCTGTGGAGACACATTGATTTCTGTACAAGTGACATTTCACATTAGTCAGTGCATGAATAAGCACTGACTAATAAGCACATCTTCCTGAGCTTTGCAAGCCTCCTTTTTGTTTCTTTTTCTTTTTTTCATAAATGTAGTTTCATAACTGGCATCTTAGTAATTTCAAAAACATCCTCATGGTTCCTAGTGAAACTCTGTGTACAGGATGGCTGCTGCTCTTTCACAGCACTGAAGAAGCAGGAACCTGTAATCATGACACAACTTTGATCTTAGTACAAAATGCTTTATGTACATGCATAAGAAATTCTTTAGATAAACACATATTAAATTATCCTTTTCTTTTAATGTGTACCAAAGGACCTTTGAAATTTGGATTTGCAATTGTTTGCCAAAAGTTCTACAGCAACACTCCTGTGCCTATTAGTAACATCAGTACAGAGTTCAGAATTTGAATATTACAAGCAACAAAGCAAGGCTCACTTTAGATAAGCTTGTTCATCTGTCATGCTCTTTTTATCTGCTTTTTCCTGAGGCATTCCAGATCAGACAACACAAGTACACACCCCTTTTTAATACTGAAGTGGAAATTCTGACATTAAAAGTTTCCTTAAATGGCAAGATTGAGGTCCTAGTCTCTAGGGAGAAGAAGACATACTTTCTACACTAAAGTCTTGGCAGAAAAACTTACTACACTAATGATGGAACTAATAACACCTGTTCTAAAGCCTGTACTCTTTCTATACTCTTCTCACGACATTTTGTCAGCATTTTCCTGTTCTGTCCCCTGTAACACTCTTTGCACCTGCAATGCCTCCAGTAACCCTCACTTAATAGCTAAACATCACTTTCACACCAAGACTCCTCTACACTGCCTAAGAAAGCAGCATTCAGTATGGAGCTGTGTTGATGCTGTTTGGCTTTGCAGGCCTACAGAAGGCTCTTGAGTTTACACAGGGGCCTTTCCTTGAGGGACACTAATTTTGGTTGCTTTTCAAATTGTGCATGGACACTGTGTGGTTGTGACAGTTACCAGCGCTGTGGTTTGCCAGAGGAGAAAGAGCCTTGAGAGGAGAAGAGAGTCTTGAAAAGAAAGGGGGAATAAACAGATTTCCTGTGGGTTCTCAGTGCTCATGTGAGTGCTCTGTGTATCTGCCATCTGTGTGTCTGGGCATGAATATAAGTAAATATATCATATATGTGTGCTCTGCATGCATGCACCGACTGGGAACACATCTCAGCCTCACTGCTGGTTGGGCAGGGGACACAGATGGTGCAGCCTCCTCTCCTGGGCTCTGAGATCCAGCATGGAATGCTCCCTTCTAAGCTCCTTTAGCCTACAGACGGTACTGCTTCCAAATGGGAGAGCTGCTCTGTACCTGGTGAAATGTACTGAAGACAGGGTATGTTGGAGCACTGCCTCAGCACTTTGAAAAGCTTCTAAGCATAACAACCTTTATTTAATAGATGTTAAGTTTCCTACGTGAAGGAAAACAGCAAGTTTTTTATTTTCAAAGAAAGATGAGTCATTGTTAAAGGTGCATTTATAAAAGGTATGTTCTGACTGTGAAGGCATAATTTTTTTTAGGCAGAATTATTGTAAAAGGACACCAAAACAAAACATCTCTACATGCTGTGTAGCAGCATTATTTGGTCTTTGATTTAGACAGACACCATCTGATAGGCCTCCCACATATCAGAAAGCCTGACTTCTCAGGGGGAGTGGGCAGAGGCGATGCTGACAGGCAAGCAAGCACCAGGGAGAAGCAGCTCTTCTGACATTGGTTTCATCTTACTTCCAGGGCATTTCTACCAGAGATACAGAGTTCTTTTAATTTTTAAGAACTGTTTTCCTCACAGATCTGTGAGATTAATGGCAAGTATCAGTTGATGCAGAAATGAGTCCAAGAGCATCTGAAACTATGCCATAGTCTAAAAATAAAAGGAGAAAAGAGGGATTTTTATTTCTTTTTTTTTCCCTTCAGAAAGCAGTCATGCAATATTAACTTCAGCACAGCAGAACTGTCTGCATGTGAGCAAGGGGACTGAGAAATGCAGATGACTCAAGAAGATGAAGTGTGTCTGAACCAAGCAAGTGTCAAGAACACAGAACAGAATGAGCAGTTTGAGAAGCAGAAATTCTGCCACGAAATCAGTGTAAATTTGAGGGAACAGGTTTTCCCTCTGTTCTGGGCTAGGGCTTTTCTGCAGGAGCCATGGCTTCTGCAGGCACTTCTGTGTAGGCATGTAGCTATCTTGCTGCTGTACTGGCAGCAAAGCGCAGCAGGCTGGAAACACAAGATTTCTTCCTGGTGTTCAAGTCAGGTCAGTCATGTTCCCTGTAGTCATCCTGCAGCATTGCAGGGACTGAGTGTTCCACGCTCAGAAACCACTCCTGAAGTGCAGGAAGTGCAGGAAAAACAGGAAGTGCAGGAAGTGCAGCAAATGCAGCCTGTTGGCTTGTATGGAAGGTGAATTATTTGGCCTCTCTGAAAAAAGCACAACAAAGCTCACCATGGTTCTTGTTTAGGGCTGGGGGAAATATGAGTGTCTGTTTAACTGTGTTACCATGACATTTTGTTCTGGCAAACATGAATCGCTACAGAAAATCAGATGGAGTAGATGAAAACAAATCCTGTTGGTTAAGCTGATTCATTCCTGTGAAGAAAGAAGCCCCCACGATTATTGCTCTTGGACCTTTCTGGAAATAGGTAGTGAGACAGGAGAGGAGATGTTTACTAGATCCCTTCACTTAGCTACAGAAATGAGTGAAGAAGACTGCCAGTACTTCAGATCTGGCAAAGTTAATGCAGTCCATCCTTATATGGGTCAACATCATGGGTTTGCATTGTTGAACCGAAAGGAAAAAAAAATCCTTTTTAGGAAATATTTAATGTTACAGAAAAAGGTACACTATGGCATAAGGATTATTTTGAGAATAAAAATAAACATCATGAAACTAAAGATATAGTTAGAGACACTGCCAAGATTCTGTTCTGCTGTGCTGCTTGTGGATCAAGGAGCATTAATAAATTAGTAAAAGAAGGAGTCCTTCTGAAAAATCAGGAAGAGCATAATGAGAGTGTCACAATTTTAGAGAAAACTATCCAGAGGCAAAATAGAAAAATCCACCATTGCAACTGAAGAATTCAGCCTCCTTTATGTCTCTATACAATTTATTTGAAAAGGGAGATGTCTGGCAGATTATGCCTGTTAAGCAATTTATGAAAAACGTAATCCTTGAAAACAGCTAAAACTGCAGCTAAAAACTGCAGATGGCAGCCCTGAACCTCTGAAACCACTCCTGGAGATTTAACTGAGCACTCTAATGATTTTGACTATCTATCTGTGTCATCGCTGTGAGGAGAAACCCTGATCAGCAGCTTTAGATACTGCACACACCGACAGTGAGAGGCTCAGACAGATGGAGACAGAGACAAAGGTGAAAAAAGGAGTGGTGTTCCTCCCTGTTCACACAGAGGGATAAAGCACAGGGGAACTGAGGACTTGTGGCACTCTATCCCTGTGCTAGCAGAAGTGCGTGCCAGGCTATTCAGAAACTAAGGCAGACACACGAGCTTGGAGCTGGATCTCAGAGCACCTTGTGAATTTGAAAGTTGCTGTCAGCATCCCCTTCCCTCCCCTCCCCTTCCCTCCCTCGACCTTCCTTGAAGCCATCTCTTGCTCCCTCGGCCCTTAGGGAAGGTGCTCCAACTTCAGATGTCCTTGGTGATCCTCCTTTGGGATGCCTCATCTATCTTTCTGGTAGTAGGTGACCCAAAACTGGACACAGTCAAATATCTTCCAGACTCTTTGGATTCAGAAAATGCACCACTCAGTTAAAAAAAAAAAAAAAAAAAAAAAAAAATTTCTTCTGAAGTATTTTTGGTGGGTGAGAACTGCAGTATGAAACTGTGAACTTCAATGTTTGCAGGGCACAAAAATCTAGTTAATCAAATCTTGGAATTACTTGCTTTTAAGAATCATTAAATACCTCAAGAGACTTCTATGGTTTGTAAGACCAGAGTTTCTAAATATATAAATTCTCTGTATCGGAGTAAATGACAACCTCTGGTTCTTGAGAATTCAATGCAAATATTTCCTGGAGATAGTAATTCTCTATTCATCTTCAGCATCACTTTTTTCTACCTTCTTAGAAAAACATTATTGAGAAAGTACTAGGTAAATGGGATACTCATTAATTTAATGTTTTTCCTCTCTTTAACATTCATCCACTTGCCAGCTGTGTAGGACTGTTTTTCTGTTTTTTATTTTTAATTCACCAGTATTTTTGATGATGTAACCTTAATACACTATTTCCAATCCCCCTGGCTACATCTGGGTCACTATGAGAGAAGACAGGGGAGGGGAATTTCCTTTGCACCTTGCTGGAGCTCGATAAAGGTGTGACCCTGCATGTGACCAAAATTCTGCTGTGACTGAAGGAAGCCTTTCATCACTCTCAGAGAAAAACACAAGGCATGCTGAGTGTGAGGGGGATGCTACCCTGTGGTTCTCCAACAGGAGCAATGGGAGGCCAGCAGAGAGATAACCTGCCCACATGCACCTTGGATATATATATATATATATATATATATATAAACATAATGCAAGGAATTGCAGCATGTTATCCCTTCTGGCTGTTGGTGACTTGCTCAAAGAATTGAGCCTCCCTCCATGACCAACCCTCTCTCTTTAGGCATCAGTGTGCATCTGAAACAATAGTACTACAAACAGGCTGAAGAAAAGAACAGAAGCATTTACAGCCACAAGAACAAAAGGTTTCTATTCCTAAGCACTGCAAGAGAGAAGCCCCTGCCAGGCAGGCACCGAGGCAGCCGTGCCCAGGAGGTGCAGTGCCAATGACACCTAGTGTCAGGAGCTCGGATAGAGCCTCCAGACCAGAGGCTGCTCCGCTGGGTTTCTGCATGAAGCCTTTATATTGTATTTAGCCTTGTTTTCTAGATAGTATCACACTTCCCCTGCCCCCCTCCGCCACCTCCCTCCTCTCCCTGTCATAATCTTTTTGAAACTCATTTTCTATTGGATCTTGGATTTGTGGTTGCAGCCTCCATAGTCCGAGGAGGCTCCGAGGCTCTGAACTGATGCTTCAGTTCTATTCATCGATCACCTGCCCGAGAGTGCCTGGGGCAGAGGTGGGACACGCAGCACACCCCCAGCTGAAGTTACCAGGAAAGGAGTCAGCCTTGTTCAGTAACCATCTTGTTGATGACATATTCTCTCTTTTACTTGGTTATAGAAATTATGACCACTGACAATCTTGCTGGTCTCTGCTACCTATTTTATTGTTGTTCTTATATATTTAATCTGTCACAAGCTAGGGAGACAGGACTCATGTTTCTCAGCATTTAGAGTGTCAGGGTCGACCACACGCAGGATGAAGAGGGAGAGCTTTGTCTCTAGAATTGGAGAAAGGGATTTTCCAGTGGCAGAACTACCACACAAGAGAAGAGAGTGCTGGGAGACCATAGCCTCTGTAACCTGATATATCTACCTTAAAATGTCTAAGCAGTAAAGTCTTTTTACTGTATGCTCAGCAGAAACCTGATACTTCCTGTGGGATTCTATGCTTGTTTGCCAAGGGAGGAAATGTCTCCAGCGCAAGAGTTTCTGCTTGAAGTATAATAACTTTCTTTCCTTCACTCCTGGAGATGGACAGTGCCCAGTCAGACTGACTCAATCTGATAACAAAAGTATATGGATTTCTTGTGAATTTTACTTTATAGGGATTATGCCTAAAAATAGTAAAAATAAAACTTTAAAGAAGTGAAAAGAGCAATTGGACAACATATTATACTTCTGCTTATATCTACTTGACGCAAATTTAGATGAAGTATAAGCTTGTATATCAGCTAAGTCATGTTATGTGTGACCCCTTGCCAGAGACCCTAATTTCCAGTGCTCCTAATAGTGACCTTGAAGGCTTTTTGCTATGACCAGGCTTTCAGAACTCACCATCATCTATGCTTTGGATCACATTAAGTCAGTGAAGACATGGAAGGAGTTTGTCAGTAATTTATAGATATTCCTAGACAATGGAAATTATCCAGCTGTGGGGATCTCTCTCTAAAACACATTAAAGTCTGACTCAGCCACTTGATGAAGATATATTTTAGTCTCATTAATAGAGTACCACTGCGATACACTGATAACGAGATCAGGTTAAAATGGGGACTGTAAATAGAAGCATAAATGGCAATTGCAAAGATATACAGTTCTCCAGGGGCATAGATTTTTCTTCATGCGTGATCAGAGTGACCACTTCCACTTAAAAAAATTTCTTGCTCAAAATCACAATTTTTTTCCAAATGCTTAGTCAATGTGCCACAGGAAAATAGGAAAAATATCAGCCAGTTATGGTCTCAAGTCTTCTCTTGTAAGCAAATGTGACACAATGAAAGAGTGAGCTCAGTGAACTAGGAAGGACACATAAATTCAGTTTAAAATGTTCTTGAAGTCTGAAGGTCTCTGTGGCTCAAATTTCAGAGGATGGTATCATTAATCAGTGCCTGTCTGCAGGGACAGTCCTTATTCAGAACTACAAGATTCAGCAATCACCGCAGTCACTGTTAAAATGTAGAGCCAATTACATATGAAATATTTATAGTCTTTGTCTGTATCCCTTTTTACTGAGCCATGGAGATATTCCAGTAGATTTGATTTTTTTTAGCTGATGCTCATTCACTTGCCAATCTCATCTGTGCTTGTGCTGTCTCCTAGGATCCTAGGCTGAGTTTCAGGATTTTTTTGCCCTTCTTACCAAGCAAAACTGGTGAGTTTGTATGTCTGTGACACTGTTCCCAGGGGTGTTCCTGGTATCCCCAGTAGTGTACACTTAGTTTCCAGGAGGCAAGAAGTAGCAGAGATGTCCTTTGAAACAATTTCTCAAGAACTGCTGTTAACTGTTCTTCCTTACAGAACATACAAGCAATACAGACAGTTTTTACTGTGTTTATAAATAGTTGGCCTTCTCTACTAAGCTGATTGTATTTAAAATTTCTGTTATTAGAATGACATTATATTCTGTTATTGGTAGGTGGGCTTTTTGCACCCTTTGTGGAAATGGCAGCTCCAGATTTGCTTGAAGAGGTTTTTGTTGCAGCTGCTAACCCAAATGCAAAATATGAGGCTGCCTGCTCCATGCTGGGTAGGGACACTGCCTGGTAGTTGGTGTTTCACTCTTTCCAGTAGGACAAAAAAGACATGGGTACTCATCTGACACTATTCTCCCTGTCTGGCATTATCCTCATTTTCAACCCATCTCTCTTTCTGGCACAGGAATTAAAATCTGCTATACTTTTATGTAAATTGCTGATATAAACATTTTAACTCCTAATGCAATCAGAAGGTCATGAGAACTCTCGTGATGGGTGATGTTTGCAGGTAGGTATGAAATTGCTGCCCTCAATAAAGACTGTTGCTGCCAGCCATTAACCTCTGGGTAGCTGATATTTGGAGAGTTGAAAGGGAGAAGTGTCAGTTTAGCCTTTGTTCATAATGAAGGGAATAATGACAGCTATATCAAATGTGTTTCCCTATGTAATACAGCTTGCTAGTTCTAAATTAATTCAGGTCTCCAAGTTATTCTGAAAATAATGGGATAATTTTATTTTCTAAGCCTTATTGTGGAGACAAATATTAGAATTATATTGATTAATGCCTAGTTACATGCTGCATGTCTTAAAAGCACCACTCCATAAAACAGATTAAGACATGGAAATATTGCTAATTGTATTTCTCTGAATGAACAAGTTTGCTTAATTTTCTTTCTGACTATTTGATTATGTTCAATTATCAATTTTTAACAAATTATTTATTTTTAGTTATTAGCTAATAAAACATGCCTTATTGGAATATCCTATAATACAATTTCCTACTATATGCATTCAATTTTTTAAAATAGGTTGTAAGTCACACTTTCTTAGTATTTAATATAAAAAAATGTGGTACAGATAGCTTGTTTTCCTTAATAACTGTTGAGTGTCTGATCCATTTTCAATTATAAGAAAAATAAAAGGCTCATATTAGGAAACAAAATCCATCTTGTTTATGTCAGGGAGCCTAGGTGAAAATAAACCAGGAAAAGTGGAAGTTGGATCACAGCAAAATTATTAACATTATTTTTGGTATATTTTTTTGAAAAAAGCTTTTGTGTTCCTTAGACTGAAATTAAATTAATAAAAAACACAGGTCAAAAAAGTCTTGAGAGGAAAACATTGATGTTAATTTTGCAAAACCAATAACTGTAAGAGAAGAAACTGGTAGATCAAATATGCTGAAGCTGTAAGGAGTGACAAGGCTTTAAAGGCTCAAAAATCTTAGATACAGGAGTCTAACATAGAGCAAGCTCCATTTTCCTGGTCAATAGTGAAGACCTTGCACACGTGCATGCTTTAAATATAAACTGCAGAAACTGTTTTAGACTCTAGAAAAGGATGCTTGCCAGAGGTGATAGAAAACTGAAGGTACCTGGGAAGAATCCAGGCAGTTCATAGAGCCGGTCCACAGCATGGGCCAAAGAGAGCAAATGTTCTGAAGGAAAGAGAGGAGTTTGTGGTATAGAGCTCAACTCAATTTATGTGTTAATTCTGGAGATTTTCTCAAGCTATTCCAGTTACTCCTTTTTCACTGCGGAATCATGAATCCACTGCTGTCCTTGTGCTGTGATGCAGAACGCCCCTGGCCTGGCAGTGAATGGCTCCCTGGCAGCTCAGATGTAACACACTAGTGCCACCAAGCTTCTTATTTCTTACCCTAAATCCTCCCGCTGCTGCCTTTAATCTGCTGCTGTTGACAACTGCTCCATCCTGTCCCTCAGACTCCTGACTGAAGGAAGCTCCTCCCTCCTCCACATCCTGACTTGGCTGTGAAAATCTCTCTGCTCCTTCCCTCCTCTCCCTTAAGTACAGTTTAAGCATACCCACAGCCCTTTGGATGTCTTTCCTCCCTTGATATAACTTCTTTCCTTGCAGTCTCACTGGGAACTGTCTCTCTTCACTCCCCCTCACTCAAAACACAACACTCCCCAGCATCTGCCACTCTTTCTCCTTTCTCCTTGTTTCCTCAATCACTTTAAAGGTCTCAACTTTGTCTTGAAGGTCTTTGTAGCTCCATCTCGTTCAGCAGTCTGATCTCCTCTCTTACCTTGCTCCCCTTGCTCCAGTCATGGCTCCAGCCTTTTCTTCAGATTGTTTTCTTTCTTTGTTCTTCTCTGCAGGACTTTTTCCACATTGTATTTTTAGAGCCAGACCTGCCATCGGAGGTTCAAAGCTTTCATAAAGGGTATCATACTTTCATAACATATTTCTGGGAAGCTGTCAGACACTGTATAAACTTCACACACTACCCCTTCTTTAACAAGGCGCTGGTATAAAGGCTTGAATCTCTGACTGGCATCTCCCTGTTTTATGTCCACCTGTGGGACTGCAAGCTTATCAGGGCTGGCTCTGACTATGGTCCCTTTTATGAGCCTAACTGCCAGGCTTTGCAAGATACCTTCTGAGAAATCTGGTTACATATTGCTATAGTTTTTAAAATACAAGATATATATTTTTTTTTATTACACTGTATACCCAAGCAACCCTTTTTATATATAGAGTGACATATCTTGCTCTGTTGATATAGCAGTTGGGAATGCAAGTGCGGTTGTTAAGAACAAATTTCAGAATAAATATCCTACAGCACAGCTGTTGCTTTGATTATATTTTTAATCAAAAGTTTGATTTTTTTTCTATTAGTGTTCCAAAAAAGGAGCTGAGAGATCTTTCTCTCCCCTCTATTTAAAATACCTCTAAGTTTGCATGAAGTTCTTTGATGTTTCTTGTCCATTGATTCCATTGTACCTGGATCTCATGTCTGATGACACAGACTTATTAAGAGAGATGATGGTCCTCACTTGCAGCATGAGTGATGTATTTTTAATTTGTTAAAATATTATCTTTCATCACTTTTCCTATCAGCTGAATGTGAGATCATACATGGATGGTGGAGCCTGGTGACAACTGAAGTATAATATCCAGTTGTGTTCTGCAGCCTCAGAAAGCATTAGTGTTCTCATCTGTTCTCACTTCCATTGTAGTGATTTGCCTACCACATAATATTAAAATGCTGATAATCCCCAGCAAAACACAGACTGAATATTTGTTCCTGTTCTTATAATGCTCAGACTTGCATGTAGTTCTTACTTTGTCATCACAAATTGAAATAATACACTTATTTAGCTGCAGCATTCCCATGTTTCCTGCAATGTGCTTCATAAATCACCACTTAATGAAAATTAAATTGGATGAAAACTATTTTTTATGTTTTATGTTATGTTTTGTATGTTTTATTTAGAAACAAATAGGAATTTTATCAACAGATGTGAAAGTCAACATTGTACACAGCTATGAATGTGGAAGAGCCCAAAGCCAATATACATATGTACATATAATAAATTGATTATAAATAAAGAGTTCATAATATTATATTACTGTTATGTGTATTAAAGAGGTAAATATGCAATGAAATATTTTCTTTGCTAGTTGCTGTAACATAATTATAAAATCCTGTCTTTCCCAGCCTGATGAGGGGCGTTCCCAGAGCAGTATGGGCTGTTTGCTAGATGAGAGTAATTGTGAACAATTAGTCTGACTTTAAAGTGTGTATCATAGGGAGCTCACTCTCAGTTAGGAGTATGCAGCTTCAATTCAAAACAATTGTGTGAATTGGGATGTATTTAACATCTCCACTTTTCTTCATTCCAGAATTATTTTTAAACCTTTTTTTTCTCATTATATAAATGCATAAGGTACTTAGTGTATGTTCTTGCTGCTGTGAAAAATCAAACCATCTGTAAACACAGAGTCTCTGTGTGTATGAGAGAATATGTATGTATTGTGCTTCTCCTACCAGCCCAGGGTGTCATTAGTGTGGTCTGATCAGACAGACAGTGTTCTGTGTGGGATTACTACATGGACTTGTGAGCAAAAGTGGGGCAGAGGGACAGAAGGACAGAGCCATGTAATCAATGTAAACTCATTTATTATATAAACAAGCATCTTGTCTTGATCCAGATGGATTTTCCTTATGGACAGGTGGTGCCGTGGCCTTCCTTTTGCACAGATGGGGCTATCAGGCTGGTCTGGTTTTTGAAAATATGAGAATTAGGCTTGTAACTGTGTTCTTTTATTTGTCTGGGTTTGGCTTTCTGTTCTTAGAGGAGTGTGCACACAGTGACTGACGAGCCCCAGCAGCCCTGCCTCGCTCCACAGCGGTGCCAGCCAGCTCCCACCCTGCTCTGAGCTCCTACTGCAGGGCCCAGAACAGGTGAGACACTCTAAACACAGCACTGCTCTAGGGCTCAGACATGGAGTCAGCTTGGCTTAAAGAGTGTTCAAAAGCCATGCCCTCTAGGCAGACTCCACTCTTTGATACACTGTTTGCTTGCTGCTCATTTTAGACCAAACCAGGCTTTTTTAACATGAAGGTATTTTGCTGTTAATGGTGATGTACAGTCTTCACAGAGCAGGGGCATCATACAGCAATGGCACCATGTAATGCAAATCATGGCTTATCTCGCCCAAGACTAATTGTCCCCAGTGTGCACATCAGATTTCTCCATCCTTCCACTTTGAGGAGAAGTGCCACATTCTCAGACGTGAAAACTGTTGTAGGAACTTACCCACATTCTCCCATGCACCTTGCTACCCATAACCATACTACTTCAGGACATGTTCCTGTGTGAAATTCCTAAGTAAGTGTATCTTGGAAAAGTCAGAACAGGTTCTTGAGACACACCAGTATGTGCATTCTGTTTACCCAAGGATGCTGGAGGGAGTGAGGAGCCATTGTAACACAGCAGAAAGCATCCCAGAAATGAGAAGGGGAAGGTGCCATTCTTCATCTTGACCATAAATTAACTCTCAAATTAAAAAAGGGAAAAAGTTTAGTTTTTATTATTTTCATGAAATGGTGTCCCAGGTACAGTGGACTGCGGGGCTAGGCCCAAATTCCAGATTATTCTCATTAGCAGTGAACAAATGATACACAGCATAGCAAACTGCAAAAGCCAAAACCAGCCTTCCACACACTATCAACTTTGATGTACAGCAAGACATGGAATGTGGCATGGAGCAGGTAAGGGAACAAACAAGTCAGTGTCAAGAGCAAATAAGTCAATATTATGTTCCTCTGCCATGCTCTGATCGAACCTGTTATTCTTCTGAGCACTTAGTGCCCTGTGTTGGGTGCCAGGAAGGACTGTGATGGGCTCACCCTGGATGTCAGCTCAGCCTCACAGAGCTGCTTGCTCTCAGTTGCCAGGGGAATAGAAGAAAGGACTGGCATGACAGAAATGAGTAAAGTCATGCTTTGAGATAAACTACAGTATAATAAGTAAAGTGATTAAAAAAAAGGATCAAAAAAAAAAAAACCCCAAAAAACCCCAAATAACCCAGAGGAGCAAAAGCAATCACTTCCTACCAAGTGACTGCTGCTGATGCAGCTCCTGAGCAACACCCCCTCAGAGAGAAAACTCAGCACCTCACATTGCTGAGCATGGCACACGATGTTATAGAATGTTCCTGGGATCTGTTGGGGTGAGTTGGGGTCAGATATCCTGGCTGAATCCCATCCCAAACTCTTGCCCACCCCCAACTTCCTTGCTGGGGGGAGTGTGTGAAAGAGAAGGCCTTGTGCTGTACAGGCAATTAATCTCAGCCAGAACCCACACACTACCATAACTCTGTGCTTGTGGAGTCTTAGAGGTTTAAATTTGGATTTCCTCTTGGCCACAGAATGAGTAGGGTTTTTGATGGTATCAAGAGAAAATGTTAGAGCCCTTCCTGAGATTCATACAGCCCTGACTGGATCTTGCAGAGAAGAACAGAGCATCAACTCAGTGCCCTACAGCCTGGAATCTCCCTTGGGTCATTATTCCATGTTGGGAAGCAAAAAGGCAGGTTTTGGCATACTCAAAGGGGCAAAGAAACCCAAATGTCTGCTTTATTTCCTGTAATCTATCTGTACAATGAGGATTAATGTTTTTTTTAGCTTTTGCATGTCACATTTGATATTGCTTTCCCTCAGCCTGGTGGGTGTTGTGCACCAGCCATGATGAATGTGGATCAAAAGAAATTCTTTCAAGCCTAATCAGTTTTACCCTTAATTGACTTGAAGGATGCTAAAACAAATAAACTAAAATTTAGCTGATAATTTTTGTTTGCCTGCTCTGCTGTGCTTGTGTTGAGGAGATTTTTTGTTGACACACTAAAAAGACTACTAATTCAGAAAACCATCCTTGGTTTGAAGCATGACAAAACAAACAAATTAGGACAATTACAGCAACAGGAGCAAGTGCATAAATTTTGAAGCATGTTGAGTACATAATAACTTGTACATATTTTAAGAATAATTATGAAGCATGAAACTACCTGGAAATTAGGGTAAAATTCAATATAGATGTACCAGAATATATGGCACCAGGCTGTCCTGATAGCTCTTCCTAGTTTTCTAGAGAGAGGCAAAAATATGAATCTCATATGGCTTTCTGTAAACACTGCATTATCAACAAATTTATTTTGTGAAATGTGCTTGACATTTCTGTACAAGTCCTTAAATTTTAGATGGATTGATGCTGTCAGGTTTTATTAATCAAGAACTCCCCTAGTAGCCTTCCTGTAGCCCAAAGGCACTATATGGAGAAGTCCTAAGGCATAGGAAATGGTGTAGAGACCCAGAGAAGTTGGCTTTAAGTCACAGCGTGGACCAGGTGCTTCCTTCCCCTTGTGGGTGGGTCATCACAGATGGGTACTGGTGTGAGAATGGATGGGGAACTGGTGAGAAAGGAGGGCACAGTGGGTTGTGTTGCAAAGGAATGTATCGCCATGGAGCAGTGGCCCAGGGAGCTCCTTGAGCATCATTCCTAGGACTGCTCAAGTTTGAAATCCTCTCTCATGACTCTGACTCAGTAAGTACTTAAACATGAAAATTTCTGATTGCATTGAACTTGGATGCTTTGCCAAAACAGAAGAAGGCCAGAATTACATAAAGGAAGAACTAAACAACCTTGACCACTGTACAGCTAGGGTTGGCATGAAATTCAGAGCACAGAATGAAAGGGTAAGGTCTTATACTCAGGGTCTGGCAGATACAAGTCTTCCTGGAAGGTCAGTGTTCCATTAGAAAGCAAACAGAAAGAAGGACCTGAGAAGAAGAGGAAGAAGAAGAAGCAGCTGTATATTATTTTAAGTTGCCATGGAATAGGTGAATGTAATTCCAGAACATACCAGGACAAGCATTCCCAGCAGTGCTGGTATGAATCTCAGTGAGAGGGCCTGGAGAGATCCCTTGAAGACTGTCTTGGCAGGACCACTGATGTTCCAAAAGGATCAGAAAAAGAGAGAGGCTACTGAGAGAGCTGGGGAGGGGGAGGTTAAAAGGAGATCTATTTCCTGCCTGTGAGCTCTTGCAGAAACTTCCCAGGTGAAGAGAGGAGCTATTTAAAATAAGAAGGAAGGTGGCACAAAAGCAGAGGCATATGTCCATGTCATGAAGATACTTCAGAAAGACTCTTTTTAGTTTCTGTGCTAGGTCCCTCTGTGCCTTGCCTGAAAGGAGACCCTAAGGAAGCACGTTCTTGGCTGTTTGTCAGGATGCTTCAGCCAGGAGAGTCGACCCAAGGAAAAAAGTGGCTTTTGAAGCAATGCTTCTATCACGCCAGTCCCTTTAGCTGACATTAATCTGTTAGAGTGGGTAAGAAGATTTAACCATTAGGCTTTTGAACTGTCTTAAAATAATCCTGATTTTTGAAAATGCTGTCAATAATAGAAGGAAAGCTGGATAGAAAAGAAAAATACCTCTTTGTATTAAATACAGATTTCTGATGACAATAGTATAATTTCTTTTAGAGATATGTCTGGTATTTTTTAACATTGGACATATAGTTGTAATTATTTTTCTCCTTAAAGATGTACAATGGCTTTAAAAGAATAGGTTTTTGGCTAGTTATACAAGAATGTATGGAATGAAATGTCTGAATTGCATGCTAACACACCTTCACACATACACTCATTCTTGCACCAGATTATTGTTTTTTTCTGCACAAGAACAAACCTCATCTTTCTATCCCTGCTTTCTTCCTGGGAGACGAAATATTGATTTCATTTTTGGCCAGTCTGCTAGAGCAGGAATGGAGTAGATGAGAATAATTCATCCCTGATCCTGAAAATAATAAGCTAGGTGGACCCAATGTTTAGCAAGGAGCAGTTGGCCGGTCACAAGCACAGTTAATAATTTGTGCCCATTTTTAGTGCCTGTCCAGAAACCCACTGCTAGGGTGGACATTATTATTTATTTGATATGAAATCAGTGATCAACACTGGGAGGAAAATGTTTTTGTTTTACATGGGGAAAAAATGGCTATGTGGAAAGAATACTGCATACTGACCCACTGGGGGAGGGGTTTTGCTGTACAAAATAGGTATGACAGATTAATTAGTGTTTTGGGCATTAATTATATTAGGATTGATAATTCTAAGATAAAAGTTGCACAAGAAGGCTGTGTATACCTTCACTGGAGAATATTCCATAACTGAAATCTGTAAGCCACTGCCACTCCTCTTTCATGACACCATCATCTGAGTTTCATGGTTTGAGCACAACGCTGGAAGGGCAAAAGACAACTTCAGTGGAGATAGGTGTTCTTCAAAAAGCTCAGAGTTTCTGACTGTGTCTTTTTCACTTGGCAATTTTTCATCTCCAGAGGTGCCAGGTATCTCCCATGCGAAAATAGAAGGGAATTCATCCAGCCAGCATAAGTCACTTGGGTTGCCCACAATACTTTTCTTTCCAATACCAGCTAACAAAATCTCAACTGGTGGTGGCACACAGAGGACAAGTGTGAAATACAAAGTGAAGAATTGAAGGCCAGTCTATGCACTTCCTGTCCCTGCACAGTTGCTTGGAGCAAGGCATTTTGAAAACACTACAGCGTGCCCACAGCTTTCAGTGTTTGGGTTGTAAAAACCCAAAGTTTGAGAGACAAAATAAGGCACTGGCTTGTAAATCATGAGCAGTATTCATCTTGGGATAATAAACAGTCACCAGGACAGCTTCTGTTATAAGAGATGAGCAGAAAGAGATATTGCTACAACAGCAGCTCTTGTCTTCTTAAGTAGCTCTAACTGCATACATGGAAAAAATATTTCTAAGCAAAGAGTAGAAATAAGCAAATGGGAGAATAATACAAGTAATACAAGTTCTTTCTTCAATACTTTAAATGTAGCTCATCTGTGCCCTAATGAGTTGTCCAGACTCCCAATTCATATTATTATTCAGGAGCAATGTGGAGTAGGATGCATTTTACCTAGTAGCCTCAGGTCCAAAAATGACTGAATTCAAAGCATATGTGTTTGGACTCCCCAGACATCCCTCAAATTAAACATTACAGCATGTAAAAAATGCATCTTTCCTATAATAGAATAGCATTAACTGGAAGAGGAATATGGTCACAGCTGTCACAGACATTAATTCCACAGTTATAATTGATACCTGCTTACTGCAGTCAATGGTTGTATTCAGGACAATTGCAGTTGGTGTCTATGAAGAATCTGTTGCCTGTTTTGGAGATGTGGTACCCTGTAGTGTAGTCCATGACAACTTTAACATCAAATTAGTGTAATGTCCCTAAGTGTACAGAACACTTCAATCCCTCTTTCCAGTTTTCATTCAGTCTTTCAGAGAAAAGTCTTACGGTGAAATCTCCTTCTAACATCAGCAACATTTTCAATTAACAAGCTTATAAATATTTTCTTCCAGCACTTGAGAAATATTTGAATGGGATTTAAGCCTGAAAATATATTTATTTTCTCTTTAATGTCTTTTGCAGATGCCTGTAAGATTATCCAGGAACAAAACTGCTGATTTATAGAGCAATACTGCACAACACTGATCTGATTTATTGGGTAGCCTCTGTTTTGTTAGTTCAGCAAAACAAGAATGGTATTTTAGGGACCAGAAGTGCCAAAAAATATTGTTCATCATTAAAAATCTAACTTTAGGAGCAAATTGAATTACTGAGGTGCCAAAGTAGTAGAGCTATGTCATGTCCTTTTTTTTTTTTATGGTCAGCTGTTAGATTAGAGAACGACAGAAGTCCAAGGTTAGCATTGGCCCACATGTGCCTGTCTCTGTGCCTGTCTCAAGAAGGCTTGATGGTCAAACTGTAGGTTTGCCATTATTGTGACATGTTCTGGCATCATGTCACACTCCATTTTATGCATCCTCTGTTCAAACTATGAATAAGTAGCATAATAAGGTACTCTTCATAAGCAAATCCCTTTTCTATGGGTCATATCTGAGAGTAGAAGTGAATTCTCTATTTGCTAAAGAGGTTTGATTTGATTCAAATTTTTTTCCAGACTATTTTATTTTTCTGAATCTCATCCTTTAAATAAAAATCCTCTTTCTTGTCTTTATTGGTCATGATATCGAACATTCTTTAAATGTACAAACCAGAAGCTTAATTTTTTTAATCATTATCATTATAGCTGTCAATCTTGCACTTGAATTTGGTGCAAGTATCACAGAAGTATAATTTCTCAGAGAACTATAAAAACCCCACCCACAGTTATTATGTTAAACTTTTTAACTTATTCTATAGGCTTTCTTCACACAGCCCTTTCTCACTTATCTTAATTCTCCCTATCTCATATTAGTTTCTGCATCGGTTTTCTAAGAACACTGATTTCTTAACAACTTTATGCATTTATTTTAAACAGTAACCAGTTGGGGAGGGTGGTTTATTTAAGTGCATATATATCTCTCCATACCCATACAGTGATCTATCTGGTCATCAAATATCTCTACATAATGATATAACTGTGCATCTGTATCTCTCTCTGTAATATCTATTGAGAGTTTTCATCACTATGCAATTGATTCAGTATTTTCTCCCATTTGCTTATTTACTACTATTTCTAACACTACTCTGAGCCAGTTTGTCTGCAATTTTACTTTTTCCTGCTTGAATAAGAACAGTAGGTGACTGCAAGACTGATTTCATTGTCGGTCAAAACAACAGTAGCTATAATTATTTTCTAAGCATATATTTACTGTTTGTTTCTGTGAGTTGCGTTCTTGATCATGTAAACATGTGTTTTTGAATTTCATGGGTAGATTAATTAATGTTTGTACTTCCCTGTGTATTGTGGTGTGATCAGAAATTACAAAACTCCATGCATGCTTAATTTTTGAAAGATACCCTAAAGAAATTTGGAGGAGTTCAGTCTTTTTATCCCCATTTGACACTCGGTGGCACAATATGTTTCTGTCATGAAGAGAATAGAAATAATACAAAAGATGTTTTTCTACATAGCATTTTCTTTATTTTGATGGGATTTTTTTCACTGTATTGTTTTAGTTGGTCAAATCTCCACCATATGCAGAATAATTATTACCTGCATTAATTATTTTTGAGACTTTCAACTTGAGATTTGGAGATATGTTTTTGTGCATAGGATTAGTTGTCTCTCAGGCACTCTAATCAGTAATTCCTAGAAGGATATATGGTTTCTTGATGCAGTGTTTTCTGCATTTAGATACCTGTCACACTTTTCCTTTTTCTGGTGGTATCTAACAACAGTTCAGATATTCTTGGTGGTGACATAGGACCAGCAATGAAGTGATTTGCTCAACAAGTCCATAAAAGAGGTAAACATGCCTGTGAATAGAGTCCCAATGCCTAGATTGCACAGCCTGCTTTAAATTTGCATGTGCTACTAGAACTATTTTAAACCCTGAAACCAACCAATTCTTTTTTCAAGAAT
Organism: Taeniopygia guttata; assembly: GCF_048771995.1. NCBI lineage: Eukaryota > Metazoa > Chordata > Aves > Passeriformes > Estrildidae > Taeniopygia > Taeniopygia guttata. The sequence goes on from NC_133028.1 coordinate 13,332,696, forward strand.
AATTGCCATGGATGTTAGTGTAGGTTCTCAGGTTGGTGCAATAGATCCAGTATTATGCATTTATATTTGAGTTTCTGCCCATTTAAGGGATTGTTCTGTAAAATTAACTTTCACACTCAAGATGCTAAGGCAATTTTCCCTGCATAATCAAAGTGGTTGCCAGATAAATGGCAAAAGAAACTTATAATTTTGTACAGCACACTAACATGCAGGCTCACAGCTGTCTACACTAAATGTCTGATGCTGTTTCAGCCCTAAGTGTCCTATAGGAGAGGAAGTGAATAATCACCTCATACACACACGAGCTCTGTTTCAGGGTTTCTCTCTGGTACCAAGCATCAGTAACCACTGTGCACAACCCCCTTGGACTAGGCTGACAATCCCTGCTGCAGAGACAGGAGCTGGCTTTTCAGTCACTGCTTGCCCAGTGTTGCCATCCACGTGTGTGAGCTACCTGCACTGCTCTGAGCTGCTCATTGCTCATTGTCTTGAGCACACCTGGGGGACATTTTCCTCTGTGTTCTCTGGGCACAGAACCAAAAGGGGGTTTGCCCAGCAGCACTTCTTAAATGGCAAGTCCTGATGCTCTGAGGCTCATGGAGGGACTGACAGACACTTGTGAAGTTTAAAAGGCTGCAAAAAGAGAGATACATAATTTTAAGAAATTGTGGTCAGTCTTCAGGGGTCTCACAAGGACAGAGGATCAATAAAAATCTTAATTATTATCTGAAAAAGCTAGAGTAACTTGACAGAGCATTGTTTCCTCTTATGCTTTTTCACCCCACATTTTGGGGAGCTTTGCACTCTGCTCTAAGCCACATCCTTCATTAAATACTGACACTAAAACAATTGCCATTTTGAATACAGGCACAAGATGCACTGAGATGGCATTTCAGCAGCTGTTTACATGCCTTCAGCAGTCAGCAACACCCCCTGACCAGGCTTTTCCACCCAAACCAGAGTCATACATGATACAGCCAAGGGACATACAAGGCAGCTCAGTCTAGACCCAGGGGCAGTGGTAGCCAAGGGATGCAAATGCTGACCAGGAGGGCAGGACTGCAGGCCTTGGCAAGTGGTGGTGCCCTGCATGAAATTGGTTTCACCTCAGGAGATGCAATGGAAAGAGGAGACCACCTGACAGGGCACTCAAGTAAGATTGACTTAAGACTGATTGTTGCACTAAAACAATATCTTATCTGCACTCAAATGTTCAAGTATTTCAGATGTTCTTCCAGTTGACTGCAACATCTGCACAGTCAAGGTCTGTGAAAGTCATCCTGCCAATTAGTATTCCAGAGCTACTCAGGTGGGTCAGCTGGCATGGCAAGATATGCAGAAGGATGTAGGAGAGGACTTCAGCTGCTTGTGATTATTTTCTGTTCTTCTGCAACTCTATTTCTGTCCTGCGGAAGAAGAAAATGACATTTAGCAAGAAAACAGCTTTCTGTGCCTTGTAGCAGCATGTGTGAGTTCTCCACAAAGATTGTGCATGTGGTTTTTGAAACATGCTCTGTCTGTGTCGTATTGAGGCCACAGCATATGATCATTCCCTTTCTGCTAAAGGGAAGGTAAGTAAGCAACCACAGGAATACGAGAATGGCAGTGCTGAGAAATCCACCCATGGCACACAAGGATGATAAAAGCAGAAATATTGTCCCAAGAGTGCTTATTATTCAGACAATTTACAAGAAAACAGCCACAAAGTTCAGTGTGTAAATTATTTTCATTTACAGGAATAGTAGGCTGAGCTTTTAGAAAATAGCTCTAAACTAGGCTGCATCGTTGTCTGTAGAAAAACTGGCTGGTGGATCTTAAATTTGGTATTTTTGTTTCTCACAGCTTCAACATTTATGATTCTTCTTGATACTAATATATGCAATTCAGGTTTTATTTCTGTGCTGAAAATAGATAATAAAATGACATCCAGGAGGCATTGGTTCATTGCCTTGAGATTTGCAAGACAATAGTTTAAAAAGTAGTCTAACAAGGGATCTAGCTTTCACATCCCTCACATGATCTGAACAAAATTTCCCTTAATTGATGAAATATTTGAATAAAATACAATATTGGCAAAGTTCATCATAATTTATAAATCCTGGCTGTCAAACAGGGATCCACAAGAGGAGGAATACTAGGCCAAAAATTTTGGTGTGTTTTCAGAATAAAATTGCACTACAACAATATCTTATCATTGAGAATTTTCTTGGTGGAAGCCAAATCCACCCACAGTCCTATGAAAAGACAGGGATTAGATTTCAAAGGCTATGGAGACACCCTGACTAGTCTGGACTTGAAAAGAGGATGTAAGTAATGTAAAAGGAAAGACTCGCATTGTACTAATAACTTCTACTATTCTGAAGTGATTTAGGTCAGGCAGAGATTATCTTTCACTGTTCAGAAGCATGTTGATCTCACCATTTGTGTTTTGTGAATGTCAGAATCACAGGTATAACTGTGAACTAAAATCCTGCCCTTGAATAAAATGAAATCCTAGACAATTTTACAGCATTTTTGCTGAGTGTTGCAGTGTAACAAGCCCTCTGAACGTTGTTGATCCCAGAAGAATTGGGGCATTATAGAAAAAAATCTACGTTAACAGCCATACCCAAGAAAATAAGGACAAATTTATCCTGGATAACTCTGGAAAATCAGTTCATGCAAAAGTTAAACCTTATGTGAAATTATGCTTATTACTGTCTTGTAAATGGTGCTGTTTTAAGAAGTGCTAATCAATAGCTGTATTAACTTTCCAGAAGACAGAACAAGAATGGGTTCCAGATGGGCTGGGAGTAGGTGGTGTGGGAAAATAAAACACATCTTGAAAGGATTCCAGTTTGGAGGAACTGGTCTTGTTTGTCAACTGCATTAAATGCTGAAAATGTTTATTTATTGGTAAAGAATGATGTAGAAAGATTTGATTTGATGGCATTTCTCCAAGCAAGTTTTACAGAAAGGAAGGGCATTTATTTTAATTCTTGTCAAAGCTCAGAACAAAATTTAACTTTCTGTCTTCCACAAAGATTAAAATGACACCTCTGCTAAGTTATTTAATTATTTCCACACAAAAATCAATTTCATCAAAGTTCAAATGTGCCATCAAGGGAAGGAATTCAGTATTTATCAAATGAAAAATGAAACTATAGTGTAGACAGGTTCATGAAGGACTTCATCTATAAAACATGAAGGCCATGTTACTCTAACTTCTACCTTGACTTTGTCCTATTTTGATAAAAGAAATTGATATTTTGGTATAGACATTAGCCAAAAAATGCCCATTCAAGTTTTTGTTTTAACTTGCTGGTAATTATTTGGCAACAAAGAAGATGGTTGATGCTTCCAGCTGCCATTTTAATAAAGCATTATAAGAGTAACTGAAGGACAGCTATTGCATCTGAAAATCTTTACTGTTATTTTAGCAGGCTCCAGTACAGCTGTTAATGCATCACAGCCTGCTGCTGCCAGGACAAGCCCATTTCCTGCTAGAAGTAACAAAGAAGTAGCTCAGGCATGATATAAATTTTTAAATGTTAGAATAATCTAATATCATCCTCTACAATTTACATTTTATAATCACTATAAACATAATTTGGTGTCTCTTAAAAGTCATGTTGCTTTGTTGGGAACCCTTACCAATATGAAGTGTGTACCTGCAAATCTCTGGGCAAAGGAACAACCTCCCTTCAGTATTACATCTGTGGTCTCCACACATCTACTGACCACTGCTACAGCTGCCACTTGAGTTGTGATGCTTAACTGGATCTTCCTGACCACCTCCCCAGATCGTTGGTTCTGTTTCTGCTTTGTTTGGCTTTACTTTGAGATTTGTTTTTCATTGTTTCAATCATCTGTAATTAACTGCAAATTTTGCCTCATGCTTGAGCCATGATTGATAGAGTTGGGGAGTAAACAAATGACTTGTTATACTGACTTCTCATTCCAGTTTCCTCTTTGAGGAAGTAACTGAAATGACTGTTTTACTCCCCACACCTCAATCAGTGACTTAAATTGAGGCAACTTTCCACAGCTGTGTCCTGGCTGCAAATGTACATTAATTTGACATTTTGTCCTAATCAAGAAGGTTTTCAATACTCAACCTTTATTTAATAAAAATCCTAAATTCTTATTCAAGTGCACTGCAGCTTCGATTTAATCATTTGGGCAGAACTATGGCTAAGGTTTGGTTCTATTCCAAACAAAATAGATTCTTCAGTCTATTCTTGCACTGGTCTGACACATTGAATGCAACTGGTTGTAATTTACAGCTGGCTGACAGCTGAAATACATTTGCAACCTTCACTATTGCAGTGTATGGCTGGCAGGAAACTTTCAGCAAGGAGCATAGCTGGAGCCATAACAAAATGGTTCAGAGATTCTGTTAACACTCAGTGCACTGCATCTCACTCCTGGTGGTTAGCCCTGCGCTGGGAACTGATGGAGTAGAGCTGGGCAGCATCACCAGAGCTGCAGCACAGCAGGAAAACCAGGAAAAGAGGCAAAGACAGAGAACAAAACGTATGGGTTCAGACTGCCACTGTCCCCCAAACACCCCGGAGTGGAAGTAGGACAGGTAGAGATGCAGGCACTGAGCATCCTCCTGGCCCACTACCACTCTGCACCATTTCCCCCCTGTTTTTCAAATTATAATATTTGTATAATTGTATTTATGCTATTCAAAATACAAGATAAAACCCAGGAGGATTTGGCTGTGTACTGAATGGATATGACCTTCATCCTTTCAAATATTTTTCCTGTGATTAGCATGCAGTTTATAATGTATTACTGTATTCTTCTTATGAACTACTGGAACTTTGGTTCTTTTTTCCCCTTCAATATAAAGCATATGAAGGATTTTGTCCTATTTAACTGTCTCTTTTCAAGAAGTGATTTCTCTCATCTGATGCAAAAAAGGTGGAACATGATGAAGGCACCTGAATAGTAATTTAGTTTCTTAGATTAAGAAAGTAGTTTCTTTGATTTTGTTTCTGTTCTGAGGTATTTCATTCAACATTAAGAAATGTGAGACAACTGTCATTTCAATTTATCAAAGTTTCTTTCTCTTTTGTCCATTATTTTTCTTTTATATACCCCTGTTTGAGGCACATGCTCTTTTCTTCTGTTAACATGCTTAGTGCAGTTTGTAGTTCCAGATAAAATAAGATGCAATGGGAAGTTTTATCTTGGTTTATATTTTTGTATGCCTTTAGTCTAACTTGAGCTGTAAGAACTGTTCCTTAATTAAAGCAGAATAAGTTTTTTGCCTTCATTCCAATTGCCTATTTTGCTCTTTGTTGTATTTTAACATTGTGATCTTTGAGAGTAGTATAATTCCATTAGATGTCTGAATTCCATTTCCAATGCAGTTACTAAGTAGCTGTGTTATTTAATGGTTATATGCACTTATTTTAAACAGGTGACAGGAAAAGTATTAAAATCACGACTGCTTACTTCAATTAACTCAGTAATGACTGTAATAATGATTACTGGATAGAAGGCATGAGAGGAATTCCTAATGCTTTCTAACAATGAATGAAAAAAGTGGGCTAAGGTGTATGAAGAAGTGACAACTGCTAGATATACCCTGGGGACTGCTGGGTGTCAGGCACAGTCCTCAGTGTGTTACATATTTCTTGACTCATATGACTCTAGATCTCAAACTGATTTGAGCAGTTTTTGTGGAAAAACGTTTTACCAGCTGAATATCCCAAAACAGCTTGCTGGGACAAAATGTCCTCATTGAAAATTTCAGCTTCCTACTTTTAAAGGGAAAAAGTTGTGTAATATTATCCAAAGGCTGATATCCTGTTTCACTTGATTTAGGTTAAGATAACTGGTGTGGAAAGTATTTGTATAGAACTTCTCAAACAGCCAGGACAGCTACACAGTTATGAGTAGTTTTTTAATTTATATCAGTTTAAAAAAAGAAATAAAATGGTGCTTTTACATTTTCATAGCAAAAATTTAAAAAAAAAGCAAACAAAAAGCCCCATTAAGTCTGCCTACAATCAGACAACATGTTGTAGGCTCTATGCTAGCCCACACAATCAGAAATGCCTCTCTTCATCCAGATTTTATGTCAGAGGTTACATTTATCAGAAAAATATCTTCTTTATTGGTCCCTTACTGGATGTTCTCCATCACTGACATCCTTGGAGATTGGTGTGACACTTCTCCTGTAAAATAAGGACTTTCTCACCCCTTTCAACAGAGCTCATTTTTTTCAGATACATCCTGCACTTTATTGTTCTATTGTATTGGTTATTAATAAAAAAGCAAACATTCCCAGCCTGTACCTGGTGAGCTATGAAGTTTGTGTGTTTGACAGGCATCCTTAATACAAACATGCAAATGAGATTCACACATGCAGTGAATTATTGGCACCTGGCTGAGAACAAACAGTGTGGGAGGCCCCTGCTTTGGGGTGATATTTGCACTGTGATGACTGAACTCCAGATTCTATCTTTCAAAGGTGTGGCAATAACAACATAATTTCAAATGAAGCAAGCTCAAAGGCGTCAATCAGGCAGAGTGCCTGATGAAGAAGGTAACTAGAGAAATTATGATGGCAGCTGCAAAGGAGGCTGTGCACTGAATTTCTGTAACCTTAGCTACTAAAGCTCTTGAAGTGTGTCATGGTTCAAAAAAGTTAATATTTTGCTCTAATGTCAGAATAGTCATACAGGAGGAAATATGGAAGACTTTTCCTGAAACATATGAAGCTTTTTAAGGAGACAAAATCTAGTCCACTTAGCAATGAGATGTCCTATTCCATCTATGAAGGAATAAAGAGACAGTTCTGCAGGTCAGCAGTCATTGCTAAGTACATTAAATAGATAGAATTCAGTTATCTACTCTGGAAATAACTTTTTGTGTGTATACAAGTGCTATTTTTTAAACACTAGTGGAAGAACTAGTGACATTCATTGAGCCACTGGATTTTCATCTAACAGGTATTTTCACAGTTCACTTTTGCCATCTCATAATTTTAATTTCACTTCTAAACTGTTAAACATTTCCAATGTGTGCACATCATCACAACTCTTGCACACAATTTCACATTGGTTTGATAATAAATCAGACTGTCCTGTGGGAAAGTAGAAGCATAAAACAGAGAGATTCAAACTGCTCTTCAATGTACTTACTTACTAAACCTGAGGATTTGATAAAGGAAGAATCTTTACATTGAACTGTTGGATCATGGGAGCAAAAGGAAGGGGATGGCAAATCGGAAAGAGGTTCTTCATTACAGAAGATGAGGGAGCAATGGTGGAGCTTTACTCAGACATTAGTCTGTTACAGGAAGAGAGGGGCTGGAGCAATTTCTGCTCTTCCTTTGTCCCCTAGCAGGGACTGTGTCTGTTATCTACACTTCCCTGTTATCTTGTGTTTTCGCTATGTACAGGATGGTTCATATACATAAGATACATCTCTACTCTCTTTGCAATTCCCTGCTCCCCCAGCCAGCCCTGCCCAGCTCCCCAAACCAGCTCTTCCCTGCTCCCAAGGCTGCATTCCTGCACCCATGAGTCATTGACCTTCTGTGGTTTGTGCTTCCACCCCAGCTGGAGCCTCTGCTCTTGGCCTCCCCGCCAGTCCTGGGGGCTTTGTGATGTTACTGTGAAATCCAACAGGCTTCTGGCATGCAGTGACAGATCTCCAAAGGGCAATAGTGTCCCAAAGCTCAATATTAGCATAGCAAGCCCCAGTGCCTCAGCTCCCTGCACAGAGAGATAAGCACTCCAGAGAGAAATTCAAAGTGCTGAAATTGGAATTTCAGTCCTGAACTTCTTTCTGAAGGACCCCAGCTCTGACTGTTAACACTAGAAAAAGCCCAAGATGTTGGGTCTCAGAGGATTATATCAGCCTTTGAATATACAGCCCACATCCATCATCCCCCACCTACTGCCTCCACAGCCTTGCAAAGGCAGTGTAATTGTCCTGAGGAGCAATCACTGCAGGACTGCTGAGCAGCACTGACAGGCTCTATGAGCACTAAATCCTCCCCTAAACTAGTTCAGCCAAGAAACTGCATTCAATTATTGAAGACACGGAGAAACACTAATACTTGAAGGATACACTTTAATCCCAGTAAAATCAAAGGAGTGAATTTTCTGGGCTGGTCATGTTACAGTATCACTACATTACAGTCTTTGTAGGGCTTCTTGAAGCGTCTTTAAAGGGCAGAGAGGTTTGGATTGACTGTTTTTAGCTGTTGGTCATTCTGCTGCTACTTCTGAAAGATTGTTTTGGACAGACCTTCTCACTGAGCTTTTGTCACTTTATTCATATCTTACCTTCCTAGAGTACTTACACTGCTGCTCATTTCTGTGCTTAGCTAATGAACTTCTTGTCTCTAAGCTTCTACCTTATCTAACATCAAAAGTATCCCAAGCTTTTGATCAGTTCTCAAGGACTATAAGTTGATATTAAAAGGGATAATATGAAAAAAGATATGCTAAATATTCATATTTTTTAACATTTATAAAGTAGTTATGCTGTTTTCTGAAATTGGAGCCAAGTATCAATGAGTAACTTAAATTCCCATATGCTAAAGCACTACTTTGGATTTCTAAGTTGCACTCTTGTTATATCACTTTATTCCTTCTGCTTGTGTGGCAACAAACCTACCTTTATGTAAGAAATGCCTATTGCTGTTTTTGATGGTAAAATCACTATCATTAACTTATTATTTAATTGTAGTTTACAGAACCCTAGCAACAGCTCTCTGATGCTCCTGTCCTTTTTGACAGGTGGAAGATAATTTGCATTGTGCATCAACCTAATGCACAATACAAATTAAATTTGTTAAGACAGAAACACAAAACTACAGCAGCGTAAGAATATAAAAATGACACATTAAGCCAATGGTCCTTCTAACCCACCAATCTGTAGCAAACAGCAGCAGATGTCTGGTGCACAATACAAAACCCAGTGATCGTGTAGTGGTACTTTCAGAGAATGATGCCCCTTAACTTAGTTACCTGTGGATATTTCTTCTTGTATTTGCCCAACCACTTATTGAATACATATACACTTCTGCATTGAACAGCACTACCTCTTGAGGTTTTATAGCTTCTTTACTCATTGTGTGGAAGATCACCTCCTGTTGTTTTTTCTGCATCTTCTGCCTGCTTGCTTTATTTGAGAGTAATACTGATGTCTCTTGAACTGTAAAACACAATTGGTCTCCCTTTGTTCTCTGTGTTGCTAATGGCTGCAGAGGCGTCCACTCTATTCCCTTCTCAGCAGTTTCTTTCTCATGCAGGCACTTGCTCCTCACAGAGCTGGTCCAGACTTTTACCATCCCTGCTGTCCTTCTCTGAACCCATTCTAATTCCTGGGTTACATCCCAGAATACCCAAGGTGCAGGCACATGGGGTTCATATAGGAAAAAAAATGTTTCCTGTTCTGTTCTCTATTCCTTTCTTTGTCATTTCTAGCACTTGATTTATTTTTCTGACCTGAGCACTTGACCACCTAGATGACATTGTAATAAAATTCTCAATTTCAGTAGCAGTCAGAGAGGCTATTATTTTATATAAGTTTTTCCTATGTTAATCATCTGCACTTTAATAGTTTTTGCACTCTTGGTTTTGTTCCCAATACTCATGGCTTTCATTCCAAATAATTCACTGGTGATTTTGAAAGTCTTGTTTTGGTTCAGATAATTTCCATTTGGTGCCTGCTTTACATGTTGGATGTACATATCCAATTTTTTGATGTAAATCAAAGCTTCCAGGCTACTACTCAATTTAAATTCTCCTTCAAAGGCATGCCTAATTTGAATAGGAAAGGTTAATATCCCCTCTTTTTATGCAGAGACATATTTTAATTCAACCACGTTTTCATCACACAAGACAGTCCTAAGATTTTTACCTTAGACAATATGCAGTTCTTTTTTAAAAATAAAATGTCCTTATACTTTTTTCCTGAAAGAGATTTCCATCAGTATAGTTGGTTTTTTTTTTTTTTTTGTAAAGTTAGATCTATCATATTTTATTCTGCTTCCACTTTGCTTTTGTCATTGAAAATGCTTCATAAGTCCTTTTCCTTCAGTTGCATGTATATTCCATGTGGAATACACTAGGTATGAAATTTCCCTATTTTCTAAGTTCTTACTTTTTACAAAACTTACATTGTCATCTGACAACCTACACTTGGTCATTAGGCAGTATTTTTTTAGATTCAGGAATCTGAGGCAATTCAGGGTTCACAGACATGTATAACATGCTATATTGACACTAATTCTGCAGTCATTGCCTATCTTGTGCATTAATGCCTTAAGCATATGGATGTGCAAAAGACTTTTCTGTCAGTGCCACAGAACCGGAAATTGCAACAAAGGATTTTCCCTTTTTGTCCTGTCTTCTTTCATGAAGAGCATCTTCTGTTCTGACCAAAAATTCACCATTAACTGCTTGGTGATAGTACTAAACATTCATTAAAGGAACTACTCTGGGAAAAAAGGGTATCAACAATTTTGAAGGCACAACACATGGTATTTCAACAGGGAGAAGAGAAGAAAAAGGCAGATATTTCCTGTCCTGAGGTTGTGGGTAAGACTCAACACAATACCTGATTCAGATTGTATGTGCAATTATATGCTAAAGAGGTAGAAAAAGGCTTTTGAATAGTTTTATTTTTTCATGATCATATATAATTTCTCTACTTGCAGTACTCCAGTGGAGGTTCACAGCACTATTAAACAAATATATTTTTCCATACTGTTTTCAGGCTTTCAGGCCACTTAGAAGCCTGATTCAGGCAATCCCAAGAGAATAATGTTGTTTTCTATTTGAGTTTGTTTTTCTTCTTTGTGTTCTTGCAGTAGCGTGGAAAAAAATATTGAAATGTTGTGGGTGTTCTGTAGAGGCTTATTCATCTGCTTCAGTGAGTCTGCTCATTTTGCATCCAAGCACTCAGTTGCTAAAATCAGCAGACCCTATCTTGTATATGTCTAGACCCTATCTGGTATAACAGCTGATATGAGAACAAGTAGAAATTTAAACAGTTTGTATAGATTCTTAAGGAAATCATTAGAATAAATTATCATGAATTCTAAACACAGAAACACATTTGGTAACTGACAGTGACAAGAATAGTTTCTTCTTTGGTGCTGACAGATATATTTGCAATAGAAGAATTTGTGTGTGTGTGTGCTGCCAGGAGGAACAAGAGGCCTTGGGAACTTTTGGTCTTTTCCTCATGAAAGACAGTGTTAATCGAAGATCATGCTGGGATTATGAATATACCACCAAATATACTTTTGACTTGCAAATGTTATGATAACATTCCTGGAGATGAATGTCAACAAGAACCACATGAGGCTTCTGTACTGACACCTAGTACAGAAGTAAATTCCTCAGAGGAGTTTACTATCCCAAGTTTTGGGTTACCTTCCTGGTCTGACAGCTGATGTAAATGGTCACTGATTTAGAGACAACAAAGCTGTGCAAGTTTCTCACAGGAGGTCTCTCACCTGAAGTCTCATCTAGGTTTGTGAACTTGTGAGAATTATGGCTGCTCTTAGAAATGGTGTGCAAAGGTAATAGCTTGACTTTTCATCCATCCTTTGTTCCACATTTCAGAACTGGTGTGCCTGCTATGCAATGCCTGCTTCATATTCAGCTTTGCTTTGCTCATGTGCTGACTGTCAGCTGTGCTCCCTGCAGTGAGGGGTCTCCTCCTCTGTACATGGAGGCTCAGACTCGCCCTCTGAACAGATTCATTAAACCATGATTGATGAGGCCACTAGCAGAGTCAACACTGGTTGTATCTTTTAAAAGCCACCTCGTTTAACACAACCTATGTAATAATCCACATGACTGTGCACTTTTAAGAAAGATGTGTACGTGTTGGGGTAGTAAGAAAAAGTGGAGATAGTTCAATTGCTGCTGACCTCAAACCTAGAAGGATGCCTGTGAGAGGAAAGGGCGACACAAAAACATTGGGCTTTTGGGCAGAGGGAAACAGCCGGAGTCAAGGATTTCCCTGGGTGGTCTGACAGGACCACATAGTCTCACCCATGGGTTAAAACTCTCTCCAACCTCACAGGTCTTCCACTGCACTCTACAACATCCTGTACATTCATCCATTATGCCAACATCAAAGGTAATTGAAAACAAAGACAGAGAACAGAACTAGCCTTATGTTTATTCCGAAATGTTCAGTCTGTAGCAGGTTGTATCAAGAGGAATTAAGATCAGAGAATGAAGGTAATTAAATGGCACTTGCACAGCAGGTTGTTTCAGGTCTGTCTCTTCAAAATCCGCCTTTTTGCTAGAGTGCTCTTTCATCGTGGCCTATCCCCCATAGTGAGATTAAATGAGGATTTTGACTTGCTTCATCACTTCTGTAAACAAGGATATTCAGTGAGTTTCAGTTTGCTCATTGACATCTGGGGCCTGACCAAAACCTAGTGAAAATCAGTGGAAATGCTTCCATCAGCTGCAGTGGATTTTGAATCCCACCTTTGAAACTTGGAATAAAGATAACAGTGAGAAACAAATACACTTCTGAGGATAAAAAGAATGGATCATGCATCCATATTTTGTTTTGGTCAGTTGATGACTGACTTTTAAACACAGAACTGAACATGGACCTCATGATGTTTCTAATTGTGTTATGAAGTGTCTTGATAAACATTTGTTATAAAAAAACAGGAATATGAATTAAATAAATTTAGTATTGATAAAATGTCATTAAAGTGAAAAAGTGAAGTCATTTGCACTTCTTAATTTTAGTTCTGCTGAAATACAGTTAAAGGTACTAGCAATCCATACAGCATTCTGTGTTATTAAAGAGGTCAGTGATGTGGGTTGGGCAAGTGCTTTAAAGATTTTTTGAAGAGGTAGATGGGGTCTTGGGGCCATTTTCTACAACAGGACTCCCAGAAACTCTCATTAATAACATGAAAACAAACTATTAATTTGCTTCTAGAATAAAATGGCTGTTTAAAGCTACAAGTCTAAACTCAAGATCTTATGCAGAAAAATAGCTAATTTTAAGGACTTGATAAATTTAATCAATTTTAACTCCAGGCCATGTTTTAGCAATAACAATGCAAATTAAAATGCTCTACAGTAAAGTAACAGCCTAAGGAGTGTCTCCATTGGAATTTTACTGTGCTGGTTCCCTTTACATGGAATAGTTTCCAGAAATAGAAATGAAGAATGCTAAGAAATGTATTCTTGTCTTGGAATTCTAACTTGACTAAATTCCCTGTTGAAAACCTCATTATTTTATGAAATTATTTACTGCAACTAAAAATATCACTAAGGATGCCTGTTGAGACAGAAAATTGACTTCAAAAAGCCAAATAAGCTCATTAGGTGTATTCAAAAGATTACCTGCATCCACTATCTGTTCAGAGTAAATTAACTGACTTTTATTTAGAAATAGAAATCCTTTCTACAACAGTGCACATTTTTTCAGTGGTGATTAAAAGACTGAACGTGTGTAAAAAATAATTTGGGATACATATATATGTAAGTCTTTCCCACCATAAGCTGTTTGTATCTATTTCCTTCCAATGTAGCTTGTAAAACCTGCAGAAGAAATGAGGTGTATCAGTGCTCCAGCAGAAGGTGTCTAATCTTCTGCCAGCACAGTTCTTCTCCCAACACAGTTCTTCTCCAGATCTGTTGTCTGGACTGTCCAGACTGATGCCATCAAACCAGTCACAGGCAGCTGAATGGTGAAGCCTAAGAGACCTCCCCAATTACTCATGTAAGCTCCTACAGATCACCAGGTATCTCTGGCCTTTTGTGTATAGAACTAAAGTGGTTTAAAGCTCCCAAGGGAAGAGACTAAATTTAGGTATGTGGGATTGAAAATGGTTATAGTAAAGAGGCTTATTTTTAAGGCTCACCTCAAGTTATTTATTGTCATCCTTCTCTTCTGGGTACATGTAAAATAGAAATATCTACAGATGTTGTGTATAGGGAGCAAGTGTGACTTTTTATTAGATCTTATTTCTGATAAACAGCAGAGATGATAATCATGAGTTTATAGTATTCAGTGTGTTGTACCTGATGCTTACAAAGTTGCTTTTCAGATATGTGAAAGGTTTCCAAGGCTCTGTTTTGGAGCTGCTTGGTAATGTGATCAAACGTTTCCTCTCACTATGCTTACAACAGTCAGAAGATCAAGGAAGTTGGCAAGATTTATTCTGTGATTGTACAAATATGAAACATTATCTCTTTCTTCCTTAATATTAGATTGGAGAGAGAACAATTGATGTAAAAAAGCAATGGGACTCTTTGAATGGAAATGCAATGGTAGTTCATCACAAAAAGATGCTTGTGACTCATCAAGTGCATTTAAAATGCATTTACTGCTAAAGCTGCCATAGCAGCAGGAAACTTAAAAATTAGATGTCCTAAGTATAGAAAATTTGTGACGCTGCAGCATTTTCTAAAATTCAGGTTCTTTTGCTTTTTGGGAAATAACTTCTATAGTAATAGACTTGCTGGAAGACTGTCCTGAAAACTACATACAATGTCCTAAAACTACATTCTCTTATAGTGCACAGGTACAGCATTGGCACCCTTAACTATCAGATGTCAGAAACACTTCACAGCATCCACAGGTGCAAGAAAAAATGTAATCCTGAACCTATAAAAAATGTTAATCTTCTCATCTCTTTTTAAGACAAATTGAAAAAAATTAATTAAAAAATGAAAAGATGCCCCTTAAATGTGATTTTGATTCAAAATGAGGCAGTTTTGATAGCACATCATGACACAGGGTTGTATTGAAGGCTCATATTTCATAAAGCACGTCTCATGCTATCCTTGGTGCTTTGTGCTGACAGAGCAGCTCCAGTGCTTTGGGATGTTGAGCAGCCAAAAGAAAATGCTGTTCTCAGCCTTGACTGAAACATATGTTTACTAATTTTAGAACCTTGACAATGATTAAAAAACATTTCCTTCTACTAATTCTTCACCTCTACTTCTTCAGGAATTAAAATCCATAGATACAAAAGTAAAACACAAGTGATAATAATGTCTTGGATTTCTGAGTTACGGGAGAAAAGCAAAACCAAAAAAGGCCCCCAACTCCTATTTTGCTCTTCCTCATTATTCTAAAGAAAAAGGCACTCAATCAGCAGTCTGGATTTGCATCATTACTGTATTTTTTAAAAATATCAAAACAAGATCCTTTTAGAAAAATTCACATTTTTTTAATGTAAATGAATGTCATTTAAGACTTCTATAGCTTTAACAGGGTTTAACTATGTTTAGATTTAAGAGGGATAATCTTCTGCCTGTCTCTAATTTTGTCATAGATCGCAAAACAGAATTTCACAGAATGGGAAGTTATCTAAAAAAACTCTTATAATACTTGCAATACCTAGAGAAATACAAGGCAATGAAATTTGAAGTCTGAAAGGCCTGAAAAGAGTATTATGACTTATCAATGATATTTGGCTAAGCACTAGTTTTCTAATTTTTGTGTAAAATGCAAGACTCTATTTCAGATTTCTCCTGCTATATTGGTTTACAGGACACATCATACCATGAACAGATTTTACTGTCTGCTGAAGTCTGTAGGTCTATTCTTAGGTAGTTTCAAATATTTTTTAAGGAATAAATGTGAACCACAAAAATAAATGAGGAGGGAGAACTGTTGACTTGTAACTGGGTGTGTTTTTAATCTAACTGACTGAATATTAATTTTTGCTTTTGCTCACTCCATATTTCCTGCCCATTCTCTTTCAGGCAGATGTAAGGAACGCTCACCACTGTCCATTGTTGTCCTTCCTGGGGGCTGCCATGGGAGATGTGCTGGCTGATGGCTGCAGTCTCCAGGCCTTTACCTCACCTTGAGTCTCTTTTTTGCAGGTAATCATTGCTTGCTCCCTTCAAAAAAGTGCCCAAATTAATGGCTGCTCACAGGCTGGCTGCTGAAAAGCCATTGCAGGAGTTCCAGTCTCCGGTAGTTCAGAACCTCGTTCCAGTTTCTGCCCTGACCACACTTTCATCTGCCTCTTCTCTTCTTCGCTTGACTTTCACCTGCCCAGTTCCCAAAGGATCAAGGCTTATGTGACCGCACAGCTCGCAGCTCCACCCCTGTGCTTATATCTGTTTCCAAACCAAACCATTTGATAAATGAGCTGAGATCTGCGTGACAGCGTTTCCTGTAAGACTGTAAAACCGGGCTGTAAAACCGGGCTGTAAAACCATCCGAACGTGTTTGGCTCGGCCAGGGGCAGCAGCGGCGCCGCCACGTAGCGCAGGAGCCCGGGCGAGGCTGCGCTCCGTGCGCGCTTCGGCGGGGAGAGATCCCGGCTGTGCGGGGTGAGGTCACCGACGAACGGAGACGTAGGTGGAAATACAAGAAATGTCGCGGCGAGAGGAGCAGAAAAGGCGAGGGAGCTGCGCTTTCCGCCCCGCGGGACGCCGCAGCGATTCCCTCAGGCAGGAGGCGCCGACGGGCCCGCAGCCCACACGGGTGCGGAGCGGCGCGGCGGCCGCTGGAGGGCAGCAGAGACCCGCGGGCCGAGCCCGCACGGCGCGAACGAGCCTCGCCGAATCTGCAAAGGGGTTTGTCGGCACAAAAGAAAACATCGCCGAGTATTGCAAAGGGGTTTGTTGGCACAAAAGAAAACATCTCCGAGTATTGCAAAGGTGTTTGTCAGCACAAAAGAACGAACACTGCCCTGCGAAACCTCCTCGGGACCCTCCGCCACGCCCGCATGCCCTCCGATCCAGCACAGCGTCAGGAGGAAGAGATCTGCTCTCCAGCAGCAACCTGTGCCTAAAGAAGCATCTAGAATGCGTCTTATGTTGTACGCACTTTGCTCAGCCGCTTGAAGAGGGAACGTATCAAACAGCACCAAGAACAGCCACAGAAACGCAAAGTAACTCAGCTGGTTCCTTCCAAGCCCAAGCTTGCAATATGCAGGGCTGGGAAACTCAGAACTGAAACTTCTCTTGCTGTTTGAAATCCTGACTACTGTCACTGTGCACACGTTTTGGAAAACAAAGATGGTATTTCACTTTTTAAAGTGCTCTGAATGCTTACAAAGTAGTATATGTTTACACTGGAAGCTAAAATATTCCACTCAACAAAGTTTAGCTATACAAAGTGCGTTCCCTGAGTTTAGTAGAATGTACTGTAGTAGACTGTACTGCATTATTGCAGCCTATAGAGTGAAAAAACCATATCCACTTGCCTATAGTTTTATCAGTGTCCTGAAAGGGGACAGGAGAAGTTGTTATGTGAAGGTACTGCAATAACTCAGAGAGAAATTCTTTTTGTCCCAAAAAAGTTCTCTTCTTAATTTTCAACTTGAATTATCACCGCTAGTTTTCCAGCACTGTTTTCCAGCAACGTTTTTTTACTTTTTTTGGGGGAGTGTTGAAAATTATATAACTTTCCTAATAATTGTTTTAATTAATTAATTTTTACAATTAATTGTTTCAATGAATCATAAGAAGTCTCATTTTCCACTATGTCATATGCCACTGTAGCCAGCATTTATCAAGTGCTGGGAGGAAGGGGTTAAAACAGGAGGATTTGGTGAGGAGGGAATAGTTCTGCTCAGGATATCAGTGTGGGAAAACTCCATTTATTATGCCTAGCGTTATTTACCTGTTTTGAGGAAGCAGGGTGCTGTGTAGGGATAACACACTCATAAACATACTTGAGCCTCCTGCTGGAGGAGGGAGAGACCATGGAAGCACAGCCTTGGGATAAACTGTGCATGGGTGAAGCCCTTTGATACCCCGGGGCAGGCAGTGAGCCCCTGCCCATCCTCATGGCCTGCTAGGCTGGACTGAGTCTGACAGAGCCTGTGGCCTCATGTGCCTCTCTTTCCTCAGATGGACTAAGCCTGACAGAGCCTGTCTTTCTACCACCCAGTGTTGCTAGTGAGGTAATGAATAAATCCACTCTTTGCACTTCAGCTTGGGGCTTAGTGATCACCCTGGTTACCTCTATGCATTGATCCACACAAGTTTTGCCACTAGCTGCTCTAGTGGGAACATGGTTTGGGAAAATCACTGAAACCTTAAGTTTCACTATAAAGACTGTAATCAACCTTGATATGCTTCAGTGATCTGAGACCTGGGCAAGAGATATATTGCTGAAACTGGACACTAGGAATGCAGAATTGATGAACCACAAGGACATTTTGCAGAACCCTAAGATAAAGATTAAACTAACAAAGGCAATTCAGCAATTGCTCTGAAACCCTCTCTACCTGGAAAAAAAGATAATAAAAAAACTGAAAATATGGACTAATTAGCATGAGAAGAAACAAATCAATCAACAGAATAATAATTCATGAAGAGAATTATAGAAATTACAGCCAATAAACATTAATTTCTTTGTTTGCTAAAATGTATAAATATGAAAAGACTTGAAAGTGCTTATGCATGTTTAGGGAAAGAGCTGGTATCCATCCAGTGCTTTAATAAAATAATGCCTACAATGTAGTACTAAAAATAGTGTTAGAGAGTTTGATTTATGCCAACAGTTTTGGTGACAGAATGGCTTGTGAATTTAATAACACACAAAGCAAAACTGTTCCAAGAGAGGCACCTAGAGCACCTGATTCATCTTGTAGCTCATTTACTCATCCTCTTTATTTTCTTTTTTTGTGAGCCTTCTCTAAACACAGCTGTTTTATAGTTTTGTAGTTGAGCTTCAAAGCTGAAGGAACTGAGCTTGTTCAGTCTCAAGAAGAGACAACTGACAAGAGACCTCACCAATATCTGTAAGTATCTGAAGGAAAGCTTCATGAAGAGGATGGAACCAGGCTCTTCCCAGTGGTGCCAAGCAACAGGACATGAGGCAATGAAGAGAAACTGATTCACAGGAGATTGCACCTGAATATTGAGGAAGAACTTCTTTACTGTGCAGATGACTGAGCACTGGAACAGATTCTGGAACAGAGAGGTTGTGGAGTCTCCCTCATTGCAGATCTTCAAGAACCATCTGGACATGACCCTGTTCTGTGTGCTCTGGGATGGCCCTGCCTGAGCGTGGAGGTTGGATCAGACGACTCAGTGTGATCCCTCTCAATCTCACCCATTCTGTGATCATGTGATTTTGTCTACCTGTGGTTCTCATGGATCCACAAGCAATAATCAGCATTTCATATCCGATAATTTTGTTAGGGGATGGAAAGGAATGCAGGATGGCAACAGGAGAAGTAGAGGCAGCTGAAGAGCTGTGGTGAATTCCTGGTGACAGGACCAATTTCATGGACAGCAATGCTGCAAGGATGCGGGAAGTTGAAGAGGCTGCTTGTCTGGATGCTGCTTCTGTTTGCCAGTTAACAGCACTGCTCTCAGCCTTTCCTACTTGGGTAACAAGCCTCGGCATTACCAAGTGGCGGCCCTCCCTGTGGGAGCCTCAGCAGGAAAGCTCAGGAACGAATGCGCCTAACCAGCACTGCGGGTGGTGAATCACAGGGGAAACTGAGAAGGAACAAAAGACCAGGCAAGAGCTGGGAGTTCGGAGGTCACCAAAGATGGCTTGCATATGGCAAACCAAAGGGGACAGATGAGGAGGAAACTGCAGGGAATTACTCCCTGTTTGGTGTTCTAAGTCGGTTCAGGGCTGGAGCCTAATTGAGAGAGACGCGCTATGATCGGATCTGATCAGATCTGATCGGTCCGACTGGTGTCTGCAAAGAAGAGCGTTCATGCCACACGGAGGGGAGGGGAGGGATTGAATTTATGTAGCTGTAAAACACTGAGGAAGAGGCAAATTGTCTCTCAAGCATTCCAAAACAAGGCTTTTCTTGGATGACATTGTTTGGCCTTATTTAAGTACTGAATACTCTATTTGCATTTGTTAGAGGAAATTGTCATTCTAACCTCAGAGCTGGCAAGCTACACATATCTAAGAAAGAGAGGTAAAAGTGCTTAATCAGTGTTGATTATCAGATAACTAATTCCATTTTACTGATATGAAGTATATTTATTGCAGTCTGGACTTTCCCAGATACAGACGAATGAGCTGAGAAAACCTTCTGGCTAGCAAACTATTTCTTGAATTATTGTGTAAAATATTATAATCTTGTATTACAATGTTCCTAATTTTTCTGTTTTTGAAAAAACCGATCTGCTAAGTGTAGTTCACTTTTACAAAAATTTGCAATAATTGGTGCTGACCAAGAGAGTCCAGGAAACAAAGTATAGAATTACAAGAGTAAATATTTATTCATGTGCATGAGGTGTCCTAGACAAACCGGGTCACCCTGAATGTGGTTTTACATAGGGTTCTTATACCCTTTCAGCACTCCAGTAGAACTAAGTCTAATAACTAAGTCTAATAACTAAGACCCACACTATTGATTTCTAATAATTGTAAAATTTGCCAGGCAACTCTATTTCTGCAGCATTCTTGCTGCTTGTCTATTGATCCAGATGTCCCTGGGGTCAGTTTTGCCTGATAACAGTGGAAGGGGTTCAAAGACATATTAGAGTAACTAGAATTCTGGCTTTATCTCAGTTGTCCATGGGTGTCCTTTATTTTTCGTGGACAGTTCTATGCTACCAAGAAGCAAAGTCCTTATTTCCAGGGCTGGGCTGTCCTTTAGTTTGTTTTACTTGAGTATGAACAAATTCAAAGTCTCCAGTAAAATTCCACTATCTCATTCAATTTCACTGTATTATGTGAACTAATACATGGTAAATGAAGCAAATGCATGCACATATTATTAACAATTATGGAAGTAAACTTTCATAACCCTACATAATGACCTTTGCAGAATAGCTGACACCAGTCAGTAATTGCAAATTGTCCCTGGTGGCTTTCATGGGATCCACACACACAACTTCCAACTGTAACTCGGTAACTGCTCAAAATTACAATGATCACTTACGATTTTTAGCCCTTTGTTTTATCAATAGTAATATTTTTTCTTTTTTTTTTTTTTTCTTTAGATAGAAGATTCCTTAATTGTTCCTTTTGTGAAGTTGAGGGTAAAGTATCTTTGATCATCCTTTTACCTTTCACTGAACCTTTTTCCACTACTATTCTGTATTTCCTGAGCTGAGGGAACATAAAAACTCAAAGAGCTTTTAAAATGCGTTAAATCGTGAATTTACACAGCAGCATTAAACTGCTTTATTCTCTGCTTTTTTTTTCAAATCTCAGCATAAGGCTTATTTTTATAAACTCAATTAAGCACTGAAGTGAGATTTTCACAAAAACTTTTTCTAAGGCCAAGATTTTGCTCCTGTACAGTACTGGTCAGCTTAGAGTTGATTTAAGTCAGGATGTTTTTCTTCACTGTGCATCACCTTTATCTATCCAAAATCTAATCTGCATTTTACTGTCTAGTTAATCAGCTGCATAATGTCCTTCCTAGATCTTTAGTGGGTTTTTGTCCTCAGGTCCCTCAATACCTTGCTATGAACAGAAGGCTGTCACCTGAGTGCCCAGCTCACTTTTCAAGTCACTTGTATGTTGAGCAGGTCCAAGCAGACATGATGCAGCACTGCACCTGTCATCTCTGTTCTACAAGGACCACATGCTCACTCCACCTTCAACCAGCTATTCATGCCAAGACACTTGGTCTTACACCATTACAGTTTTGTTTCTTTTACCGTTGTTGTCAAAAACCTTCTAGAAATCCCAACAGGCTCTATCAGCCAGAAAATTTTTTTCACAAGTTTAAAGATACTCAGTAAACGACAGTGTTCCAAATCGCCATTGGGGATGCTTTCTTAGACTGCTAATCAAAAGATGTAACAACACTCTTGAAGGCAAGATCTCATTCTGGAACTAAAGAAGCTATAATTGAGAGTATTCTTTCCCCCAAGACTGCCCTGTATATAGCTTTCACTTTTCTTTTTTTTGCGACCTGAAGAGCCTCCCAAAATCCAAGATCCCTGAGGATGTATGTCCATGCCTAGACAAGACCAAGCATTCTCAAATAATTCTAATAGAGAACAGATCGGAAAATGTGTCACGGCAACAGAGCTCAACTTTGAAGACATGTACGAGAAAACTTCATTTCAAAGACCTCATCTGACAAGACTTCGGGCCCTGTGTTGGTATGATTTGTTTTTAAAGTGGAGCGATTTGATAATGCAGTGACATCAAAGGTACTTTATAGGGCAATATGCAGTCAGTTAAATCCTCTTTTTCTCCCTTCAAATCCTGCTAAGAACACTTTCTTTCAAAAGACATCTGGATTTCATAGAAAGGATACAAAAATACACAACTACATCATTGTAGTACTTCATTGAGCGGTGCCCGTGAAATGCGTGCCCTAGCACAACAGAGTGGACCGGGAAGGGATGCGGAGAGGTTCTTGGGAACCACAGCGCATCCTTCGGCCTGTTGTGTCAGCGCGGAGGGACGGCCGGGACCGCCAACCCGGCTCCTCATGCGGGCAGCTCCTCACGCGGCGCGGCGCGGCCCGGGGCTCCCCTGGCTCTGCTCTCCGGTTCCGCGGGGCGGCGCGGGCCCGGGGCAGGTGCCGCGCTCGGCAGCGCTGGGTAGAGCCCGGTAGAGCCCGGTAGCGCTGGGTAGAGCCCGGTAGCGCTGGGTAGAGCCCGGTAGAGCCCGGTGGCGCTCGGTAGAGCTCTACGCGCGGCGGGCGGGGCGCGCTGAGGTCAGTTCCGCCGCCGCGCGGCCGGGGGCCGGGCCGGGCCGGCGGCGGGGGGCTCGCTCGCCCGCCCTGCCGGAATGAGCGCCGCAGGGCGGGGCGGCAGCGGCCGCGCAGGACGCGGGGCGGCGCTGCGATCCTCCCGTGTCCGGAGACAACGGGAGCGGCGGCGGCCGGCGGGGTCAGCGCCGAGGGACGCTGCCCTTCCTCCATCGCCCTCGCCCCGCTCCGAGCCAGGTGAGTCCCGGCCCGCCGCTCCCACTGCTCCCGCTGCTCCCGCCGCCTCCGCTGCCCTCACCGCGCGGGGCGGGCGCGGGGCGGGCGCGGGGCGGGCGCGGGGCGGGCGCGGTGCTGCCCCCGGCGGCCGGCGGCGGCACTGCGCGCGGCGGCGGCGGGCGGAGGTTGCGCGCAGCCCCCGCGGCGCCGCGCTCGGGCCCGCGCGCGGGCGGAGCGCCCCGGGGAGGGCAGCGGGAGCGCCGGGAGCGGGGCCGGCAGCAACGGGCCGGGGGCTGCGGGCCCAGGGAAAGCGGGGCTCGGTGCTCGCTGCAGCGGGGACGCCATCAGGCCGCTTTGGACTCGTCTGGACTAAAGCTGTTGTCCAGGTTTGTCGTCTTGGTCATCCTGAAGAAAAGGAGCTGTCGGGTTAGTAAATGTATTCATCAGCGAAACAGAACATCCTGTGTTTTGTGTGCAAATAAGGTTCTTTTGAGTGCTTGGGCATAAGATTGGCTTAATTGAATCCCATATTGAATTTTGTTGCAAGACAGTCTATCATTGAAAAGTATTACATTGGACGCTTAAAATAATTTAGACGTATAAACCGATTTTCTTCTAAATAAATAAGCCAGTGTTAACGTAGATGTAGCCAAAATGTCGTGCAATGTACATTTAATTTAAAAAGTCTGCTTTATAGTTGAGAAGACTAATGGTGTTTTACAGGATTTTTCTAGCAGTCTGTTGTGCATTGTTACTGCAGTAGGTGGTTACAGTCAAGGATCTTTTCTTGCACGTACAAACAGTATGTGGCTAATTTTAGCAGGAATGAAATCTGTGGAAATCAATTTTAACATCTACATGAGTGCTTGGAGATCTAGGCATGGAGGGATATGTGCTTTTAATGGGTCTCTTCCCTCTCTTCTCCCATTTTCTTCAGTGCCATACTTCCTTGCTGTATTTCCTACAGGCCTTAGAACTCAAGAGTAGGGTAATGCTTTGTGCTAGTCAGTATGCTGAGAATATGCAGAAAGACTTTGAAAATCGTTGTAAATTGTGTGAAATGATGAAATGAACACCACAGATTAAAGGAAATTGATCATACATGTAATGATAAACAACTGTATAAACATCTCTGAGCAGTCTAGAATACTGCTTTTGTTAGTAGTTTTTTGGTAATGCCTTGTTTAGCTTATTGCAGGAAGACCACCAAGCAGTTGAATGTTATGACAGAAATGTGTATCTTTCAGATACAAATAAAGCTAGGCCTTGTTCCTAGAGCTGCAGGGAAGCAGACCTCCATTTCAGTAGAATGCTGCATGGTACATACATGTACCTGCATCCATACAATGCCAAAAAATCTTAGTAGATTGGTCAATTTTTCAATCATACATTCAAAAAAAATAGTGATTTCCTTTCAAACGGTGTTTTGCATGACTTTGTAAGTAATCAACATTTTAAGTGTAATTGATTTTTTCTATAGAGTGAAAGAACTGTATATTTTTTAATAAAAATGAGCTCTAACAACTTGGTGCATCGTCCTTGCTCTTCTTAATTGTCTGCATTGTCAATCCTCATTCATTTTGCTTTGAAAAACCTCATGTGAATTTCAGCTAAAAACCAAGAACTGTTACGACTATGTGATTAGCTGTTATTGTGAGACAAAATGGCTTTTTAAGAAGAAATACTTGTAGACGTAATTTCTTTGGTGCTTTTGAATTGTTTGTTTTTTAATACAAAATTAATTATTTTAATTAATGCAATATGTAATACTTGAATGAAGCATTTTGGCTCTCTCCCAGTCATTAGGCCTAAAATTAGTGACTGGTAATTGGCAGCCATGTAGTTGGGTCAGTAGAACAGTTAACTCTGCTGAACAGAGATAGTTGATGTTAAACAGTTAATATATATATATATGTATATATATATGTGTGTATATAAATAAATAAATATATATATATAAAAGTGCCAAATACAGGCAAGGTAATTTTAAGCATACATAGAAATTGATTGAAATTTTTCACCATGGCTCAAATTTTATACACTGCATCCTCCTGATGCTGTGATGCACAGTGTCTTCCAATTCTGCTTAAACTTCTTTGTCTTAGGGGTGACTTATATGGGCATTTCAGTACCAAAGCACACCCTGGTTATTGGCTGCAGCCTGTGATCTTTGTGCCTGTGTGCTTTGCCGAAGTAAGGGCTCATTTATTTGATCACATAGGCTACATGCATCCTGCTCATCACACCCTTTGCATTGGTAGCAGCATGTAGTTCGAACTAAAGGAACCAGAAGCCCTGGAATGTACATATTTTCTTTGAAATGATGAACAAATTTTCGATGTATTTGAAGTAAAGAGAAATTTCCAGTCTGACAGTGGCTACATCAGTGGTTTTGTAACCTACTGCAAAAACCCTTGTAGTGGTTGAATTTGGCATAGTCAGGCTGCAGATGATGTTTCACCCTATTTTCCTTTGTTTTGATGGATCTTTGTTTTATGTACCTGGGATATCCAGAGTTTGGGATGCTTTTTAATTTCTGTGAATCTGTTAATCTCTTGTGTCTTGAGCAGCAAAGTTCAAGATACAATATTGTTGTGTGAAAGGCAGAAATATTTGTTTCGTTGAATGTCTGACCTTTTAATGTCACTGGATTGCAGGTGTTTGGTAGGAGTGAATGGGAAAATTTAGTTTATCGTTTGTGTGATCTCTTTTTTCCATATGTGTTTTTTTTTTCCCTCTCCAAAGTAGGGTCTCTAATTTTTTTTAAAGTTTCCTAATTTGGGTACTTTGTTGTATTTCTTAATATTTTTATATTTTTTTTCTGAATTCATTCCTGTGAAGACAGTAACTGGAATTGACTTTGACACTTTTAGTGTCTTTTATTTCATTTTTCATCTGTCCCATTCCTGTGTTTGCCGTTGAGACTCTTTGTAGACTTCGAGGTCTTCCTTTAATGATACCTTTGGGTTGGTCTGTGTGCACAGACCAACATATGAGTATAACTCGAAAATCAACTATCTGTCTTTTAATCAAATCTTCTGAAACATGTTTCTGCCAATCCTTCAAATACAAAAACAAATCTTTAGGGGAATTCCTCCCCCTCCCCACCTTCCCCAGTGGTATGGAGTGAATGTATGTAATGTTCACCTCCCTGTGTACACTGATGATCTTGGCTTTATGAAATAACTAGAAAAAATATTTTTAATGCAGGCATGAAATGACAATATAATTTTGGGCTTGTTTTATCCAAAATAAGTATAAATGGGAGCTGTTTGTATCAAAACCTTTGTTATTAACTGGTCAATGTTAAGGGTGCATGGTGAAAAACTAGCTAGGGAGACAGCAGATGTTACTTTCACATCAGCTGGTTATTCAGTTGGTTTTTTTACCTTTTACTGGGTCTAGCTGGGATGGAGTTAAATTTCTTGAAAGCAGCCTGTACAGTGCTGTTTTGGATCTGTGGCTAAAACAGTCTTGGTAACACACCGGTGTTTTGGTTGTTGCTGAACAATGTTTGCACAATGTCAAGGTTTTCTTCCCCCCCAACTCTGTTGAGTAGACATGGGGTGGGCAAGAGATTGGGAGGGCACAAAGCTGGGACAGCTGCCCAGAATTGGTCTGGGGATAGTCCACATCTTGCAGGGCTGTGCTCAGCCATGAAGGCTGGCAGCAGAGTGGGGTTGCCTTCCAGGGTGCCTGCTGCTCAGAGACTGGCTGGGCAGTGGTTTTCTTGTGGAAGGTGGTGAGTGATTTCCCTTCTGTCACCTCCCTGCTTCTTTCCTTCTGTTAAACTGCCTTTGTCCTGACCCATAAACTTTCCTGTGCTTCTTCCCTCCTTTGCTCTCCTTGCTCCTGAGGGAGGGGAGGGTGGGACCGCAGGAAGCGGCTCTGTGGCTGCTTGGCTGCTGCCTGGGATCAGCCTGGCCACATATGGAATGCAGGCACACCAACGCTGGGAACCCGTGTTCTAGCAACAGTATTTGTCACAGGTCTGCATGAAAACATGGGTTTGAGCTTAAACCATGGCAGACTTTCCTACATATAGCTGTTTGAATTGGAGAAATTTGGAAGGATTGGTAGCCTGTTCTTCGAATTACCTCTGTTAAATTTTTCTGGCATAGTCTTGGATTGAGAAGCCCAGAACTGTTAAATTGAAATGTTCTGAAAATGTTGGACTGTGTTTCTTGTACTTTCTTGCCCTTTAAAGGTTGTGGATTATTTTTCATGTTTTCCCATAAAGTGAAATCTACAGAGTTTAAAAAACACAAGAAAATTCTCTGGGTTTATACTTTTTTTTTGTGGTCTGGGATGTTGATGGCATAAATTCTCTACACTTAGCTTTCAGTGAGTTCACATGGAGGGCAGTTTCAGTATTAATGGATAGATGTTAACAGCAGAAAAAGGCAAATACTGACATAGTTTCCCCGTTTCCTTTCAGATGCCATGTTCTTTCTTAAAGCTGTATAGAAATGCATAAAGCATCTTTGGTCTGGATCTTAAGCATATCAAGATCTCTTATCTTCTTTCTCCTGAAATAAAACCGTGGATGTCCTGACAGGCCTGCCACTACACTTGCATGTCAGCGGGTTAGTCTTAAGTCTAGAAAATGGTAGTAACCAGGGAAGGATGTTCCATCCGAACTACTGCAAATGTTGTGCTTTTCAGTCTTCTTTAGAATCTGGGTGATAAAGCACATAATGTCATCCACATTAGAATTGCTTGAAGAAAATCTTCCAGATCATGATACAGCAGTCATGTGTACTTTCCTCTTTCCTGCAACGCTGCCATTGATTTGTTTTTCAAATCGTGTGTATTTTCACAGCTGTCTGCATTGCAATGAGATGAGATTACTACAGTTCTAGAGCTGTCCACTAAGGAGTTCTAGTGTACACCCATCCATCTGCTTAAGAGTGAGAAGTTTGTTTTGTTGTCCCTAACCAGTTTTCTAACTTACTGATGTTTGTGGTTACATCAGAACACTTTGAAGAGCCCTATCTTTAGGGCAGCATTGATATATTAGTCATGGATGTTGATGCAGTACAAGGAAGATGATGGAATCGCTGAGTGGTTTGTGTTGGAAGAGACCTAGTTCAACCTCCTGCCACAAGAAAGAATGCTTTCCACTAGACCAGATAGCTCAGGGCTCCATCCAGCCTGGCCTTGAACACTGCCAGAGATGGGGCATCCACAGCTTCTCTGCACAGCCTGTTCCAGTGCCTCACCATCCTCACAGTAATGAATTTCTTCCTAATATCTAATTTAAATCTTCCTTTCTTCAGCTTGAAGCCATGCCCCCTTGTCCTACCAATGCATGCCCTTGTGAAAAGTCGCTCTCCAGCCTTCTTGAAAGCCCCCTTTCAGTATTTGAAGGTACTATAAGGTCTTTGTGAAGCCACCTCTTTATGCTGAACAACCCCAACTCTCTCAGCCTGTCCTCATGGGAGAAGTGCTTCAGCCCTGTGATAAGCTTTGAATGGTTCCAGAGGAGAGGCACTTCCTTGTGTTGGGAGGCCCAAAGCTGGATGCAGCTGTAGTCCAGGGGTGAGGTCTCATGAGAGCAGAATGAGAGAATTGCCTCTCTCGATGTGCTGGCTATGCTGCTTTTGATGCAATAGTATGGTTGCTTTCTGGGTTGTGAGCACATAAGATGCAGGAAAACCTCGTTGGATCAGATATTTAGTCCTGTCAAACCACTGGGGAGATGACAGAATTATTTAGGCTGGAAAAGACCTACAAGATCATCAAGTCCAACCTGTAACCCAGCACTGCCAAGGTAACCACTGAACCATGTCCCTGAGTGCCCAGTTTACATGTCTTTAATATCCCCAGGGATGGGGATTCCATCCCCAGGAGGTAACTCCACCACCTCCATAGGAAACCTGTTCCAATTATTGACAACCCTTTCAAGGAAAAGATTTTCTTAATACTCAATCTAAATGTGCTCTGGTGGTGCAGCTTGAGGCAATTTCCTCTCTTCCTGTCGCTTGTTAACTGGGAGAAGAGGCTAGCACCCACCTGGCTGCAGCCTCCTTTCAGGTAGTTACAGAGAGCGGTAAGGTCTCCCCTGAGCCTCCTTTTTGACACCCCCACTCCTTGTAAGATTTACTCTCTAGACCTTTCACCAGCTCTGTTGCCCTTCTCTGGACTCACTCAGGCACCTCAATGTCTTTCCAGTACCATAGTTTAATTTCTCAATTACCATATGATTATTGTGATGGGAAGCTGCTTAAGTGAACTCAGCACTGTGGCTTTGGAGTCCAAATCAGGCCCTGATCTCTGTGGGTAGACTTGGTGAGGATCTGGACTTCAGAAGCAGAAGCCTTTTTTAGAGTGTATTGGAAAACAGAAGTAACCTCATGCAATTGAGTCTGTTTGTGGTTGCAAGTGTGTGCAACAGTATGTCTATAACTAATGATGTTAGAATAAGAAAGGTGTTGATTGGACTTCATGTATGCCTCAAAAGCCTAATTTGATTGTTTATTTTCCAAATAATAGTGGTCTCATAGTCTTGCCAAAAGCTTAAAGGCTGAGATCTTCCTGTTAAATAGGGAGACAAAATGCTGGAACCTGTGGACCAAACATACTGCATGTGTTAATTTGGTGTTTTACAGTGATATTACTGATCTCCCTCTGCCTTATGTTGCATTGTTTATTTTGCTTGATTGACATTCTGTTTTATTAGGATGAAGTGAATTATTTATATGCTTGTCCACATATATAGAAGTGATTATACTGTAATATTAATAGAAGAAAAAGTAATTAATTTTGCAGCCACAGATTGTTTTGACTTCATTACTTTGAGAACATGTGAAGCATAAATCACATTTTGTTATGAATTAGTGTTCAAGACTGTTTGTATCTGAAACATTGGCACTGATTAGAAAATAACTTCCTTCTGTATGTTAGAAATTTCCATGCTAACTTAAAAATTCTTTTATTTAAAATCAAACTAATAGTTCTGTGTTTCTAGTAACCATTGTAGTCACATTCTGTTTCCCTGTTTATGTATGAATGGAACTTGCATGTTTCATGATATTTTGTCCTGAGTTGAGGGCTGTATGTGAACTGAAATTATACTCTGCTGCTCAGTTCTGTTATCAGGTATCTTGTTTGGCTTATAAATATGTTTCTTAAGTGTAAAATATTTCATTACATGGGAGAAATACCATAAACTCTTCAGGTTTTGATGCATAGCAGGTAATTATATGAATTTGGGAATGTTTTGAATGAGAGCAAATGTTAAAGGATTATTTTATTTGGTTTTAGACTTACTGGTTGTATATGCAGAATACAATCAGTGGTATATTAACAGTAGAATAGCACTCTCTAATTCAGCTGTAGTCCACTAATAGTTCAATTATTAGTTAATTGTATTTCAGCAATCATTGAATCTTAATTGACTTAATGTTCTGCTTTTATTCTTTAGTGCTGCAAGCTGATTGCCTGAGAACATGGAATATAATATGGATGCAGTTGCTTGAACATCATTTCTTCCAAAGCTTATATTCTACAGATTGGTAGCCTGAGTGATTGATTGACAAGAAACGTACACAGGACTGATACCAAGAAAACATTGTCTGTTGCTGTTTTGTTTAATGAAAATCTGAAATGCAGTTGAAAAAAATGAGGGAAATTTTACCAAGATTGTACCCTGACCAAATTAATGATAAAAACAATTCTTTAACTACATCCCCAAAGCAATCTGATGATAAAACAAATCTGTCAAAAGGGGCAGATGACCAAAACTGCTGTTACCAAGGAACTGAGGCTGAGAACAATAAATTGTCACTTATAAGCTGTATAAAGTGCAGAAATGTTCAGAAAATTTCAATGCAAGATATAGAGAAGCATAAGAAGCTTGGGTGGACTGAAGACAAAAATTTCATCTGCAAGAAGTGCAGTCATATTAAACCACCGGCTTTTGATTTTGTTCCTGAGGGTGCCAATGCTGCAGACTATGAAAAACATGAAAGAAAAACTCCAAGTAAAACCCAGAAAACGTTTAAAGTAAAAAATTTTCTGCCAGGCAAATACTACTGTGATAAATGCAGATTTTCAACAAAGGATCCTTTACAGTATAAAAAGCATGTAGGGCAACATGAAGAAATTAAGTTTCTTTGTTCCCACTGTAGTTATGTATCCTACACCAAAGGAGAATTCCAGAGACATTTGGTGAAACACACTGGAACCTTTCCGTATCAGTGTGAGTACTGTGAATATGGTGCTGTTAGACATGACTATATAGTTAAACATACAAGAAGAGTACATGAAACACCCAGAAAACGGCTGTCAAATACTGTCATGAACCACAAGCAAAAGAAGCAGAGTCAAAGCACTTTATGTAAAAAGCAGAAATACAATAAAATTCCTTTCCAAAATGAACTTTCAAATTTGTCATCAAATATGGTTTGTGAGATTCCAAGTAAGGCAACTAAAACAGTCTGCTTGTCTCAAAATGTAGAATGTAGCATAAACACATCATCGGTCCAGGATAAGACAATATTGGAGCCATCTGAAATTAGTGTATGTGAGAATCAAAGTGTGGAGGTTGAAGTTTATTCTCCAAAAACAGAGCCTTTACAACCTGGGATGCCTTTAACAGTAATTGCACCATCTGAACTTGTAGTTCCTTCCAACTGTTTAGCTCAGATAGTAGAACTTAAAATAGTGAATGGAGCACAACAGCTGGTTCTTAAACTAATTCCTATGAAAGAAGCAGCTTACAAACCTGTGAACTGTGCAGAAGAGGAACTTGAGAATCAAGGTATAGAACAATCTGCAGAAGTAAATAAAACTTCTGTGTGTCAAAATGAGTTACTAACTATGGAAGTGAATGTAAATAAATTATCCAGTGTTAGTAAACAGCTTAATTTGGATAGTACGTATGACAAAAATTCGGAATGTTTTTGTTCTTCTGATTCTCAGCTCTCAGGCTATAGCTCTGTATCTATACAGAGGGAAGACACATCAAAATTATGCTTTCATTTGGTGAAAGGTAGTGATGTACATTCAGGTGTTATAGAACTTCATTCTCCATCTCTGGTAATGAACAGTGCTGAAAAAAAAAGTGATATTAAATCCTCAAGGGGGAAAGTAGATGGACAAAACAGCTTGCAGAGTGATACATATTGTTATGAAGAAGGTAAAGATACATACTGTCCAAAATACGCTTTCGTTTCTGAAAGTAAAAGTTCCAAGAATGTTTCAGTACAAGCTGCTCAGGAGGGCCAGAGTTTTTCTGCTGTCCATAAAGAAAAGGATACTTTGTCTGTGAAGAGGGTTGACAAAGAATGTAGGAGTCTGCCAGTCAGCTCTAATGAAGCACATTTAGGTGGAAAGGGTTTTCATGAAAAATCTATTCCATCTTCTGAAGCAGGAAAAAACTTTCACGTTACTAAAACTCCAGCTTTTGAGGATATAACTTTTGGCTTGAGCAAAGTAAAGAGAACTGAAACCATAAGCCAAAAGAGTAATCATCTTCTGAAATCACTTGAACTACAGAAGATGGAAAATAAAGGCAGTCCTTTAGAAGGACCTGTTATTTCATCTGTATTTTCTCTTAGTTCTGGGACTGAAAATGTTCCAGAGGATGTCAGATGGGATGACACAAGACATAGGAAGAAATCGGCAACATTGCTGTGTAGAAAGATTGCTCAACTAATGTCTGCTGCTGAACCTAACATGAAATCCATGCCCTTGAGATGCCAGGCTTCTAGTAAAAAGTTGCTCTTTCCTCAAGAAAGTTCAGCAAGCTGTGAGGGAGCTGTTTGTGCCACTGAAGTGGAACAACCTGCAACTTTGTCTGAAGCACATGGTGGAAGAAGTGTGATTAGTAATGGAGAACACAATGAAGACCAGCTCTTTACATTTGCAAGAACTTCTAAAAGCAGGGTAACTAAAAATTCCCACGTTGCTACCCCAGTGTTTATCCCCAAAGGGACAATGCTGAGAGTGCTGAATGCTACTAGCAGTCAAAGTTCATATGGAATAGAAAACAGGAGTGAAACATCTACTCCTGTGCATCATAATGAAATGTTTCTGCCTCGCCCGGTTCCCGTCAGTGTTTCTGAGACACTCAGCAGTAGTTTCCCATGTTTGCCTAACCAGAGCGAACCAAATGCTGAGTCCCGAACTATATCGCTCAGGCAGAGACCAAAGCGAGAGGCAAGTACTAAAAACAGCAGCAAGCAAACTGGTGTACCATTTCAGAAAAGCAGTGAAGTGAGCAAGCAAAGCAAGCCCTATTCAAAAAGTCCCAAAAATAAGGCAAAACAAACAAGCTTCAGAGAACTTCCTAAGAGGAAAACAAGAGCTCAGTCAGAAACTACTTCAAGTTCTGATATGTCATACCTGTTGACAGCAAGACGTCTTCGACTTCTTCCTCTGAAAACAAATCAGTTGATAAAATGCCCTCGTCGTAATCAGCCAGTTGTGGTACTAAACCATCCTGATGTTGATTCACCAGAGATAATTAATGTCATGAAGACTATCAACAAGTATAAAGGTCAAGTCCTGAAAGTAGTTCTGTCAGAAAGGACAAGTAGTTGTCTTGGTGTCAAGCGTTATCGAAAGCGTCTTACTCTTCAGAATGCTGAGACAGGAAACCAAGCAAAAAAGCAGAGTATGCTAAAAATGAAGCTAAAAAAGACCCACAAAAACAACTACCAAGTGGTGGAAACGTCGCCAGCTGAAGCACTTCGATGTCTGTTTAAGTGTTGGTTTTGTGGGAGAGTATATATGGACCAAGAAGAATGGATTAGTCATGGACAGAGACACTTAACAGAAGCAACCAAGGGTTGGGATGTTCTTTCTCTTCAAGCAAAAAAATATTAAGTGAGAGCCTGGGGGAGGTTTCCCCTCTTGCTTTTCATGAGTGACACTAACTTGCTTGGAATGGAGGATGGAAAAAACTGCTTTATTTTGCCAAAAGTCCTCTGCTGTTAGCAAAGTGAAGAAGAGAGTAGAAGTACAGTGATATAGAGAAGCTGATAGTGAGGATTAGGCACCACTTTGCACTCTTGTGATTAAAATTTGTATTGGAGGTCAGCTTCATCTGCTCCATAGGAGAAATTTGAAGAAGATTTGCTATGCAAACATCTTTCTAGTTACTTTAGGATACTGTTCTGTATGTGGTTTGTGCTAGGTCTGTATGGATTAAAAATCTTAGGTGATGAGACCTTTGTAAATTTAACAGGGTTTAGTTTGCTTTATTACAGCATGGTGTTTCAGAGATCAAGCGCATCTGTATGGAAATGCACCTTTGGTCCTCCATGGACAGCAAGTGTATGACATAGGTTTTAGTGGCAAATAAAGCACTATGCATATAAAGTAAAATTTGAATGCAAGTGCTGTGTTTTGGTGAAATAAAAACACTTCTGATGACTTCAGAGGAGGTACAAGGGTGTAAATGAAAAATCTATGGAATCAGTTACTCCTGACAGCACTGAAAAATTGAATTTTGTTTAGTACTGAGTCTCTACCTAGACTGCATGGTGTAGATGCGAGGGAGCAGAACACTGTCAGGATTCTGTGCCATCAAGCCAGAATACCTTCAGGCTTGGGCTGATAGTGAAAAGCACTTCTCTATATGGCCTGAAGGCTGTTCTAAAATAGTATTAGCCAAACATAAACTCTGTACCACCTTGTGTGTGATAGAAGCATTTACAGACTTGGTATTTGGTTAGAACTCTAGTTGGTGAGCTTATTTAATAGGGAGCTTGTTGAAGACTTTTCAAACTGAAAAGCCACGTTGCACAGCTTTTACATTGACAGTGTTGAACCAGATTTTCAGTGCAATCTTTCATCATACTTAAGAATTTGGATGTTACAATTTATTTTTTGTAGGCCTCAAATTCATACAAGCATGTGCCTAGTTACAGATTATGTCTGATACGTACTGACTTCAGTGCAGTGTAAACATTGCTCAGTTGCTTAAACACTTCTCTAAATCAGGGCCAAATTACAGCTTTTTAGTAAAAATAGGGATGGATGACACTGAAGTTACTGTTTCTGTATGTGAGCTGTGGATGTTTCTCTTCATCTTGTCAATTTTACATCATTTTAGAATCATGTAGAATAAAGTATATTGAAGCACATACTTAAAATTAAAATAATGTGTTACAGTTTCAGAAATATGAAAATCAATACTGATTCTAATGCTGGATGTGTGTTCCATGTTTGAATTGGGACTTCTCTGGTAAACTGGTAGTCCCTAACTCTTTTAACTGATGGTGCATTTTTGTAAACAGTTTAGCTGGAAATATTTTTTATATACTCCAGCAGATTATACATTGTTTTGATAAAATATTTATCATATCTACATTAGAATGTAAATATTTTAAAACTGCATCTGACTGAGGTTTACTTTCAAAACCACTTATTGCTTTCCCATAATTTTGCAATACAGTGTTAAAATCCTTCTGATAGCTGGTGCTTTAAGTCAGATCTTTTCATCATGTACACATGGAAAATTTTTATATCATTTGTATCAGACTAAAACTATTCCACAGAACAAACTTTGTTTTTCCTGTTTTGTCAATAATAAGGAAATGACAGTTCTCATTTTGTATTCAAATGGAATTATATTTTTTTAGATGGGTATACTAGAGGTATTTTTTTTCCCCACTTCATATGCTTTGATGCCAAACCTAACAGTGCTATTTGCATTTTCAATGATGAAGATAGTTTCCATTTTAAAATTACAGCATAACATAAAAAAAGAATACTGAAATGGTCAACACAAAAAACCCCATGGTTAACATTCCTCCTTTGTTTTAGTTCCTTCAGTCCAGGTTACTGGTTGAATTAATTTTGTTTCTGTAGAAGCTACCAAATAAATAGTTTTGAATTTTGTTTGTAAGAGTTGTCACTGGCAAAATCAGAACATTGCTCATGAAAGCTGTACTGGGGGGAATGGGGAGAGTGTTGCTGCTCAGCTTTGTGGATTCTGGGTGGTTTAAGTATACTAGTAATGCTTGTCTTCTGTAAGCAAGTTTACTGTTTACTTTAGTAAACATCTGCAAAGCTCTGTACCTCACTGCCATTAGTAAACATCTGCAAAGATCTGTACGTTGCTGCCATAATCTGTTATCTAAATTGTTAACCCTTGGGGTTTTTATGGTTTTTAATTTAGATTTTTTTTTTTGTTTCAACATGAAAACCTTTTGTAAGTTAAATTGTATTGCGGTTATGAAATTCTTAAAGCAGATTATGTCATGCTTTTTGTTATGAACTCTGCTAAACTCTTTTAGCAGCTTCTGTTTTATTACTTTTTTTAGATAAAATTATGTCAGAATAATTTCCTTGAGGTTTAACAGTGTCATCAGTTTGAGAGAAATAGTTTACAGTGGATGTTTTCTTCCCTTCTGACTCAGCATTGAGAAATAAAAAGGTTGAAACAAAATAACAATTAACTGCTAAATTTTTTTAGAACTAGTTTGTACGACTAGTTTGTACGTCATAAATTGCGTTGGAATGTTGTGGTTTTGGGCTTGAGTGGTTTTGTTCTTCTTGTTCCTATTCTATAAGGATAAAGTAACTAAGGTTCTAAAGTAACTAGGTTATTGTAATACACCTGTTTGGTATATTACAATAACCTCGTCAAACTTCTGAGTATGGTTAGGAAGATTATCAATGCTGTGCAGAAAAATCCCTTCATGTACATACGTGATTGTAGTTTGCCTTCACATACCTACAAAATTTAGCTAGCCTTCCAAAACTCAAATTGTATGAATAAATATTTCTGGGTTTTTTTTCTGGAAAAATAATCACATTCTCATGTTCTTTGCTCATACACACTGGAGCATGTTTTCTTGCTGGTTTTGAAGTACATCTACTCTTTCTATTTAAGATTTTTATCTCTACATTTGCATGTGGTATGAATTCAAAGTGACTGTTTGCATAATGGTCCTACTATGTAAGCGTTTGAAGGCTCAGGTGTGGCACACAAGTATCTGCTACTTAAGCTGAAGAGTAAGTGCTCATTGAATAATAGAATTTACATGATTACAGCTAGCTTTAAAATCTCCAGTGCCTATAAGCATCAACTGACACTAACTTCAGTGGCAGCTGAGCACAGCTTGTTGTTGAGCAAACATATGCACACCACATGAAATTATTAGACAGTGAGAACTCTGACACACAGTGTTTCATGTGTATTTTTAAAAGCAAGAATATTTATTCAATGACTGTGGTATACTTTATTAGGTTTTGCTACTTAGCGGAGTTTCAGTGACATTTAGGTAAGCAAGGCCAAGTTCCATTTTCATCTGAAGTTAGAACATAGAGTGCAAGATAAGCAAATTGGTCCGTTGTTGTCAAGGTGTCAGGAGTTGGTCTCAACACCTTCCTGTGAATTAATATCTTGACATATTGTTTGCTTGGATCCTCAAAGTGAAAATGCAACAATCAAAAAATGGAGTAGATCTGTAATGCTTCATTATATTATGGGGAGCTCCTTGCTCAAAAAGGCTAATCTGACTTTTGAGACATTTCAGTAAGTGTTCTATTTATATCTGTACAGATGAATCAGCGACAATAAGGCAGAAAACATCAGCATGACTTGAATGGATGTGTGAGGTAGCATTGTTCTCTGTGGTTTCCTGACTGATCCTTTCCATCAATGAGTGTTATGGGAACGGATTTGTAGAAGTCAATGATCTCTTCCACTGAATTAAATTTCTGGGGGGAAAAGATAGTAATCAGTGACTGAAAGTGAAGTTGTTATAACTAATCTATAATTTAATCTATAACATTAAAAGACTTGCAAATGACAATATCAAAAATAAGTAACATTTTGTGTGGAATTCTGATTAGAATGAAAGCAATTCTAAAATGAAAAGCACCATATTTTGATCCTTATATTTCTTTTTTGGTGCAGGACAAAGCAACTAGCTCCTGAGGGCAAAAAGGAAGCATGTCCAAACTCTGATAATGCAATATCACCTATAGAAGGTTGTGATGCCAGATGTGATGATAGATATTGAAATGATGAAGCAACTATAAATTGTTACTAGTTTTTTTCCTGCCACAATTTACACTTAATTAGCAGTACATGATATTTTACACTGCAAGTTTAAATGTACCTTATTAAATGTACCTTATTAATCTTTTTCCCGTTCAGATTATTGAGACAGTTGCTATACAATCCCTTTGAAGCATGGAACATCATGCATCTTGTTCTCTCATGCCCAAAAAACTGATATTCTCCAGGCAACTCCTAAAGTGGTAAAGGTCTGCTTCAAGGTTGCTGACCTGATCAAACAGCAAGAGAATGCTACACAAGGTGTTTATTCTCATCTGCTGTAGTGGAAGAATCCCATTCCAATAATTAGCAGTCCTTCAGTTTAAGTAGTTCTCTTCCATGTGTGTACCTTCTAAGCTTTCATCACACCACAAAACTCTTATCATATCAGTGTTTTCCTCTTGAGCTGGTCTTTGTATTCATTGGTATTGAACCACCAGAACTGCACACAGTAATGTAAGCTTACTTTGACATCAATACTTGTCACCTATTTATATAATATATTCCATAAACATGGCTCTTCATTGTACACTTCGCAGTGTCTCGTGGTAGTGTCTCTCACCCCCACCTGATTCACACTAAGTTTATAACAGAATCTGATCAAGGATGTGATTTGGTAAAACTGTTCCTGTATTAAGATGAAAATGGTTTGAGCTCAAAGCCAGTATGGTAATTCAAGTTTTCTTATGATAATTTTTACTCATACACATCTGTTTTACTTTGCTGTTTTGTCTGCTTATGTTCAAAGTCACTGAAGCAAAACTGAAGCAAAACTGGTGTGTATTTCATGCCTTGTGAAAGTAATCCTTACTTTTTTATTCTAAATTAACTCTTCCAGCACCAGTTCTTTTCCTGTTTTTGAATGTTTTCTTCTGGCTGGGAAGTTAAAAAGTCTACTATGATTTTTCATCTGCTTTGGAAATTCAATTAGGCTTCAGTAGGTTAATGCCACATTGTTCATTTTTCTAGCTGTTAGTAATGGGTAAAAAATGTTTCAGAATTTTATATCCCCGGCTCTATTAATGGAACTCTGCATCTTGTTAGGTGTAAAGACACCTAAAGACATGAAGATGAAGAAAATTCAGTATTTGATTTGTTTTCTTTCACTGTGTGAAGACACTCAGCCCATCTCTGCTGTCGTAGGGATTTCCCATCTGCAGATCTCCAGCCTGTTCTGGGGAGATGGGAATAGGGTCTCAAGGGTTGCTTGTGAAAGGTGTACTCTGAATTGTGTTGGGAAGGTGGTGAAACTCCAGGTTATGTTGCACATCCTGAATGAGACCTTTCATCACTGAGCTGTGGACAAGATGCTTATCTTGTAAACCTCTCTGAGTTGAAGGCACTCGCTGTTTGTTGTGCCTCTTTTCCTGGCAGTAGCTGTTGACACAGCGCTGTCAGTGGGAGGCAATGTGGAAGTGCTCCCTGATCTGCCAGAATGGGCCAGGCCAGTTTGGTGGCTGCTGAAGGTGGGTGCAGCTAATCCTTTTTGGCTCACAAGGAAATGAATTGAGTGAAATGGTGTGACTGCTATGACTTACTACAGTTTGAAGAGGAAAGGTATCTGCAAATGCAGTGGTGAGGATGGAGAAAGTGTCTGTGGCTGGAACAGGGAGATCCAGAGATACACATCAGGCTCTGCTCTAAACTTCTTTGTAAAGCAGGCACCAAGCTGAAGAGAAGCCTACAGCTGCCTTTCATTTTGATGCATTTTTAATTGCATTGGGAATTGAGAGTGATGCTGCAGACATGCTAAAACCATGTATTTAGTGTATAGCAGATCTAGTTTTGAAAAGGAGATAAGAAAAATATGTAAATTTCGTGTCATGATCAGCTTTAAATGTGAGCAAGGTTTGTATTTCATAATTTTCCAAAGAACTAT
This sequence comes from Taeniopygia guttata, assembly GCF_048771995.1. Taxonomy (NCBI): domain Eukaryota; kingdom Metazoa; phylum Chordata; class Aves; order Passeriformes; family Estrildidae; genus Taeniopygia; species Taeniopygia guttata. Next base: position 13,372,389 of record NC_133028.1, read on the forward strand.
GCAGATGAAAAAAGCCAGTGTTACAGGGATCTCTGGATCTTTAATAGTGAAATTGTCTGGAGTAGAGGAAGGCAACAGCCAAGTAAAGGATGCTCAGTTTTGAATGTAAATTCCTAAATTCCATGTATGCATCATTTTGGGGATCTGATCTTTATAGCTTTATGTAATTTGGCCTTTAGAAAGCTCAATATAGTATATTAAATATGTATGTAGGTGTGAACATCTGTGGCTAAATAGCTAGCAAAAGATGTAGCTCCACTAAGAGAGTGATTTTTTTTACCCTTCTATTTATTACATTAGAGTTTGATACTAATTTAGCTGCATGGAACTTCAGTTACTTTTACCATAAAAATCTGATGATCAACCCCGTTTTTTACTCCTTATGGGAACTAATGATAAAAGCACTCATGGGAGTTAAATACATTTTAAAAAATAACTGTTAATTTAAAATCTTACTTGGTGTTACAATATGTTAACAACTTGTAGGCTGTATAGTAAAAATTGAAAGTTGCAATAAGATAGGGAAAACTTTGAATAATTATTCTTATTTATGAGTGAGGAAAAGATGTGTTTTTAATGGATGAAAACAGACTAATTCAAAAGTGAAAACACACTGCAGAAAATCTGTTAAGACCATACCTCTGAATAAATTCACCAACCGTGGAAAAATGTAATAGGTCTGCACATGTTCATTGGTGTTTAGTTTTCTTTCTCATTGGCTGGTGAAGAGGGAATATTCAGCTAATCTAGATAGAGCTGCTAGGTCTGTCTGCACTGCAAAATGTGGTATAACAAAGGGTATCCCTGCACAGGAGCAAAGCAGAGTGCTCTGGAAAGATTTTTAATCGGTACTAAAAAATTATAGGCAGCAGTTTTCTGTAATTTACAGCTGTTTTCACTTTCTTTGGAAGAAAAAAAACTTATATGAGCTGCAAAAATTGAGGTGAGAGTTTTCAAGAAAGAGCACTTTTGGGGAACCCTATGAGACTGCCTGAGATGAAAGAAGCTCTTCTGAGCAATGTTGGTGCCACTGATTGTTCATTACTGCTTATGTGTTTTGTGCCCAGTTCTATTTTCATGTCTGCCGCTGAGAATAATACATAGGAGTGGAGCATTGCCACGTTTGTGATTCCCTGGCACAACACTTAGTTGACCAGCAAAGCAATTCTGATTTTTTCTGTTGTGCTTGATCCAGGGGAAGATTTGAGTTAAAGAGAAAGAATCCTCAAAGAAGAAGGCATAAGTTAGGCAGTCATGATTACACATTTGGCCAGGTCTTGGATGCACTGTGTGTTGTTAACTAGATGCTTGGAATCCTTATTTTGGAGTTGTACTTTGCAATTTGACTAATCAGTCCAGACCCACTGTTTAAAATATGTACTGTCTGTGCAGAAGTTGGAACAAACAACAGTCATATATTTTGGTATTTCCTGAGATGGGAGGGATTGTGTTCTCCTTCCTTTTAGTTCACTAAAAATTGTTGATGTACTGTTCAAGTAATTTTCCAGTTACCTTAATTGTTAAAGCTGTTAACCTAATGAAAATTTAGTTCTATGTCTTTATTCTCTAGTGAGAATACACATATACTACATTATGCTGTAGTGTGCCTTATTTCTGTCATTGTTTCTGTTCTGAGCTTGTTTGTATTAGAGCCATTACAGGAAGACTAAACAATGTCAGAACCATGGAAAACTAAACTTGCTTTCTCCTAAGTCACACTAAAATTCCAGGAAATCATCTGGGAGTTTCAGTTCAGAATTGCAGCCAGTGCTTTATAGAATACTGATGGTCACTACAGCAGCACCAGGATGATGCAGTACAGGTCTTGATTTGTGCAACCATTCAGCTTCCAAACTGTTTCACTGTGCTTGCATAATGAAGGATTTTTTCCCCTCTTTATCATTAAACAAATGTCCCTGAAGAACAACTTTCCAGTAAACCTTGTTCCTCTTTTGCAAGCTCATGAATCCTATCCCATGTTTTCTAATAAAAACTCTTAATATAAATATTGGACCTATCAAATGCCTTAAATCAACTCGGGTCATTTTGATTTCAGGCTTTTTAAAGTCTATTTATACAAAAGGTAAGTTCTGAAAAGTATTGACATGCATGTAAAGGATATTGAAGATTCAACTACAGAGTTATTCTGCTTCACCTGAGTTGGATTTGTGTCAGTGATTTCCTCAGCTAATAACTCATAAGAGGTTGTTGCTTTGCTTTTTTGCTCTGCAGCTGAGCATTCTTTAAGTTTTATGTTGTGTTTGTCTTTTCTAATTTTTTTTGGTTAGTTCTTTTGTTTTGGTTTTTTTATTGTTTTGTTTTGCAAGTATCACATTTTTATAGAGTTGAATTTCATTTTAATGTTTTTTGTTTCTTGTGTTAAACACAAGAAAACTTGCAGATAAAGGGTTTATTTAACCATATATGTAGAATAAGAATTAGACTCTTTATCATTACTATTATTGAATTTAATTATGTAAAGAAGCATTGCTTGTCTAAAGGGATTTTCTAATTGAAATTTACCATATCTGAAAGACTAATTGCATGATTTAATTGCTTCTGAATATCCATGACAACTGTTATCCTATTGCTTCATAGCACCAGGTCCTGCTGTCAGATATGTGGAGCTGTATATATTTGAAAACGCCTGCTTAAATTATCACAAGTTTAAAAATACGCTAAAATAATATGTATATACCAGAAAAGGTAGAACTTATCTTTCTTTTTTACTTTGCAGGTATTACTTTCAGTAGATAGTAAGTACTTAGGAGATTTTTTTAATTGATTAAAATCTGAATTTGAGCATGGTGTGCAAAATTTGGTATTAAGTTATGTTGAAGCTCTTTCAAATTTGAGACACTTAAAATGAGGGTATTGTAAAAGAAACTTTAATGAAACAGCAAGTTTGTTGTGTGGGAGAGTTTGTAACTAATATTTAGTGTTAAGAACTTGTGAAGTCTAACATAAAAGCTATAGGCTGTAACAGCAGATGGGATTTTACTTACACACTCTCCTCTGAGCCCAGTTCCCAATGCGTATTGTTGGCTTTCTTCCAGGAATCGTACTTTAATGTTGTATACTCTTCTTCCATAATAAACAACCAAAACGTATGGTTCAGCCTTTGATTTCTTTGAACAATCTCTAACCAAGAATGTCTCATCCTGAACGATACAGATTTAAATTATGGATTGTATGGTTAGTTCACAACAAAACTTGTAAGCCATTGTGGACAGCTTACAGAATTTTTCCCCCAAGAGTTTACTTCCCATGTTTTGAGATAAGTGGTACTTACAGTGTTTTTCTGTAACAGTATCTTCTCTGCTTTATGGCGATCATATTCTCCAACGTACCACTCACATTTGTTTAAATCCTTAATTTTAAGATAGCATAATCAGTGTATAGAAATTAACAAAAACTGGCAGAAGAAAAACCAGATTGTATCTAATCTGCATTTAAAGTACATGCAGCACAGTATATAATGGTAATGCCTCTATATGGAGAAATCCAGTTAAAAATTGTTAATCAAATTGAACATTTAAGTTCTTATCCATGGTTTCAAGAGCTCACATTGAACTTTCTCAGTGGTGCTGAACACCCACGGCTTTCATGGGGGGTCAGGGGTGGTGCCATATAGTGTTAGTCCTGTTTCCTTAAGACTTGTAATTTTTTGTAGCAAAGCTGGTCTTTACCTTTTCAGTGGGTTTGGTAAGAGATTGCATTTCCTGTTCTACAAGCAAATGTTTTGATTTATTTTTGCATGTTGCATATGATGTAGGAGGTGGTGGCTTCTTCACTGTCAAATTATCTATACTTAATGTAGAACCTGTAAAAGTAAATTCAGAAGGAAAAAGGTTGCATTTTTAAAAGCTATAATTTAATTTCATACTATCTTTTACTGAGTAATTTTGAGATTAGTACTTTTAATTTAGAGTATTATGATATTAACCTTTAAAATTTAGAGCTGTCTGTGAAGAGTGGTCTTGTGCTAATGCAGCATTAGTGATTTCAGATTAATGCCCCCAGAGATTTAACACATAGGTTTCCTGATGGATTTTAATTGACTTTAATCTGACAGGCTATTGTGCACATAGCAAAGTAATAAACTATTAATAAAACAGCAAATGCTAAATAAAATACTGACTATGGGACAAGGATAATGGTTCATTCTGTTCTGTTTTCACCTTTTGAGTCTTTTTTATTTGTGTTGGATCCCAGTTACTGTTACATTGGATCATATTAAAGCCTCTCATTATTCCATTGCCAGCTAGCATTGTTTCTACCAAGCTGTTGAAACCTCAGATGATGCAGAAGTTCTGCCATGCTGAAGAATTTCCTTGTGACTTGTTTCAGTTAGCAAATTCTGAACCAAGGGGTAAGGTTGCTCTGGCATGAAGGAGAAGGTGTTGGTCTTTGTCTGTGTGTGCCTGCTCCGTGCAGTGCTGCTGTGCAGGGGCCTGGAGGAGCTGAAATCTTCCTCCCAAAGCAAATTTGATTTGCTGTCTCTACTAGCTAGACCCAGCTAGCCAGGTCCTTGTGGAACTAAGGAAGTGCAGGGGTTGGGTCAGGAACACAAGAAGCCATGTAATGCAGGAGGCTTGGGCTGACTGAGGATGCAGAAACAGCCGCAGAAATTAAGGGCGTCCTTCCTTTGTAAATTTTCACATATGTGACATGGGGAAAAATTGTTAATTGAAGTTAAAAACCACCATATTCTGCTGTATAACAGAAAACAGTTTTGTGTTTTTCATGCAGTGCTGGTGGCAGAAATGATCCAGTGTCCATTTTAAAGGTAAATGAGAAAAATATGTTTATCAATGGCTTCCATCTTTTCCCTCTGGTTCCTGTCAGCAGAGACAGTGCTGTTTGTCAGGTGGTATTTCACTGTGCTTTATCTGTTCATGCTTTATCAGTTTATTACTGTTATGCCGGTGTGTAGCATATGACAATATTAAATGTTACTAGGAAGACTTTCTTTTACAGAGGGGAAGTGGTTTTCACTGTTCCATTCATATTTGTACCATGTTCTGATTTATAACTGCATTACTTTTGTTTTTAAAACAAGATCCACTGATAGCAGTAGACAAAGAGCCATGATCTTCAGCAGGCAATCAGTCTGTTCAGTAATGAAATCACTGTTCAAAGGGCCTGGCACCAGACATCAACCTTTTGTTTCTGCAATCACTTTGACTTGTCAAAATATGAAATATTCTTACTGTTCAGCTCACTGGATCATGATTTTAGCATTTTTGTTTGCATTGCATTTTTAGTGGCTGGCATCCTCAGAATTTTCTTTTTAAAGAGACCCCACTGCTAGGACCATAGTTGCTTTGTGGACCTGTGCTGTGTATTTTTTGCAGATTTTTTTTTTTCTGGTGTGTTTTAAGGTGTGGGACAAGAAGGGTAAAATTAAAATTCTCTTGCAATGCTTCTGTACCAAGTCTGGCTGAGATGGAGCTAACAACACTTTGCCAAGAAATAAGATTTTAATAAAATTAATATTTGTTCTTACAATATTTTTAAGCCAAATATAGACTTTAAGGGCAATTATAGGGTAGCAGGGGAAAAGCTACTTATTTGTTCTCTTCCTGTTGCTTCAGGAGGGCAAGAGGGACAGAGGAAAAAGTATACTCTGCTGTCCCAGAGAGCCTAACGGAGCAAAAAGGAGCAAAAGCCCTGCTAAGGATGATAGGAACTGTCTGAAGCGGCAGCAGCAAACAGAGACCTAGATGAGCTTTATGGACTATGTAAAGAAGGATTTTTAGTAGGTGTCCAGAGGGGAGGGTGTGGAATTGCACCCCAGCACAAGAAGGAAGCAGCTCAATGGAGGGAGCCCACCAGAATCTGGGAGCTGGGGCCTGTGAAGTGAAGCAAAGCTGGGGGAGGTAGGCTTGGTTAGCCTGGCAATGACCAAAGTTAATTTGCATCCTACTTGATCAGAAGAAATAATGCAATCCATGTGTTCTTCGTGGTATTTGCTTTTACCAAAAGTTGCTGTTATGCACTAATAGATTCTTGGCACATCTTAGGTGGTTTTTTTTGGGGTTTTTTTTTTGTTTGTTTGGTTTTTTTTGTTTTTGTTTTTGTTTTAATAAAAAAGGGCATTTGCAGAGGCAATTAAGGAGTCAAAGATGGTAGGAAGTGCATTGAAAATCCTCAGTGCAGACATACAAGCATAACAACCTGAATCTGTTTCTTACTCTTATTTTTCCAAATTTACTTTGCCTTTCAAAGCAATCTTTAGTTCTTACCTGATCTGCAAATGTTTTTAGATCTCCATGTACACTGAGGGCTAGGAAAAAACAATGAATAGAAGTCATGTCAGAAAAGTATTTCTTTTAGTGGCAATATAAGAGTCAAATTAGAGAGCTGTGCATAGCTGTGCTTCCCCTGGGTACCCCTTTCTCTTACTGATGGCAGCTTTGGGCCTTCCCAGGTTTTGGGTGGTAATTGTGTATTTAGTGTCTTGACATATTTCCCTTATTTTCACTACTCACTTTTTCAAGTTGCATTTAGTTTTGGTATTTTTTGTACTCTCCATAAGAGTTCCATATTTTAAGTGCATGTGTAGTGAAGCACAGTTTGCTTTTGTTCACTGCTAATTTTTGCTGATGTTCCCAGTGCCTCTATAGGAAGACCCAGGGAGCAATTCTTCCCTGCCTGTTCTGATTTTCAAGACTGCTCCTGAGTGGCTGGCCAGTTAGTATTTTGTTGTGTTACACTGGAAGGAATATTGACCAAATAACTTGACATAACAGAAGCATAAGAAAAAAGAGAATATTAGGGATCACAAATATGGTCATATTTACTCCACACAATAATATTGCCCTGGAGAAATGCCATTACTGTAAGCAATGTTACATGAGAGATTTTGTATTTGTCTAGGAAGGATGTTAAATCATTCATATACTTCCTATGCTGTCTCCTATATTTTTGGGTTTTGTTGCATATTTCAGCAGAAAGGAGATTACAGACACTTACAAAGGAAAGATTTGTATAGGTTAGAAAAACAAAGTATGTCTAACTATGGAAGATTTCTGTGGAAGAATAATCGGCCTTTGGAAAGCCAGGTGTGTATCCTTTGTAAATTAAAATAGAAAATGAGGGAGAGAGGAAATGCTGAGGCTGGAGATAGGGTGTTAAATATATTGTATAAAGAAGTTCTGCTATCACAGAAATAGCAGCAGAAATGTATACAGCAGCATGCTTTTAAAGATAAAAATTGGCTTTGCAATTACAATAGCTTGAAAGCAATTCCCAAAGATGTTCTTGTCATGCATAAGGACAAAACTATCACTGCATGGCATCAGAAGGTGGTATCATTTTGCTGTTATTGCATAGGACAATTTTCTAGGGCAGAATGTTTAGTCCTTGAAGCATCCAGTACAAACTCCTGAAATTCTTCTATTCCTACCTGGCTTCAGGAGGATGCTGTTGTGCTTGAAAAGGTACTTCAGGTTTCTTCCTCAAACTTGTAACTGTTAGTAAAAAGGATAAGAACTTAGTATTTCCTCTTTTGTCTGAGAGCATCTAGGAACTACTGTGAAGTAAATTAAGTAAATTCATACATGAGGGTGAGGCAGTTCAATAGAAACCTTAAAGGGCTGTAATCAGTCTGGCTGGAATGAGTCAGCTAATGATTTCAGTGGGAAATAGTTGGACTGGTACTGAATGTTACATGGGGGATTTTACACGGTTTGCTGATGCCAAATATGGCTTCACATAATAGTAAATAATGTGGAATGTTGCACTAGAAGTTTGTGGAGAGTTCATAAATCCTTTTTTATAGGACAGAATAGGCATTGCATTTATTAATGCAGTCGATTCTATTTCTTGCTGAAAATCAGGAAATGGTGCCTTAATCCACAAAAGGAAAAGCCAGAGGAAATGATGAACTTATTAACACAAAGTGTAAACAGCACGAAAGCCATGTAACTTGTATCTGTCTTCTAAGTATTTTGGAGTAACATTGTTTGTAGTGGACCTTTGTACATATGGAGTTTTCAAAGCTGTATGTACATCTAAAGAATTGACATATTTTTAAAACACTGGAGGTTTCAATTTTTTAAAACTTTTTTTAGCTTTTAAAACCTAAATCTTTTAAAAAACTATTTCAAAATTCTCACCCTCAAATAATAGCAGCAAGATTGACAGAAGGGTGATGACCTCTGTGCAGATCTCTTTTGGATATCCTTCTCTTGGTTTTTTTAGGCACCAACACTCCTATTTTCCCCAAAACCTTCAGACATTTGCTTAGGACAAATGTGTATTTGGCTCCCCAAATAGCTGTAGCTAAGGCCGAGGTAAGTTTCCTTTTTTCTGCTCCTCATCAGCAACCGTTGAGGTCTCTCTAACTCTCTCCTTTCTCAGCAGATGTGTGCCTGGGAGATGTCTCTTGTTTCAGTTAGAATTTTAATAATAGAATATTTTAGTTTTGGAATATAAAGGAAAGACTACAAGTTATTACCATATTATTGAATACTGACCTTGCTCTCTTCCAGGTACCTATATAAAATGATAATATAGTAAATATTTTTCTTTGGATTAACTTGAATTTACCCCAACAGACCCAACTATCCACCAGTTTCAAATAATTTATAGACATTCAATTGTTAATTCCTGATCACTTTGGCAAAAACAAATAATAAATACTGATCTCAGTCTGCTACCAACAATGAGAATTGAACTTTTTACGGGTGTAAGTGAACATGTGGTTTACTGCAAAGATCACCATTTCATGATAACTGTTGTGTATCAGTTTAACTTACAATATGGTTTTCCTTCCTTGATCTTGTATTAAATTGAGATTGATTATAGTTGACTGGAGAGACACAAAGACTAAAATCAGTCACTTCTTTTCAGACTCCTTAACTGACAGTACAATTATTTTACTGTCATGGTAGATATTTGATTCAAAATCACTGTGTGGAGACTCAATCCAGCATATTATGTTAAAAATAAGAATGATATGTTTCTAAATATTGGAGTTCAGCTCCTAAACTTTCATTGTATTTCTTTATTATTTTGATTCACAGATCAAATTGATGGGAATATCAATTATTTTGTTTGTTAGTTTGAAGCATCTAAGACTATAATACATAAATATTAAAGAGAAAAATAGGGGGGGTTTTGCTGCATATTGCATTTTGAACCTTCCTTATAAGTTACTTCCCCAGTAATGTCTACCTATTACTTAGTAATTTCAAGTCTTATTCAGGCTGGACAAGACCTGGGAAGGTCCTAAGCCATGCTCCTGCTTAAAGCATGGAGAACTGGGAGATGAGACCTGGGGTCTCAGAGCTTTAACCAGCTGGGTCTTGACAACCTCCCAGAACGCAGATTTCACAGCCTATCTGGAAAAACTCTTTCAATACCCAATTGAAAAATGTCAGTAATTTATTTCTGATTGAAACCTTCATCATTTCGAGAATGTTGCCTCTTGTACTTCCACTGTGCACTGTGTAAAGCACCATGCTCTGCCTTTCTGACCATCTCTCAGACACCGACTGGCAGCTGTTGGGTTCCCCCAGGGTTCCCCTCTCCAGGCAAAGGGAGCTCAGTCCCACCAGACTCATTTCACAGGGCAGGTACTGCATGTCCTGCTGTGCTGACCCCCTCTGCCCTGCCAGCTTCAGCCTTGAGCAGTACTCCAGGTGTTGCCTAATGAGTGATGAGTAAAAGGGAATAGTCCCTTCCCTTTTTCTCTGGGCAATGCTTCTGTTGATACAGCTTGATATGCTCTTGGCCTTCGTGGCTGTCAAGCATACACCAGTGGCTCATGTTCAGCCTTTGGTCCCCAGGTCTTTCTGAGCTGAGCAGAGGGTTTAGTTCATTCTTAGGTAGCGTTTTCCCTTCATCCTTTCCAATTTCAAGAGGCTCCTCAGTACCCTTTCCTGCAGCCTGGCTTCTGGTGAAGGGCAGTCCTTCTCTCAAAGCTATTGACCTGCTCTTTGGTGTTTGAAACCCTGACAAGACAACTCTGTCGTCTGCAGGTCACACTGAAACTGTTTAGGCCTTCATATCTATAGGAATGGGAAGTGATCAAAATTAAATTTTATCTTTTCCATGTCATGAGACACACAATATTTCTCCTTATGATGTAGCCAAACTAAGAGACTGTTAAGAGCTGAGGTATTTGTACAGCTGTACAATTTCCAGCCAGAAATATTAATTACAGCTGTAAGATATTTATTTTTCTTGGGAGTGTTTTCATATTTGGTTTGTAATGAGTCAGTATCCAGGACAAGAAAAAGCTTTTTTTTTTTTTTTTTTTTTTTTTTTTTTTTTTTTTTAATATTATCTTTCTTGCCAATATATCATTTTTTTAAGCAGTAAGTGTTGATTACAATATTGCTATCAAACCATGTTTTTGTCACCATCTTTCAAACTAAAGCCTCTAACCAGGAGTGAGGTTTGGGGCAGCCTCCCAGTCAGAACTGTGGAGAAGGAAAACTCAATGCATTTAAAAGTTAGAGAAATCCATAGATTTGTGCTTCAACTTGCTGTGGAAGGAAACAGTTGGGATTAACTACTGTAGATTCCTATCTTCTGTTCCCTTTAATGAGAAAAAATAATAAAACCAATTCAGTAGGAACACATTAGTGCAGGAACTAAAACATTCAGTAAGAAGCACAAAATGCTATAAATGATAATCTCTTTCCAAATTTTACAAACATCCTTTATCAGTGCATGATTGTAGGGACTGTATCTCTTAATAAGTTTTATAGGAAAGCACTTGTCATAACTAAACTCCCTTATTGCTAGAACCATTGAACCATTTCCTCTGCTTTACTTCATTGGTCTGCATAGAAAGTGAGTGGGGAAGGAGAGGCAAAACAGAGCTGGGGGCTAGCAGGGACTGGTAAAACTGGATTAAAAAATTGTCCATTTTTGTTTTGTATTGAAATGGACCATCTTATATTTGAAGTATTTATATTACATTAATGTTACACTCCTCTGTTGACCTTATAATTTCAGTTTTCTGCTTGTAAAATGTATGTGGAATCTCTGTCTGAAGGAGAGCATCTCCTGCTGCTGCCTCTTTACAGGCATCCACATCAGGCAGTTACAAGAGATGCTTTGTGTGGATACTTGGACAGGTAGCTTTGCACTGTACCTATGTTTTTATTTCTGCAAACAAATTCAGAAACTGACCCCATTCAGGAAGTAGCAGTATTGAAATAGGAACACACATTAAAGATGGACACTTTTATGGCTCAAAGCTAATATGACTTACTTTTTTTTTAAACTAATAGGCAAAAATACTATTACATACTGTGTAGCTGTGGAATGTGTTTTGCTTTTATAGTCCTAATACATACAAAGATGAATACTTACTTGATTTGATACCTTAACAGATGAATGTCTGGAAAAGAAAGAATAATATGCAAAACATTTAATTATGATAAAATAAAATCACTTTGAGTACATCATCACTGATGATTTCATCTTGACAAGGGAAGGATTTTGCTACTGCTGGAGAAGTTCAGAAGCATGTTATTTTTACATGACTTATTTTCAGGAGAAGTATCTTGGACTTCCTTAAAAAAAATAGCATCCACTGAATTAATTATGGTAAAATACAACTTTGTTAAGGATTTATACTGGGAGGAGGGGGAAAAAGAGGAGTATCAACTTCAGCACTTTTCATCTCATGCCAAAAGGTCTCATTACACATTTTAGAATCAGCTATAAATGGAAATAAGTTCCTTGAAGACTGAAGAACTTAAAAAATTAAACACTCACAGAGCTGAAATGGAATGTGTAGAGGAAAGGAGGTGCAAAACAGGAAAAGATGAGTGGAGAAAGTTCCTCATGGCCCTCATTAAGTAGGTGTTAAGGTATTTTTCTGACTTCTCCTGATATGACTGATCAACAGGAGTATCATCCTTTCCTGGGAAGGAAATATTCTCCTTCCAAAAAAAATGGATAAGGTATTGTGTCTGACATCTTTTGTTAGATGTTTTGATTGTGATGAAAGCTTACACTTTTTAGCAGTGTGTATTTCCTAATAAAAGAGACAGGGTACCAGATTTTACAAGCTATTTAGCAACATAAGGTGTGAATAAGCATCTAGTAGCTTTTGGAAGGCTCTGAGATTAAATCTCTGTTTAGCCTATCTCCTGGACTGAAAAAATATGACATTGAGATAATTCTACTAAATCAGTCAGAAGACAAAAGGAAGATCTGGTAGAGGAAACCCTGGGAGCTATTTTTCAACAGTGACAAGGGCTCTCTTCCTCATGTCTGTGTTGAAAACATCAATCAGCATGGAGGCCTGAGGCAAGAAATTTGGAAATTATCTGTATTATTCAGGAAGGCTAGGAGAAAGGAGAGGAACTGTTCTGATTTGGATAGTTGTTTTTGTGTTGGTTTCTTCAATTTGTTAGCTTGGTCTCCAGGCCATTACTTAGGGTGTCAAAGCCCATATTCAGGACACTGGGTGTGTGGTAAAGTTCCATGACATTAAAGATGTGCTTGCAGGGCTGGCCTCCACCTCCAAGGGACATGGCCCTTGCTTAACCGCAGACATATAAAAATTTCAATCACAACAGAGCTTCTAATATACATTCCAGGACCCTGCGCTTGCCTATTTTTTTATAAAGCTGTTTTTTAGATTGTATAAATAATGATGTGTTAAATTTTATAAGTCTTCCAAATTTTATTGGAAAAGAAGACTTGCACTCCTAAATCACATCTATGGCTGGACAGCTTTGCTTACAGTCTAGCAAAGGACTGTAAGCTGTGGTGCCATACTCCTTCCCTCTGCAGCTCATATGTTTTCTTCTTACAAAGCTGTAACTGGACTGAGGATGGGTGAGAAATATTTTGAGTGAAGTGCTTGTGAGAAATTTGTCAAGTGCCTCCTCCAGATATTGTGTTATCTTATTCTGTTCCACTTCTGTTTTACTCATGTGATAAAAGCCCCTAGTGCAATAGACGTGACATGTATTTATATTACAGAATTTGGCTTTATAATAGGACTTTTTAAATCCAAGTGCTCTGCATACTGATATCAGCTGGTAACATGGATTATAACATTTCTCACAAAGCTTTCACCCTGTGCTGCCCTACCAAGGGAGGGGACCAGTGGTGGGATTTGGAACTTTGCAGCTCTGTGTCAGGTCTTGCATCTGAATATGAAGCTACTTCATGTTAATAAAATGTCTTTGTAACCAACATATTTTGAAACCTAAGCCATGAAAAAATTTAAGCACCATTCAGGGAAAAAACACCACCCCAATAACCCATAATTAGAGCTCACTCGTTAAATACATACTTTAAAGACTGTTTGTTTGATTTGTAATCTTATTTTCCCCCCAAAGGATTTGAAGTGACCTCTGTAAAATGAAGCAAAATTCCATCCTGATGAGCTGAAATTGAAATGATTTAAGGAAGGATGGATGAGATTGACACAGCTTCTGGCTGTTGCAGGTTTTTGTCAAGAGTCATTTAAACATCATACCCCATGGCCCCTGGATTTGTGTCCATGGGTGTTGTGTGGCTGAGGAGTGCAAAATGGAAAGAGCAAGAAGTGATTTGTAGCTTGGACTAATTGGTCTCATGGGTTGAAGCCAGATTTCTGCCTACAGATGAGTCATTTCTTTTGCTGAATGTAATGTCTTTGGGATGTGGAGTGAGTTTCTGTATCTCTGGTGCAGTCAGTGTGTTTCCCCATCACTTGATTCACTAACTGTGATAAGTAAATAGCATTTTTTGTACTTAAAAGTGGTTGCAAGACCTCTAAATATCATTAAGGAAAAAAAATCTTAAACAAGATGTTCATGAAAATTCTGCCTGCTTTTCTTCTTCTTTACCATTATTTTGTCAGTTTTTTATTTTTTTTTTTTTAATTAAATGCCAGTTTCACATTACATAAATACCACTTCTCTCAATTATTCACAGCTGTCTAAAGAGTAACTTTCTTAAGCAAAAGCAGAGGTGTGACAGAAGTAAAATTTTGTGGTTTGAGCACGGAGAGTGTTTTGATTCTCAGGGAAGGAAGATGAGGAATGCACTGTACCTTGTTACATTTGCTGGTATTGGAGAGGTGGGATCTCGGCTGAGCGTGTTCCTCTTGTGAAAGACCTGGCTGCTTATCCTTGGCTCTGGAGGAAGGGGCTGATACTGCTTTGGCAGCATCTTCAGAGGCCTAGAGAAGTCGAAAGAGACCTTGAAAAGCTATTAGGGAATAAAGGAGGTGCAGGGACTGTATTTTAAGCACAAGTTCTAGAAGTAAGAGACTGGAATTTTCTGAGAGTATTTCAATGTATTTGTGCTGAGCCAAGCTCAGATATAAGAGCTTTTCAGGACCCTTCAACAGCATTAGTAATGTTGGATAATATTCTACATTTGCACGACATTGCTGCATGGTGTTTTGTGCCACTAAAAACTGCTTTTGTGTGCCTCACCAGTGTGTGCCAAGTACAGCTCTGCAGTGTGGATATTTCCAGGTGGGTATGGCTGCATATATATATGGTCCAGTGAACACAATCCAGTTTCAGACACAGAGGAAAATGTTCTTTATCCCAGAAAAATCACAGGTAACATGGGCCAGGTGTTTTCTGAGGGATGTGGGCAGTCCCTGTCTGTGCTGTGAGACCAGGCAGTCCCAGCCCAGCTCCAGCTGGAAGCTGTAGCATGGAGAGGTTGGCTGGACAAAACTGGAGGTGCATCCAAGGTACCTGACAGAACTGCCTTCAGTGGTGGGAGCCTTGTGTGTTTGCACAGTACATCCCCAATTTAAGTCAAGTTAAAGAACTGAGAACCATTCTGGCCACTATAATACAAACAGAAACAAATTTTTCAAATTTTGCAGAATAATGGATTGAGAATGTTGTCATGCCTGCACTATTACAGTTTTGAATTTATGAGGTTTTACTGCCCTTTTATGGTATTTCATATTTTTTTAGTTAAATCTAAATATGTAATGCTAATCATACTTTAAAATTCTTTTTCTCTTTTGGAGCAGTCAGTGTAGGCATGGAGGAATAAACTTGCCATTCCTAGATGACCCTTTGAAAGGATTTTTAAAATTATAGCAATTATTACTTGAATTTGACAAAATCAAGAAGCAATTAATTTTTTATTTGTGAGCATATAATAGAAAAATATATTTGTGGAATAGAGCTTGATCTATCTTCTGTGGAAGTAAGTGAAAATATTCCAGTTGATTTCCATACATGATTTTGCTGTGCAGCACAAAGCACTGGTAAATTGATTTAAGTGAGAATGAAGTCAGTATTATCACAGTGAACAGAGCCTAAGGCACCAATAGAATTGGTGGCATTTTTTCTCCCGCAGCAATTTATATCTGGGTTGAATCAGATTCAAGGTTTCTAGGCTTTTGACTTGTCTGCAGGCACAGCCAAGTTGGTGTTGAAGATGCAGGCCTGAGCTCCTGCTATGAATGCTTAGAGCTCGTGCTTTGTTCTCCCTAATTCCATATCAGAACCTGTTCAGTCCGAAGAGAGGCAGCAGTGAAAGGATGCTGGCTCACTTCCAGTCCCCTCATTAGCATGAGCAGCACAGATGGATGTGAGCATTCATTAGCACCGAGTTCCCCGGGGAGCACAGGTAAGTGATCTCTGATGGGATCTTACCGTGGGGGAGGTGTGGGCTCCTGGAAAAGAGGAAACAAAAATCTCTGTAAACGTCCTTCCCCCCTTAGTTTACTAGAGAGAAATATGAAGAATTTACATTAAGTAGACATGCCTGTGTCAAGAGTCAAAGGGTTTATGTGCTCTGCAGCACAGAACATCATTCTGTAACATGGCATTTTAAAATCAGGAATAAAAGACATCCTCATGTGACTGCAAGTGAGTAACATAATGTAGGACTGCAGATAGGAGTTCTCTTTTCCTTTAGCTAGTGCTAGCAAAATGGCAGCCTGCCTTTAAAAATCTATTAAATGGCAAAATAAACAGTAAAAATTTTAATGATAGAATCTGCTTACCTGGTATCCATGTAGATTCATTCTTCCTCCTAAGAATAATTACAAATAATTCTTAGTAGAGTGCTACCCATATAATTCACACATGAAGTTACAGCTTTATTCTGGTATTGTTGCTATTATTATGGGCAGTCCAACCCCATTCCTTGCCTTCTTCAGGCTCTACCTATAAAACTCTGCTCTTGCTTTCAGAATGAAACATTTGAGGGTGATATTTATTCAGGTATTGTAAATTTAAATATTTTTCAGAGACTTTATATACATATATATATATATGCTTATTGAGTTAGGGATGCATTTTTTATCTGGTTTTATTTTTGTACAGAAATTTATTAAAATACTGAAAACCAATGAAATAAATTCTATATTTTTTTCAAACATACCAAAATATGAGTGATTATTTAAATTAACATATTACTACTAACTACTAATTTAAATTAACATCTTACTACTAAAAATAATCTTTATTTTTGCTATACTGAAATTATTTTCCTAAGTTCTACATACTGAAATCCTAGCTAATGCAAAGGACATGCAACAGATCTCAAGTTCTCCTTCAAAAAAAACAAATGAATAAAATAATGGTACCTTATATGTTTAACATTTCTAGAAAACGCTGCTGAAAAAAAGTCTTCTGTGCTATTTATGCCATCTTGTGGCAAGGCCACTTAATAGCACTGGGCATGAGAACAAATGTTAGGAAATATTTAAAAACAGTGTAGCTATTATGTAAAAATAATAGTGTTCTCTACAAGCACTATTCACTCAAGAAATACTAAAAATATTCTCAACCACCAGAGTTTAATTTACCTTCCTGTACTGGCTTTGGTTCATCTTAACATCAGCAGACATCACATGGAGACATGTAAATCCAACCTCCTGGTGGAATTCAAAGCTTTAAATAAACTGGCAAACTGTCCTTGCCTGCTGATTTCTGCAGATTTTGAAGCTGGCTTACTCAAAATTATCTCAATTCATCTTTTTTTCTGGCCTACATGGGGATTTGCTCACATGAATCAATCTAACCTTTAATTTTCAGCCTATATAGTGCTTACTTTCTCCTCATCTGTAGGAATTACTTTTCTCTACATTTTGCATTACAGTGCGAAATAAGGGGTGGGGGGGGGTGGGGGGAAACCAAATGCTGTTTTACATGGAATTCTTTGAGTTATTTTCTGGCTGATAAAATTATAATACTTTCTAAAAATAAGCTGTTAGAGCAAACACAAAAGGGTAACATTTTCTTGGCTTTTTTTTGACCATATTACCTTGTGGTTCAAAGATTTGAAAATGGTAAGATAAAAAATACCATTTCTTTGCAAAGATAATCAGATATTTAAACCTTCAGTAGCTGACTACATCCAAAGTAAATGAAATGTAAAAAAGTATATAGAAACCTACTTTTAAAACAATCTTACAACTGAGTGAAACTGTCAATCAAAGGATTTTCTATTTGGACACTTCATTAGGTTCTTGAAGAATAAAATTGCTTGTCTCTGATTTCACCAAAAAAATGGAACAAAAATTAAAGGTACATTTTTGACTCAAAATTAAAGGATTTTGTAGCAAATTTAGGGTTAAAGGTAAAGCAGCAGAGAAAAAAAGATGCTAGGTGATGTACCACACCATTAGTATATTCTGAGTACGTCAGAACATTGTCCACAAGCCTTTGTAAATGGTCACCCTAGGATGTAAATCCCTAGTTGTAATTGCTAAAGTTGGTATTACTAGTTAAAAATTGTTATTAGATTATGTTTTACAATATATTCGTGGGAAAAGGCTGAGAAGGATAGGGAGTGAAAAAGAATTACGTTATTAGAAGTAAAGCACTGTGGGGATCTTGCAGGCTTTTAGTGAAAAAGTTCAGGAGATGTTGGCTTCTCTCTGCCCATATGTCCTTACAATATAGCAAAAAGGAAAACCTGATTTTTAAATTGAAGGGCTTTTTTTCTTCCCCCTCCCACAGGAGCAGGGAACTCCTGAGATAAAATATATCTCCTTCTGTAAATAATTACTTCAGTGTCAGATAGTTGAAAGAGTATTGCAAAATTTACATGACGATTGTTTTGGAAAGCAGCTGCTGTTCTGAAAACTGTCTATTCTATCACATGTAATCTCTGCCTATGTACAAAAGATATACATGGAAGTAGAAATTACTATTTCTGTTTGCAGAAATGGGTAGATTTTTTTTTTTTTAATTATACCTCTTACATTTGGCACTGTTCTCCCCTCCGGATCAAATGTGTGAACCTGTTAATAAACCAAAAGAAAGATGTGATGTTAGCCATCATTCCTGAAGCTATGCCCAGTAGAAAGGGGGCTGCTCCTGGCTGGAATGCCTCTAAGTGAGGAGTGAAAGCAAGAAGCAAGGGCATCTGTGCCAAGTGAAACAGGAACAGCTCAAAGGAACGCGGGCTGCCCTGGTGCAGATGAATGTGGTACTGCTAAGACTTTAAATAGACTGCACTTTGGGGGATATTACAGAAAAGGGGAAATCTGTTTATGAGTAAGGATTAGTATCTTTACTTACAGCTGAGCATTGAAGGGGCTGAGATGGGTTCTCGCTTGTTGGGGAAGTGGTACCTGAAGGCCTTAAGCAACGTGTGTCTGCAAAAGAGGAAGAAAAATCAAGCCTGAGTAATTCAGTAATATAATGTTTGAAGAAGGAGGAGTTTTAATATTCAAAATGTGTTTTTCAGATCAGGTCTCATAATTTATATAGCATTTTAATTTTTTGTTTGTTTGTTTGTTTTCAGAACTTAACAACCATTTTAGCAGCTGTATTGAGAACAAAAGCATGACCCTGGTAAGAGCTTTATGGTTAATGTCCTCACTGTGGTTATAAATAAAAGCCTTCATAAGCTGGTAAACAGTTAAGACAGACATTTGACCTTAACTGTGGTTGGATTACTGAATTTGTTTTTCATTTGAACCTTTGCTCTTGGCAATGCCGTCATGTTGTTCTGGTTTTGCAAGTGTTGTAGGTGTTTTATTCTCTAGATAGTATTTCAATTTTTACTTTAGCTTTTAATAAAAAATTGCATCCCTGACCATCAAAAATAAATTTTCAGGATGTATGCTAACATGTGTTTTTCAGTCATTAATTTTACATCTCAAGGGCATTGGTATTTATCTAGAAAAGATGGCAAAAATGTTAGCATTGAATTTTACCCTTTTGAAATATATTTTCAGTCCTTTCTTCACTATTTTATCTTGACACATTGTAGTTACCGGGCATAATACACAGGCAAAACCAGCTTTTTGTTTAATGTGTTTTACCTTAAATCACAAAACAAAACCCATGTATTTTGGCTAGTTCAGGACAATCTTACATAAACAACAAAAGATGCTGACTGCTAAATGAAAATTTTTACTCCTAGCCAAGATAAAAACTGTACTTGGAATTTACTTCAGGTTTCCAAATAAAATGGACAAATTAGTCTTGGAACGTAATGTAGAATATCTGCTTGTTCAGGCTGATTGTGATCCTTTCACACACTGATGAATTTACTCACTTTAAAAGCCATCTATTTGTTTAGACATCAGACTCTCACAAAAAATGTGTAGAAAATATCTTTGCTGACTTTGATGTGAACTGGAGCAAGTTATCTGGTTTATGGCTTCCAATCTTTGCCATCTAGGACTCCCCGCCATATTTTTAACTATTTAGAACCTCTGGAGTATTTATATTGGATTGGAGCAATGCACAGCTAGGATGACATTTCAATTCCATAAATGAATTGCCTCTGTATGTTTAGGCATTAAATGTGACTTAGAATAGCTTTAGGAAACCAAAAGATGATTAATGCAGCTGCCTTACAAAGTTAAGAATGTTTTAGAAATACACTCAAAGTAATTGCTTATTACTGCTATTTAAAGCATCAGAGAACTCCTTTAGAAAGAATACTACATTATCATGTGGAGGAAGGTTCAGTGTGTTCTTTAATGTATTTTCCATCTTCAAGCTTTCTAGGTTTAAATAGCAGTGAGATTTTCTGAAAAGGCTGTGGGTTTGATCAGCCAGTTTTTTGCACATTCCATGGGGAATGGGATAATAGAATTTATCCCATGAAGGTAATAGTAAAATTAAAAAGCAGTGTGTAATTATTAATTTAGCATAATCTAATGAAAATCAGGGTAATTGTTGAATATGAAGAAGCAGAAAAAGGCCTTGCCGTGTTTCTGCCTGCCAATGTTATTTTCCAGTTGAACAATTTGATTAAAAAAAAAAAATATATATGGACAGAAAACTCCAAGTCTGTACTGTTCCTCTATAACTCTAGGTTTTGTTCAGTTTCAACAGAAAATGTTACCTGCATATTCAGATTCTTGTAGAGGTTTGGCAGGAAGGATTCTCAAAGAATGCATGGCCTCCAGCACTGAAGAATTTACAGTCTCATACATATCTTCTTCCTCCTCAGACAGCTCAGAGGAAAACTGTACATCACTCTTGCCCTTCATTGTCAAGTATTCACCCTGGATCGAAGAAGAGATATACAGATAATACAAATAAATTTAAGTTCAAGATTGATTTCAGCTTGGAAATATATGATTGCCATAACCAGACATTTTGGTGCATGGGAAATTTTCTGATGAAAACTGAAGGGTTGGAAAGTAGTTGAGGAAGTGGTTTGAGTGCCTTAATTTTAAATTGAAATTCATGAAATAGCCATTTGGGAGACAGTTTAAATGTCTCTCTGAATTTTGCCTCTCTGCTCTTGAAAATATAATGAAAGTGTTTAATTTATGATCATTGCACACATTGAAACGGTATCTTTTATTATAATATTATCCATGTGGTATTTGTATTGTACTGACTGTTTACATATGTCACTTGCAAGAATATATTAGCTAGCTCATCACAAATGTCATGCTTCAAAATAAAAACATACGGTGTTTGGGGGAATTTGTGCTGACAAATGTGCAGTCCAAGTGATTGTGATAGTGAGTATGTATTGAACGGTGGAGTCCATGGAAATATGGTGCTGAGAGTGACTCAGGATGTCTCTGGATGTGTCTTTACACTTGTAGAGGTTTGTTCAAGGTTGTGTTCTAGAGTGCTGCTCCACCCTTCATCTTCACCATTTGCTCACTGAAACACAACTGCAGTCTTCCTCCAGCACAGAGCCAATATTGCTGCTGAGGAAACTCGACTGAGGATACCCCATGCCTCTAGAAGTCATATTTTGTTACCAACAGTGTAGGTGCACCCGTGCACTTGGGTCTTCTGTGATGTTTTGTCTATTCTCAAATTTATTTTGTTCTCAAATTTATTCCCTGATGTTTGTTTTATTCTCATTACTAATGGGGAATCAATAGCTTCCTGACGTATCTTCTTCTGCCAGTTAACTGCCCTTTCTGTTAATGCTTTTTCTCTTGAGTGCTAAAATTGAATCCAGTTTGTTTTACTGTCCAAGGACACTAAACAAATTGATAACTATCTACTTTATTTCAAACTTTATATGCTAATGCCTATAATTATATTTATTTATTTATTTATTCTTCTAAGAAACAAATATGCCTTATTAAATCTTTCCTAGATTTTCAACCAACTGAAAAGACTTTGAATCTCATATCCCCAGTGTTACTTTCCTGTGAGCACACTCCAGCTTGTACACCTCTGTTACAACACGAGGCAGACCTCCAAGAAGTGTTCTTTACAGTACATTGCAGGGTGAGATTTGTCTTTATGACAGTACATAAAAAAGTCACCACAGCCTAGACAGACGCTGCAGGGTACCTGGGTTTTCAGGCTCTTCTCTGCACCACTCTTTCCAGTTCAATAGCAATACTGTCAGCTAGGCTGAGAGTGGCTATTTTTTCAATCAATTGTGCAAGCATTTTCACCTAGTTGAAATAATTTTCATCTAACCAGGTATGTGTTTATGAGACTGTCTTCTGGGGAATATCAGAGGCCTAATAAAAAGCAATATACAACATATTTACTGTTTTCCTTCTCATTATTGTAGTAATATTTCTGCTGAAAAGGAAATTACTTTTAGTTTGAGTAATTGATGAGATGTTCTTCATGTCACATTAACAATTCTTTACATAATCAGACTTATTATTTCCAAAAGATGCTTGTTATAATATTTGTTTAATAATCTCTCCAGGTACCAAATAAATCCTCAGGATTTGCTTTCTTTCTTGGAAGAAAATGTGGTTACAACTATTATTTTCCATAATTTTAGAAACTCAGGACTCTGGAGAATTCCCAAAGTGAATAAAGATCTCAGAAATTTCTTAAATAATTACTTAAGTGTCTTAGCATAAGTAAATAATTTCCTGACCATTCTTTCCCCATTCTGCTCTGTTATGTGTTTGCCTTTTATTTGGTATTAATCCCATATAGGAACTGATTGTTATTAATCATTCTGTGAAATCTGAAGCTGTCCAAGTATTGATTGCATCAAATTTGTTAAGTCATCCTTCATTTGTCCAGCTTGTTTGCTAAAACATAGACCTGTGCTTTATTTTCATCTTTTTGTGATTTAAAAGGTATTTACACTTTTTTTAGATGCCTGAACTGAAACTCAAACCCAGATTTCAAATACAAATGGAAAGACACTGAAATATGTTGTTTGCTTTTCAGCTTTCATTTGTATTGCTTGCCTATTTAATCTTGAGGTTTATGACTTATATCCTTGTTTAGCTTGACTCCTGTTATTTTTACTTGATCTTATGATAAAGGTGTATTTTAGATTCAGCCCATAAATGGAGAATTGGTGAGTGAGTCACTTCTCCAGTCTAGATCCCACTAAAAAAAGAGAAAATGTTCTCATCTATATTTCACAATTCTTATGCCTTATTTTGCATTAAAAACCAGTGATGATTGCATTTATGTTAGTATTATAGCTGAGATGATATTAACATACATCAGGAAGTGAAAAAAAGGTAAAATTTTAGGAAGAACATATGGTACTTACAGAATGAGAGGTGTTAGCAGGAATAGTTCTCTTTTCTGTATGAAATGGAGAAAAGCTGTCAGCAGGTCCCATTCTATTGTGAATTATACAGTAGCTAGTAACGTATATAAAGGCATAAAAGTCTGCCAACCGCAGATTTGAGAGTATTTATTTACAGTATTTTAGAGAGATGGAAAAAAGGACATGAAGCAGGTCCACCCAGGAGTTTGTGGATCTACACAACGCATGAGGAAGTAGCCATGTGGAAGTGGGACTCACAGTCATGGGCGTGTCTAAGCCCGCCCACCAAAAACACCCAAAGAAGGATGTGCTAGAGCTCCCCTTTCTCTCCTGAGTTTTGCTTCTTGGTGCAGAACTTTGATATCTGTGGGACTCCTGGTCTGGAAATCCCTCTGTGAGTAGAAACGTGTTTTGTTCTCTCCGTAGCAGAAGAAAATCCCAAATCTGAGAACAGTCCAGCTATCAGGCTGTTCTCGGTGGTCTTTGTCTGCCCGTGAAGCTGTTCCACGGTACAGCCAGGAGAGCATGAGCTACAGGGTCAAAGAGCTGGTGAGCAGAGACTCCCAACTTCTGCACTTAACCTGATTTACACGTTTAACCCAGTGACTTTTTAATGCAAAACAGCCATGGTACGGCCTTGCCCAGTATGTGCTCTCATTCTGGACTGTTTCAATCCTTTCTTAGGCTGCCTTTAACCTCACAAATCTTGCATCTTTGGCTGGCTACATAATGGCCTGATTTCAAAAGTAGAGCATGAAAGTCCTTCTCTCAAGACCAACAAATAAGAAATAATTACCGTGTGTAGTAATGCTTAGAAGACTACTTTTCCAGGGGTTGTACCCCATGACTGAAGGGTGTTAAGGACAGCCAGCATCCCACAACCCTCCCTTACAGCTGTGTTTCGGAAGAAGCAAGTTTCTGTATGAACACCCTCTTTGCATTTGTAACTCTCATCCTGTGAGCCTGGTATTGCATATTTTTATGTACTCCAGCAGATGGCATTGAATGTTCATTTATTCAATATATGTAGTACTTTCATCTCTACTGGGAGGATCATTCCTGGGTGACAGGGGAGGAGTTCATGCAAGCTACTTGTCTGATTTTCTGTTTACTTTTACGGTTGCTAATCAAAGTTAGCCCTGTTAAAGGTTGTACCACGATAATACTAAAAGAGGCAATGACTTAATTTGTAGATTTTGTACTTCTGCTCATAAAAAGAATGTGGTTGATTTATCCTCAACAAAAAAAAAGAGAGTAACGGTGATAAACATCAATGCTATTGCCCCTGCATTTAGTGGCTTAATGCTAAAAGGGGACTGTTTATCACAAGCCTTTGGGGTGATGTACTGCTATCCAATATCAGTTTACAATTTGATGTCCAGGTAAGTTTATCATCTCTTCTGGTATGCATGACTCACTGGAGTTGGGATGAACTCCATCTGCCTTCTTTCTTCTCAGGCCTTCTTGGCACTGGACCAGGACCAGTGAAGGGAGCAGCACTGGTGCTGCTTTTCCATGGGTCTGCCCTCTACATAAGGTAACTGCCCAAATATTTGCTCTGTGCTAGCTGAGGAGTACAAACCAGTGAGAAACCACTCTTCCTGTTATTTAAGAATATAATTTTCATAATGACGATAGTAGCTGCAATCAGCTGGACCTTCTGGCATAATTTTTTTCACTGCAAGCTAAAGATTTAAAACTGGCACAGGCTAGAGTCTCCTCAAGCTATAGGGACTCGTCATGTTTTATTCAGTCTGAAAATTTTTCATTGCTTTGCTGCACTGCCTGTGAAATTGATAAATAGAGACTATCAGTTATATTAATAGTAAGGTGTTATATTTCTGTGGCATACATGTGGGTGTGTTTCTGCCAGTTAAAGGACAAAATGGAAAAAATTATCTTCTCTTTAATTTGCAGTGGAATAAAACTGTGTGTATATTTTGCGGCAACCTTGACTTTTCATGGTGACCTAAAAAAATTTTGTTTAAAAGGGTGACAGGTTAGGAATTTCTACACAAAACCCAACATTAAAAACAGCCCTTTAATTGGGAAAACAGAAGGTAAATCTGTTCCCATTGGCTTCTCTGAATCTATGAATGCACAGTGGTCTTTTTAGTCACTGTGGTGTTTCAGCCAGTGGCAGAAAGTGATAAAGAATTGTGGGTTGTGATTTAATAAACCCTGTGATCCTCTAAGGGTGTGTCCTAAGCACTTCAGTAGAAAAAGCCCTGAAGCTGGAAATGCTGCAAGGAAGAGCTCTGTAGACATTTTCACAGTCACTTTTTTTACTGTCTTGCCCAAAATTATGGTGCAAAACCTTGTCCTGTTCAGGTATACAGGCATCTTCTTAAAGCATATAGAGGGGCTAGGCAAACAAGCTTCCTGAATAATATAGTTTTAGTTGGAGTACCAAGTAAAAGATTAGGCAGGTTTCACTTCAGAAACATGAAAAAGGCATGTGAATAAATATCGATTTTGGTAGGCATTTGGGCTAAGGCCAGCTATCCACAACAATAAAAGATTTGCAGTTAGATGATAGATTGCTGGATTTTATTTTTCCCAGAACTGCTTTTTCCAGCCCTAAATTAAAATCTTCTATATTATATGGATATTGAATGCATTTAAGCAAACTTCACATAACACTATAAACATATGGTACATCAAATAAATTTATCTGGCTAGTTGTGCCTCTTTTTAGTTAGATAATTTTATATACTTGGCATTAAAGGTCTCAGCTCAGCTACAGTTGTGAACTGCAGTTTCATTTACAAGGAACTGAAGTAAATGCAGTGATTTACTTTTGAAATTAATGTATTTTAAACACATGCTTGTTACTGACCATAATCTGCCATGGAAACAAATTTAGAGATCCTAAGTCATTGTTTTCTTGTTTTTGGAACAGCAAACAGCAAAAAAGAGGAGAGCCCTTCAAAGGTAGCAGCAGATGGAAAAAGAAAGTTCCCTCAGTTGCTTTCTAGAAGCCATCAGCCAAGCTAATATTTTCAATCTACATCTAAAGAATAACTTATTTCTGGCTTTTTGCCATGTATACCATCATGAAACCAAATATTTTTTTTGGGCACAGTGGAAGTAAATACCTTTTTGTTGTCTGCCTTAGTGGATATCCCTTTAGTGGGTATCCATTAATTTTAATTTTTCTACTAATTCATTTTCATTTTTATGATGTTAAAATATTCAGATCTATCACAGACTTTTACTGTCTCTGAATAAGAAGTAGGCTACATAGACATGCTACCATACTTCCTTTTTCAGTAGTGAAAGAATGTTACCTTTCAGATGAATATTTGGATTCATTACTTCATGTATGTTTGGGCAAGATCTAAATACAGAAAAAAAGAAAAAAATCCACTTAATTAAATTTTAGAAATTTCCATTGTTCTGTGAAACTTCTCAAAGAGTCCAGTTTAAATTAATGAGTGAAAGCTGCAAGGATAATAAGTGATTTGAGAAATGACTTTGCAGATTTGGAAATTCAACACTCTTGGGTCAAACCTTACGTTTTTGTTCACTTACAGCTACAAGTTTTTTGCAGAGAGCTCTAGTAATTTTTCAAACATTCATTTTAGACATAAATATTGCAACAGCCTTATTGTTGTTTTACATATTCAGTTTATTATTGGAGGGATGAATTTCCTTAGAGAGATAGGAGCTAAAACTCTCTTTCCACATGCAGCTGTGCCACTCCACATGGCTCCCTTCCCATTCTGCCAAATTAGTATAACACTTTCCCTAGACCTGATGTGGTATTCTTCCATCCTGCCATTCCTCTGCCATGGAGAATATATGAGATATATTGGGTGTGGAAGAACCACATAAGCCTTACTCTGGTGTTGGTTCTCTCACCATGACCCTCTTTACCCACTGGACTGTAGCTCTGTGTCAGCCTGTCCAGCAACATTTGTGGATCATTGCAGTAGCAGTACTTAGTATTCAGAAGCAACATCAAAAGCTATTTTGCAATGAAGATTTGACCAGGGATCACATTAAGACTGCATTAATGCATACTCATTTTATCTATATCTAAGCATCCACCCTTGGAATTGCCTAAAGTTTGGGAAATACCACCACAAATCTCAGAGTTTCAACTAGCTCACTCTTAGAATTACAAAATAATTTAGATTAGCAGCAGCTTTTGAGCACAGGGTGAAGCTGAGTGCTTTCTTGTTCAGGGAGCAAGCTGTATACCACACAAGAGTGTACTAGAGTAGTGTGTGATAATAGCATGGACACATCAATAATAAAACTTTTATTTATATCACTTATCAGTGATTTAAAAAATAATTTATTTACTTACTTATTTTTTGGCAAAGCTGTTTTCCTGCTGTTTGAATCTGCTGGATGATATTCTACTATTTTTCTGTTGGCTCTGACAGAATTGAACAAAGTTTACTGTTAGCAACAATAAGTGGGGAAGAAATGCAAGTGCCAGCAGAGCTCCAAAACTAAGTTTCAAAACTTTTCAATGCACATATGCAAGTTATTACCTTCTTCTCTACCTCAAACATTTTTGTTCTCTGAATATTTTCCTGATTTTTTTTTTTTTTTTTTTTCCAGCTCTTTGGAAAAAAGAGCAACAATTTCCTGCAGAGGGAATGAAAGGCTGGAAACTGAATTCCTGCATCCACTGTTTTGGTTACATTAGAATAGGGTACTTTTGGAACTCCACTGAATAGGAATTAAAACACAGAAGCACACATCCAAGATCTCTGTTGTTGGTGAAATAGTTGCTAAACACCAGTGGTGTAGATACCAAAACAACAGAATTCAGTTCTCTTGGCCTCTCTACTTCTGACTTGGTCCTCTCTTAGAAGAAAGAACTCCTTATTTTACTCAGGTGAAATAATATTGATTTATAAATCCTTGAAATGAAAACTGAGATGATTTCTAATTTTACCTTTTGACTACTGGACATTTCAGTGTTTTCAGCAAAAGGAGTTAGGATTATCTCACAGATAATTCCTACAAGTGAAAAGGTGGTCATGTCCTTTTGGACCTACCCAAACCCATTTAAGTTGATAGATCCTATAATCAGTGTTGGCAAATCTGGTTTCAGTTTTTCTTTACAAACATGCTTCAAAACCTATTTGAAACAAACAACCAAACAACCAAACAACCAAACAAAAACCACCCACACATACACAATTTAGTCAATATTTAAATGCACACATCGCTAATGATTTTTTCTGTCATGTTAGACAGTTTATTATGGAAATACTAAAGGGCATAAATGCAAAGATGCAAATTTTAGAAGAAATGCAAGATATGTTTATTTTCAGCTGTGGATTTAGCAGGAGAGGTATGCTTGAGTAGTTGCTATAGCTATAGAGGATTTTGGATAAGTGGTTAAATCTGTACTGCAGTGATATGTTTCTGGAGCATATGGAATATGAACAGGTAACTGATTTCTGTCATCTTAATGCTCTTTATAATTTAATGTATAATTTTTTGTCTTTTAAAAGAACAGTTTCATACCTTGCAAAACTCTTGCTCCAGCTCCCCCAAGGCAGTCTGTATTACAAATGCAAAAGGCTGTTGCATGAGCATTATACGTACAGTGAACATAATTTTTGTGTGTTTGAATTTACTTCATTCCTCCCTGCCCCTTCCTGTGGCAAATTTCCCAACACGACCTTCTGCAGATTGTCCTTTGCCTGCAGCAAGGAATTGCTTTAGTCTCTTTGGTAGTTTTTGTCTCCATGTGAGATGCAGCACTGAGGTTTTACTGGTATCTCTGTGAGTCCATCAGAACTACATACACATTACTGGTGACTAGTAGCATAAATGGCTCAGGATTTATCAGAAACTTATCATGGCTGAGGCCATGGGGACACTTAGGACCTTCTGAATGTTCTATGTTAATAAAATCCTTACTTTGCATAAAAAGTATTTTTCAGCACTTTTGCTTTAAAATGTTGGAGTGCTATTTGTTTAAATGCCCATATTTAATTATAGGGACAAAGCATCTTTTCTTCACAGAATTTTCCTCATTCTCTGGTCAACACTATAGCAACATTGTTTCCTCCTGCAAAAATGTGGGGCTTTCTTTAATGCAGTTTAGGACACTTTCACCTCTTTTTACTTAAACAAAATGCAGAATTAAATTTAGCTGGGTATGTTCTGTAAGTTTTTCCATTTATGATACTCATACCAGGCTGACCAGATACAAAATCCTAAGCTGTGTATTTGTGATCGGGCAGACTGGTAGCACAGACAGAGCAGCAACTCCTCTCACGATTCAAGTTACATTATGTATGGCCAGAAGTTGTACTGGGGAGAAAAAGTGAGGATAGACTTCATTTTAGGCAATGATTGACTCATATTTAAATGCAGATCAATTTTAATGGAGCACCTACAGAAATAGAAATTACATTTACATTAAAGTCGACTGAATTAATCTTGATTGTTCTGTTGCAATGTTATGATTAATTTATGATGAATTGGCTGTATAAAAGTGTCTGTTTTAAAGATCTTATAATTTCCAAGAACCATGAAATTATTAGGTAAATTTTAAGATACTCCATTTGAAAGTTTATTTATTTCACAGCATATAAGGGGATTGTTACCAGAGTAAATTTTATGTGTTTGGAATAAAAGTTGGCTAAGTACAGATAATTAAAAGAGACAAAAGTCCATTTTCCCTTATTTTGACTGTCTTTTTTTTTCTTCTGTTTCAACAGTGAAACAACAAGAAGAAAAGTAGTGATCATATCTACTAGCTCTTCTCTGACTGCAATACTTTGCATGTAATGCTGAAATATTGCCTGATGTTTTGTTCAATCAGTTTCTACTTTGCAAAGGCTCTGCTGTATTCATGTCAAATCCTTCTTCATGACAGACTGTAAATTGCCTAATCTGGCTCAAAATACCCAGAATTGCTTAAACATCATTTTAGTTATTTGGTTTTATTGTTACTTATATTTACAGTTATTTGCATATTAATTTGGTGTTGCAGATATGTTTGAGAGCTCCTGTCATGGAACAATCTTCCTGTGACAGATGAGTCACAATTGTAAAATTAGTCCCTGTCCAAAGGATGCATAAACCAAGGGAAAACAGGTGGATGCAACTGAAAAATGGAGATAAAACAAGAAGCTGAAGGTAAAATGAGTTTTTCTAGAAGGAAAGGAATAAAACATGGAGCATGCATCTCTGTGCTCCATGAATGTAGACATCTAAAGAGGGTCAGTCCCCAGTTTGAAAAACAGGCACCTCTCAGGTCTGTGGAGAGAGAAAACCTCATTTGTATTTCATATTTGCATTTTGATTACTCCTATTGAAAGAGGTCAGTATTATATTTTATCAGCTACTTAATACAACAAAAGGATCATAATATTTAGCACTCTGATTATATCAATCCATGGCTTAATGCTATTTTCTAAATAAATTGTTGCCAGGGTGGCTATTAAAGGATGCTCTCATTCAGAAACCATCCTGTTTCCTGAAACAGCTACCAAAGGTGGAATGTGCACCACACATGTCAGTGTGATTGGACTTTGGGGCACTTGGCAATCACAAGGTCCTTCAGTTACATGGTGGTTTGAAAGTGCATTGTACAGCTCATTTTGTCTTCTGGTCACATCTATGTCTGGAGGTACTTTTACTTAATAGCAGGGTTTGGGTTGGGAGGAGGTTTAGACACCTCTGCTGCAGACTGGATTAAGCAAAACTGCAGTCAGGAGGGAAGAAGTAACTGAAGTAGTTTAAGTCTAACAACAGTTAACATAGTCAAGAGCTTCTAAGGAAGTGCACAGAAGAGAGTTCACTTGTGAAAATGATACCTGCAAGTCAGAGGGATTAGGAACCTGGCTTGATTGGGCTAGGTCACTCTCGAAGACAAGCTTGGATTTCAAAGTTGGCTGAACACGGGTGTGCCTTTCTGTTTTGGATGCCTGGTATATTCTGCCTGGCCTGAGATGCTGCTCAAGAGGGCATTAGTTCTTTTTCAGATCTTGGCTTGAACTTCTTTGGCTGGTGCCTGTGAGTTTAGACACCTCAAAGCAGGGTCTGAAATTTTAGCTTGATGAGCAGGGAGCTGCCTCGAGCTAGCAAAGAGCAGCTGCCTGAAATGAGTCTTGGTGGCTGCTCAGGCTGCAGAGGAGGTCCAGCCAGTGCTGCAGTACACAGCTGGGAGCATTGGGAAGACACTTTCCTCTGATGAAAAGTGAGGGATAGCTATCCACCATTCTTTGTATGAAATAATCTAATATTCAGAGAAGGTGTTCAGCTTTGTACTTTGTACTGTGACCATAACTGTGTCTTGCTTAGATAATTGTTCTGCACTGAAAAGAAAAGAGGTGCAGGAACCCAGTGTGAGCTCCTGTGCCCCAGCTGGGCACCTTCACCCCTTGGATCTTCCCTTACAGTTGGCTTATGTGCTGAAGAAGGAGGGGATGTTTCTGCACAGTGCCTGGGCAGGTGACGAAAGCTTCTCACCAGAATACCCTGCACCCTGTGGATGCTATTCACAAAGAGAAATTGGATCTCCCAAAGGTGGGCCCAAATGTTCCTGTTCCTGAACGCTGTAACTACATGCAGAAGGACAACATGAGAGTATTGGAGAGGCACAGTTACCTCCCTAGGTATGTCAGATATTTTTGCTGCAAAGGCTCTGGTTGGGATGGAGTTAATTGTGCTGAGAGCAGTCTGTTGGGTGCTGGGCTGTGGATCTGTGACCAGAGCAGTGCTGACAACAGACTGTGTTTTGGCTGTTGTTGGCAGTGCTTGCACAGCACCAAGGCTTTCCCTTTTTCCTGTTCTACCCTCCCAGTGAGAAGGCTGGGGGTGGGCAGAGGCTGAAGTGGACAAAGCTGTCACAGCTGACCCCAGCTAACCCTAAGGATATCCCACACTGCACAGCATGTGCTCAGCAAAACAAAAAACAAAGCCAAAAAATCCCAAACCCAAGTGAGGTTTTTTTTTTTTTTTTTAGGAAAACAGCCACTGCTCAGTGATTGCCATCACACCACTTGTTTTGTTTCAGGGTTTTTTCTTTTTCTTTTTCTTTCCTTCACTTACTAAACTGTGACTATCACAACCCACAAGTTTCCTTATTTGCTTTCCATCTTTTCGTGCCAGGGGTAGCCTGCTGCAGACACAGCAGCAGGTAGGAATTTCAGGAAAGGAGGGGAGAGCCATTTGACCTTTCAGCTGATCACAGGGGGCTCAGGCTCACAGTTTTGACACTGACATATAAATATCATCCAGGTCCAAGGCAAAGGCATGACCACTTTTATCCACTTTTATATAATCCCAACTACTGCCTAAAATGGCGCTTTTTTGTTCTTTTAATTTTTAAAGGTCAGCTTTATGAATCAGTAATAAGATCATCCATGGCAACATTGTACTCACTATTGTGACTTATAATAAATACTCCATAAAACATGTGCTCTTCTGATTACTACACTTAAACTACTATAGTCCTCCAAGTGTGCCACGTTGGAGAATACTTGTTCTGTTCCTTTTACCTAAAATAAATGCTAGGAACATAATACCAAATATTAAAGGGTCTATTGTGTTAGCAAAATTATGTAACTGACCACTTGCAAAACTAATTAAAATTTATGATTGGCACAATTAATTTGGATTCTTTTCTTCCTAAAAGAGTGCTCTAGGTTTCCCAGGCAACCTGTAAAATGCTATGTGTAAATATAGAAAGCAATCCACATGCTATCAGTTCAGATAACCCCACAGAAACAGAAGCATTTTGAACAGCAATTAACTATTGTACTGGTTAAATTCAGATTTTAGAAATGTCAAACAGAAACAAGACACTGTAGTGCCAAACTGCAGTAACAAGCTGCAAAGTGGCAACTCCTTGCAAGAATCATAATCACTTGGATTGAAAGGGACCTTAAGGATTATCTAGTTCCATCCAACCTGCTCTGGGCAGGGACAGCTTCCCCTAGACCAGGATACCCAGGACCAATCAACCTGACCTTGAACACTTCCAGGATTGGGCATTCACAAATACTTAATGCATTTCAGTGCCTCACTACACTCACACTAAAAAATTTCTTTCTAATATTGAATCTAAGCTTGCTGTCTTCAGTTTGCAGCCATTTCCCCTCATGCCCTTGTGAAGGAGTCTCTCTCCATTTTCCTTGTAGGCTCCCATCAGGTACTGGACAGCTGCACTGAGGCCACCCCAAAGCCTTCTCTTCTCCAGGCTGAACAATCCCAATCCTCTCAGCCTTTCCTTATGGGAGAGGTGCTCCATCCCTCTGATCATCCTGGTGGCCTCCCCTGGGCTTGCTCCAGCAGGTCAATGTCCTTCCTGTGCTGGGGACTCCAGAACTGGCTGCAGAACTCCCACATACAAAATTGTCGAAGATATTGAGACTAGCTTTATCAGGGAATCAAGTTCCTGGTGAATGTTATGAATGCCACTTCTCTAGTGCTGGTTAGTGTAAGTATTCAGGCTGACAGAATACACTTGTTTCTTTTCGTGTTACAGTATTGTCTCATGTGGAAATGTTGTAATGAATCCTAGCCAGGTGACTTTTCACTGGATGAGAGGAAGGGAGAACAAATGGTAAGCCACTGTAGCTGAAGTAAAGGTTGACACTCTGCTAAGGTATGTTTCAAGCCCAAAGCTTGCAATTTTCAGGAGGGGAAAATATTTCACTCAGTCTCAATTCAAATACTGACAGAGACTTCTCCTTTTAAGCCATTGCCCTTCTGAAACTGATATTTGGTCTTTCTGGTTGTCCATGACACCAAGCCTTGCAAAGAAATGCCAGGAAAATATTCAGTGTTTGGCATGGTTTTCTTCCCACAACTTTTGTACTGAGTCAGATCAAACATATTCACACAGCATACACACAGGAGTAGTATGGGTCATTTCAAGCCAAATGCTGCAATATAATCTGAACCAACTGGCAAATCTGAACCACAATAATTATCATAAAACTGATGATTATTGGGGAGGTATGTAATGAAAACTTTGCCTCTGAATAAAGTGGTAAGAACAATGATCCTGCCCCCTCCTTGCATAACCCTTCCTGTGTGTTTCCCTAATGGTATGCATTGC
Source organism: Taeniopygia guttata (assembly GCF_048771995.1). NCBI lineage: Eukaryota > Metazoa > Chordata > Aves > Passeriformes > Estrildidae > Taeniopygia > Taeniopygia guttata. The sequence continues at coordinate 13,406,314 of NC_133028.1, forward strand.
ACAAGGCAGTATCATTGCTTAATAATATATATAATTGCTTGAGCATAGCATCTCTCACCTCAAGTCCATACATTTGAGACCAACCTGCTTTTAAAGAATCCCCAGCATATTGGAAGGGACTCATAAGAATGATCCAGTTAAACTTCTGGACCACAGGACAACCCAAATTTAATCAGGTTCCTATAGGTTGGTATTGCATACAATTAGAGATGTTATACAAGAAAGGTCTTGTAAAATCAGGCCTTGCTCTGCTAAATTACCAGCTGGTCTGTTACTTCTTCTAAGTGCAGCTAGCTAACAATCCATGTGAAAAAAACATAAAAATGAAAGAAGTTAATACAACAAGCTGTTATGGAAAGAAAACTGTTTGCACCTGTAATAAACAAGAAATCTATTCCATGGGAATCAGTGAACAAAATATGTAAACTAACCAAATATAGAGAGATTTGACAGTTGTACACCCTGGCCATTTACCAGCCAATGAACTGAGTGTCAATGCATGGTTATCCAGTTAGGTCTATCAGTGCCTATTGATATTTCCTATAAATAAGAGCTTTGTGAATAAAGAAGGGGATTTTTCTGCAAGAAGAAACTGAGTCTCATCTGCTTTATTGCAAGAGTCTGAACTACTGGTAAGTTGCCAGGCAGTGATTGGCGGGCTGAAGAGATGTTGTCAGGCAAGACAGGGGCTGTGGGTACCTGAAGGGTAACCACAGATATTTGGCACTTGGAAGAATACTGCTGGGATGCCTGGCTACCTGTAATTACCATTCATACCACTCTTCTTGCTTATGCCAAGCATTTTCTTATCTAAAATAACAGCTCTGCCATGGCACAGTATAGAGCAGAGAGATTAGGCAAACAGTGGATTGAAATAGAAATGCTTATTAAGAATGAATAAAAATTGTCTCTCAGTAAGTTTTGCTAAACTCACCAAAAATCATGTATTTTATGAGAAAATTAGTAAGACTACAAAAGAACCAAATCTATCATGTGGACAGGGTTTTCACATTTTCCAGTCTAAGCAGGTAAATACTAAACTGAGTGGACATGACTGAGGGAATTCTTTATGCATGTAAAGTGGTTTATAATAACATAATAACAGTAAAAAAGATGGTTTTGAAGAACTGGTGGTTTGTGACCATAGAAATGGAAGTCACTGAATTAAAATGCTTCATTTGAATTTGTTCCTGGGATGATATTAACACTTTGTAGAGGCTTAGGGTTGCATCACTATGACTACACTAATTTTTGCATTCCCTGGCTTCTGTGCAAACCTTTGAGATATTTCACCTCTAAATCATAGAGGATTTCTTCTGGAATGAAAAGCAAAGGTGTGAATGGGCAACAAATGTGCTTTAATTTTCATGAAGATCCTTGTAAAAACAACGGTCTCAGAAGACACAAAATTTGAAAACATGCCATCTAAAGATAATTCTACCTACAGTGTATGTCTTTCTGAATCTTCATATATATTCTAAAAATTATTTTCTCCTTTTTCCTTCTCATAAGCAGCATAGTTTTCAGATTTTTTCTGTGTTGGTACCTACCAAGTTATTTTTACTCCTAAAGTTTGTACAGCAGAATATATCACTGATCTCTGTCCCTGCATCTTGTAATGAAGAGTGCAAATCCCTATTCACCTGGGGAAGTCAGAGGGGAAAAATATTTGACTTCTTAAATCTCTCACTAGTCCTTGAAATCCTGCCAGACATTTTGCTTCATGTGAAAATGGAAGTTAAAGACATCTAGTTGTCAACTACTTCCACTCAGCTAGGGAATACCAAGGATTCCCAGCCTCAGTAGTCAGAGGAGTTTATTATCTCCCTCTTCCATGGATAAGCAACATCCTGGGAGCAAACAAGAAGTCAGGCAGATGATCTCGTGTCTCGGAGGATGGGTGCCAGAGAACCTCAGGGGTGCTGTCAGTGCATGCACAGCTCTTTCTGGCACATAACAGAGGCCAGAGTCTGGCAATCTGCCCCACAGCCCCAGGCAAATGTCCTGTTTCAGCAGATATTTGACTTAAGAGCTAAGTGCCTGCATCAAAACTCCCTCCTCATTCCCGTTATGTTGATGGTTTGCTGCTTCTCTACCACAGTAAATCATAAAACAACCTGAGCCTACCTACTGCATATGACAGGCAAGTAACAAGGTAGAACTTGAAGAAAATGCCATTTCTGTTCTTCCTTGCTACCTGCTGTCAGGAAGGAGCTAGCAGGTAAGCAGCTTTTAATTTGATTTCACTTTCTTTGAGTCAAGGTGGACTAATCTGCATATAAATGTAATAATGTAAGTCCTTGATCCCTCCCTCACAGACACAGAACACAGACTAAAATATGACTGTTATTATCCGGGGAGAATAAAATTACCCTGCCCAAGGTTGGAGAGAAATATATATCTAGTGAAAAGAGCAGGGTACAGTGAAGCACTCCACAGCTACTGGCCTCTAAACCTATATCCACATCCTTAGTATCTGTGAATCCAACAGTGTCATACTGTATTTACAGGTTGCCAATGAAATCCAGTTTATGGGAGGATAAAAGTGATTGCTCCAAGTGTTATAAAAGGAATGGCTTCCATGCTGTATTAGAGGTAAGTACAGAGGTAATTCTTCCAAGTAAAAATGAAAGCAAGACATTACCTTCAAAGCTGTTTTTTTTTAATAAGCATATCAGTGGAGTGTTTGAATCATCAGCAAAACACAAACAAAAATAATTAATTTTATTAGTTTTCATTTTTAAAATTACCTCACTGTATTTTTTTTTTTTTTAGGAAAAGAGACACTGGCATTTCCTAAACACAAATTTCTTCAGGGAGAACAACAAACCATAAACCAGTGGTTTCTTCAGGGGATTTCTGACTGGAAAACTGTATTTATTAATTATATGTAAATTTCATAATGTTTTGATGTCTTGATTTAGCAATCTGTAGAACTTGCACTGAAAATCAAATGTAAGAAATGCTTAATTTGGGAGAAAGTGAAGAGACTTTGTGGAATAGATTATATTTAATTATTTAAACATTCACATCACTCAGATTGGGGTCTTAAAATATAAATTACATGGCTGAATTAAACTGCTGTTGACTCAGTGTCAACACTCATGTTTGAGAAGAGTAGCTTTTCTCTGCCTGTAGCTAAGTGCCTCTGAAAATAAAACACTCACTGAAAGTCCTCCACTTCAGAAGGATTCTCCCTTCCTCCCTGTGGTGTAAAAGCTCATGTTCTTGACCTGTCCTGCATTGCAATTGGTGCCTGCTCCTGACTAGTCCCAGGCTAACCCTCTCCTCACCTCTGCCCCCGTTTGTGACCCATCAGGAGGTGTAAGAGCTGTACACCTGTACGAGGTGTACGAGAGCGTTTATTTTCTGACTCCAACTTTTATACTTTTCCAAAGGTGACAATGGATTGGAGAGTGAATGGGCCACCTCTCCAAAGACATTGGACAAACCACTAGTACATCAACTTTCTCCACCCCCATGAAGGAATGCACAACAATATGTTGTTTACAGAAATTGTATGGGAAAGTTTTCCAACAGAATGTAAACTCAGAAGGCTTTAGAAAAACTTAAGAATCAGGGCGACAGGTGTCTGCACCAAACACCTGCTAAGGGAGGGGACTGCAGGGGAATGGCCTTGCTGTGCCAGAAACCTTTGTGAACAAGTGTCTGACTCTGGTAGGTGGCAAAAGTGAAAACCAGACACATTTCACAAGCAGCACTGTGCTACTTTTAGGAAAGATTTTTCATCTGCAGCCTGATGTTTAACCTTTGTCTCAGTTCTTCTCTTCTTGAAGGCTATTCAACAGAAACAGCCCAGGAACCACAAACAAACTATCTCGTAAATAGCTGGATTTTCATAAAGGATCAGCACAAATTCGTTAAAAACAAATAGTTTGTCTGTGCTGCCTGGGGATCTGAAGATGATAAAACTTGAACAGTCCTCAAGCTGTCCATCCTTTGTGCATGAAATAGTCTTGAAATTAGACTGGGAATGGGGTCTGATTCCACACTGGATAAATTAACATCTTCCAGTTAACTATAATAATTTTTTTTTTTTTGTATTTATTTTTTGCATCTTTAGTTGCTGTCAGATATTGTTCAGAGGAGCAGAGGACAAACATGCTGCTTTTGTATCTGAGGGGAGTACAGTGATTAGGCTACTTGGTAAAAACCAGCAGTGCTAATTTTATGTCATAACTTTCTCAAAAAATCTGCTTCATCTCTACTACTTCTGCAATTCACAGCAGAAAATTAATATTACATCATTCCATCATAGATTTCATTCATAATCTAATAAATGCCAAATAAGTTTATGGAAAAGTTCCCACTGACTTTCAAAAGGTTTGATCAGATTCCTATAATTTTTTCTTTGCAATAGGAGACTGTCAAAAAGCAGGACTGTAAACAAACTGCTTTTCCACCTTTCCTTTTTCAATAATGGTACCATTACTCCATGCACCTATTCTAGCATGCTGGAGAATACTTTAGTACGGACATGTTAATGTGTAGGTGTATATTGCAAACAAATTAGGAATTCAGCAAAACGAACTAAAGATTGACAATGCAAAGAGAAGACAATTAAAATAAATCTATCCCTAGTGTCCACTGCTCAGTGCCTGGCAATACCCAGCTCTGACCTCCAAATTAAACAATGCAAGGTTAAATGTCAAGAAAGCGTGTGAAAAGTATCTGCAAGTAGAAACTTATGCTGAGAAAGTCAGTCAAATGAGAACTGATAGGCTCCACTGCAGGAAAAAAGATACTTCACCAGAGTCTTTGGCGAAAGCTGAAAAGAGTTGTGCTGTGTTTTTAAGTAAAATTTAATCCATCTACAACAAATGAAAATTTAATTCAATATACATCCAAATTTACCACTGCTGGTATTCTTTGTCCCATTACAGTATGGGACAACCTAGAGAAAGGGAGAGTCAAAAGAAAGGCACCATTTATCCTCTTCTGCCTTGGCTATTGCCACACCAGACTCAGAGGTTCCTCACTGTCTGTATAATGTGTCACACTGTGCCCTACTTTCAGCTGACCCACGGCACAGCGTGAGTGCAGGCTCTGCTGCTTGTCCCTGAGGGTGTTCAAAATGACACCAGCTGATTTTCTCTCAAGGCCAAGATCTGGGGTCCTGTACCCAGCCAGCTTTACTGTGACTGTGTGCCCAAAGGGGTGGCTTTAGAAAAGTCCTGTGAAAGACTGGATAATTTTCCGTCTAGTTCAACAGATTTGCTAAAGCTGACACTTTGGTCTCAGCTTCAAACATAATATTAGTAATATCTAGCATTCAATAATGTCAATTACAACCAAAACCTCTTTGGAAGAGGGATCCACATTCAGCATTTGCCCATGCTAAATTGACCAAGGGCACATACACAAAACCCCATCTATTTTTTTGAAGGAAGAAGATAAGGAAAGCCCTTTGTCCTTGCTTTAGGTCAATCTGCAACTTATTCCTGTTCATACCCAGAAGTAAAAAACTATCTTCACTTTTCTTTTTTGCCATTGCTGTGCAACCCACGAGGCAGCTAAATTAATTCACAGCTCTTATCCTAGCCTATACTGATTTAGAAATAAATTGTGCCTTTTACTATATTTATTTATTCCCTGAGTGGAACTTAGCCTTAACTACACTTGAGTGAAACCTTTCATAGACCTAACCACCGTGCTGCTGTAGTCAGCCCACATCCTAATTCTGTGGGGTTTATGTGACACAGTTTAAAGCTATCTTGTTTAAATCTATGCCTTTAGCTTCAACCCCAATTCTGAACCCAAAAGGTAGTTCAGAGGCTCTTGTCACTACTCATCATTTGCTGCCAGGACCTTGAGCACACTTATAGTTCTTCAAGACTCTGACCATCCAACTCTGGGGCCACTGGCCCAGCCCATCACCCTGGCCCAGGATCCCCACTTCAGTCCAAGGATGCTGTCAGGCCCTGCACAATGAATTCACAGAAATTCCAGGCTCAGCTCAGCCAAGGCCAGGCCAATGTCTGCCCATGGACCCTGCTGATTGATACCCCAACCCACAAAGGACGTTCCAGCATGATTTTGATCCTGCCCAGCAACCGTGGTGCTATGTCTGATTCTTACCACCCCCATCAGATAAGGTCAGAGCCCTGACCAGCAAACTGAATTACCACATTAGCCTTGCACCTGCCTCATTGCTGTGAGTTCGTCTGATCTGGACCCTGGGCTGAATCTGGCTGTCACTGCCTGGCAAAGCCCTTGCTCTGACAGTTCCATCAATTCCCTTGACTCCTGGCTCTGCATCCCTTGGGACAGATTTTATCTGAGCTCTACCAGTCCTATAAAATGTACCATGATATTTAATTCACTTCATGCTCGTTTAATTCCCTCACCTCTGCCTCAGACCCTACTGTGTCTCAACAAACCATATCCATTTGTAAAGTCACCTTTGGTAATGTGCTTCTATTGTCCCTATGGGTCTCACTGTCGTTCATCAACACAACCATCTTCTCTTGCTCTCTGCTTCCTCTCTGAGAATTTTACTGTTACTCTGATTCTAGTAATAATTATAATACAGCCTCAAGCCAACAGAGGTTCTTTGTCCATAGCAGCAGCAGCATTCACTTAACTTCAAATGCCTTTCAGAGACCTCTGATAAACCATGGCTGGTTACTTTAGGCTCAGACTCCAGTATTAGATCTAATTGTGTCCCACTTTTAAGTGCTTGTGTGAATTAAAAGGTAAAATTCTAGGCACACAGTTTTTGAAATATAAATGTTTAGCATGTAAAGGAAAGCAGATGGGAAGGAAATCATGAGGATGTTCAGATCAAAATCATAGGAGCATCAGATGCTCTGCCAGTTGCTGGAATGTTGACCTTAATAGAGCTATGACAACTCTCACAAGCTGAGCTTCACACCACAGGGCAGGAAGAGTCATAATGGCTTTGAACTGAATGTTTTCTACTTCTCCCTAATGCAGGCTACAGTTGTGTCAAATGTACATAAATTGCTCAGAATAAAGAATTAGAATGAAAAAGAATATTGCACTGGGGAAGAAAAAAAAGGATAATAAGAATTAGAAGCATGTATTTGCTTTGATAGAGTAAAATAAAAACTAATATTTAGTACAAATGTATTATAATTTTTACCTACTCCCCCAGTCACAGACCATCTAGAAAAGCATTTTCCAACATCTCACAGAGAGACATTACTTTAAAACTTTCACCATAAACTTGAAAATCCAACATTGGATAATAACAGATGGTTAGGAAGTGAATATGGAGCTGTATGTCACTCCTGGGGCTTTATGGCTATTCAGAAGTCACTTGAATTATATGCTCATGGTTAATAACATCAGCAGAGCCACTCCAGTTAATTACAACATTATAGTTACTCCATGGTTCTCTATTATACTTTAAGTTGCAGTAAGAAAAGGCAACCATATAATCCCTCCAAAGACATTGTACTGCCCTTGTTAAAAAGACTGAAAAAGCTTCATTGCTGCAGACAGAATGTGTATGGAACAAGAGATGTTCTTTAATATCTCTTGCACAGAGCAGCTGAATTGACAGTAATTCCAGCCTGGCCAGATAGCAAACATTGTATTGCTTCTCATTGTGGGCTCATACAATGGAATGCTGCCTCTTGCCTAGAGAAGGGAGGGAGGAAAGGGGAGGTGTAATGGGTATTTTCAGGATTTTCAGGAACCTTCAAGCTGTCTCCAGTTTAATTTCACTTTTTTTTCCTGATTTAATATCATTCTCTACATTTTTGTCCCTTTTTATTTCATTTTGAAGGAGAGGAAACATATTAACAAAGCCAAATACACAAGAATGCTTTGTTTATGAAATATTTTAGACAAAGCAAAATAAAGCTATTTCACCAAGGATTTTTTAAAAGAGACCTTTTTGCCAGCAAGGCTGTAAATTATTGACTTAGATTTTTCATTAAAAATAAAAGGGCAAATTCTTCAAAGTAGGCTTCAATTCAGATGACTAAAAATGGAATTGATAGCCTCCAAAAAGCCTGTTCTTAACATACTTTTCCTGTCCTGTTGGCTCAATACACCCTGTAGACAATGGACCAGCAGGAGTTTTCTTATTGTGTCCCTTGCCCACCTCTAGGTCCTTTCTTTAGGCTCCAAACTCAGGAGATGGAGAATGACAGAACCACATTATCTGTGGGTCAGGGATAAGGGGAGGGGGGTGTGTCTGTGGATTAATCTAGGAAATACTATTGAAACATGTATCAGTGGGATTTCTTTTAAGCAATATTATGAAATCTGTGCTCTGCCCCAGCCAAGCTTCCTGTGGATACAGGATCTCTGTGATGAGGGGCCCGCTCTCACCTGCTTTGCCACACTTACAGGGTGGCAAGAGCTGCAGTCTCACTTTTGGCTCTCCTTTCACATGCCACGCTGTGTGCTTGAAGTGTTTTAGTTATTTCAGAACAAAGTCTGGGAAATAATGCCATCTTTCCATATAGCAGCACTGGCCTTTTTGCACCTTGAACATTGTACTTGGCTAGGACATGGAATCATTCCTCAGTATACAGCATAAATATTTCAGAGGCCTCGACTGATCATGGGAAAGTTCTACCTAGATGTGCTAATAAAGGCAAGCCTTACTTTCAGCACCTTACTGAACTGCAGGAGGTATATGTCTGATCCTTTGAAAAGGATAACCTCTGAAAAATGTAAATAATTCACAAATTCTAAAATGTCTCCTTCATCTAAGTAATATTTTAGAGCGTAGCTGTATTTAAAATTGCAAATTAATGTTATAGATGTCTTCTAATTTATTAAAATGTATACATTGATAAAACTGATGATGAAAAACTTTGGACGATAAAATATAGCATATGTTGAAGCTGGCATCTTAATTCTAGCTCTAGTACCAGCTGTGGAATCTATGCCTTTGAAGCACTCACAGCTGGGGTTGAAGCTCTTCTCTGCAGACAAAGAAATACACTGTCTTAAAACACTGGCTTTAAATTTACTGTAGCTTAGCTGGAACTTGACTTGAAGAGTTGTTTCTCAATGCAGAGAGACATCTCTGCATCTACTTTAGAGGCAGGTGATGCCACATCTTCAGTCTCAGATGTAGTTAAAACCCACTCCCACAGCAAAAGTAAGCCACCTTTAAAACACAGGTTGAAATTCAGTTTATAGCTATGTTACACTTAGACATAAAGACCCTGGCTTAAATCTGAGCTCCTTTCCCATGCAAAATGTCATTTAATCAATTGCAATATTTCTAATGTACCTATAGCCCTCCTATTTGAATTGGTATGCCTGCAGCTCAGCAGGATTTTTTTCCAGAAGAAGCAGAAAATGAGATCTCTGGGTTGAAGCTCCTTGGTTTAGCACAGCAGGGCATTCTCTGCTGAGCTGCCCCTACCTGCCAGCACTTCAAAGGAGCAGTCGCAGCAGGGGCTGTGCCTGACACCAGAAGTGGTGGTTTGATCTAACATGGGAGATTTCACCAGTCTTCAGCCTGGAGGGCAACTTGTTCATTTAAAAAAAATGTATTTTAAAGTGATATATTGCATGGCTGTTATTAGACCTTGAAGAGACTAATCGCAGCTGTGTATTCCTTCCCTCTGGTCAGCTTTGTGAGAAAATGAAGTGAAAAACCAGAAAGGAGGATGAGTGCACTGTTCCAGAAACTCTGTGTTAACCCCATTTCTACACTGCACTGCAAGAGCGAGAGTATGTGGAAGGGTGAACCACAAAGGTTGTTTGTGCTCTTTGATGTTGTTTTATGATGTACAGAGAATTCTGTTTGAGATATTATTTTCACTCGTGGTCTTGACTAAAAATATCAGGAGTAATGGGTTATGTCTTTGCTTTTTGTACCAGAGGACTGACTGCACCAAGGTTTTGAGAGGTTTTGGGAATTCTTTTTATTTTCTTATGATAGGAGAGAAAACATGCACATCACTTATTTTGTATTATTTTACTGAATGTAACTCTGATATGATAAATGATAAGTGACTTTCTACAAGTGGGATTTTTCCACTGAAGTTATACTGTTCAGGTCCACAGCCATGAGTTTTCCTGCCAGCTGAAGCAGCTACAGTAGTTAATTCAGTGATTAATAAATTTCTGTATTTACAGAACATGTGGCGTGGTGTAAATTAACACATGATCATTCTTTTGGATTTTGTTAAGCATTTAAAATTATAGACCCACACTGGGTGAATCCTGCCACTGATCAGTCATGGAATCATAGGATATCCTATGTTGGAAGGATCACAGTTTAGAAAACAAGGGTAAGCTAGCATACAGAGTATCTGGCTACATATTTGACATCTATAAAAAGTATAATGAAGTGTATATAAACCTATCAGTACCTCAGAAATGGTTCTTAATTTTCTAATTTGTGTTTGCCCCTTCTTGTTGGTAAGTCCATTGCCCCATGAAAGTCTAACTTGCTCAAACATGAAGTGTGTTTTTTGTGGTAGTTCAAAAATGAGTATTAATGAAGCCTCATTTAGCTAAACTCGAGCACTCCCTTTCTCCATCTGAAGAAGAAAAATCTGCAAATGCAGCATAGGTATCATTTTTCAGGCAGAATTACCTGATATTGGGTATTATACGCAAACTTTTTTTTTTTTCCTGTAAGGAGCTGACCAGCTGATCAGCTGGTGATCCTGTTACTTGGCAGAACACAAATTTGTACTAGGTTTTATGTCAGTGTTCCTACACACATGTAAATTCAACTTCACACATAAAACCTGCCTCCACACCTTTAATTTAGTTACCAGAGGGATTTCAGTCAAGGTGAATCTGCTAGAGCTAGTTTTGAACTGAGAGCCTTTTGTGCTCATGGAGGTAAATCCTCCAAGATTGCTTTCATCAAGCAGTGAGCTGCTGTTGGTATGTTATTCTCCATAGTGAGCTGTCTAGTTTAAGCTGAGTTAGCTGTTTGTTTACAAGTCATGGTAGCTGTAGGATGTTTCTGCAGTGACATTTTCTTGGTGTCAGGGGTGCCTAAAAATAACCATAAGAGAAAATGAAGTAGAGGCTGAGCTTTTCTACAGGAAAAAAACCCCTTTTTCACAGATCCTTATAATTCCTCTTAGGATGGTAGGCAGAAGCTGCAGGTCCCCTGCTCTCTGTGGAAATGTTGTGAGGTGATTCTGATTGATGGATCCAAGCCAGAATGAAAGAGTGCCATACCTTAAAAGATTTCACTAATCCCACCCTTTCCCCAAACTATGACCTCTTGCTGCTGCCAAAAATAACATCTTCTGAAGTATGGTCTGTGTTGTAGCCTCTGTGACATGCAAAACCTGAGGGTTTTGCAAACCTTTAAGTAGGAAATTACATGGCCTCCTTTATGTTCCCCGTGAATTTCAGTTCTTCCCTGAAGCCAGTGGATGAAAAAAGTGAAATGTGGTTGTGCCCCTGGAAGAAAACTACAAATTAGCAAAATTCAATACTTGAAGCAAAATTACTGTTCCCCAAACTGCATGGTCCCTACACCAATCACAGGGTACATTGCTCTATCAAGGCCCACTCTGGGAATGCCAGAGACATTAAAGTAAGTACAGGATGTGATAACATCCCTTTTAACATGATATTAGAAGAATGGGAAGAGAATAGGAAAAAAGAGCTACAGTATAATAGAATGTGCATATACAGATATGATTCACTCTCATAGACAAGCTGAATGTGAGTTAGACACGTGGTCAATAAAGAGTATTGAAAACTGTCTGAATATCCAAGCCTGAAGGATTGTGATCAGTGGCACAAATTGCAACTGGAGGCCAGTCACGAGCAGTGTACCCCAGGGGCTGATAAAAAAAAAGCAAACATGGAGAAGGGGCAATGTGGAAAGACAGTCAAAGGGTAGAGCATGAGAAATATAAAGAAGAAAGAAGGTAAAGCTTTAAAGTTTGAGACACAAGGATCTAAAACAAAAGACTGATTTGGGGAGTTATTTCCCTTTGTCAGCTTTAGTAATTGCTCTCAATTACTTGAGACATGTTTTGAAATAAAACACACATTCCCAGCAGCATATGAATTGCTCTGTTCCTTATAACTGAATTGGTTTGCAGCAAAGGGAATGTATTTCAGTGCTGAATATTTCCTTTCTCTGTGTGTGCTGTTGAATCCTGTTGCAACACATACGCTCCCAGGCAGCTGGTATGAGTCAGTGTGCTTTAGATGTTTGCTACAGAGGAGGAGGGTGGGGACGGCTAAGTGCAGCAAATGGACAGTAATTTTGTGATGCTACCCAGAAGCAAAACCACCCTAAAATGAAGATAAAGGGATTGCATCCATAGTACAATGTTGCAACAGCAGTGTAGGTGGGGAAAGTGAGGTAACCTGAGCAGAAGTTCAGGTACTCATTATGGGTAAAAGACAAGACGCCTCATAGTAGAAGAAAGACGGGTCACCTTGTTAGACAATTAGATTTCCTTTGGGGAAAATATCTCAACAGCAAACACAGAAATTGCTTTCAATCTTTGCCTCTCATTTTTGTCTTGATATTTTTACAAGAAGCAGACTTAAATTTGGAGAAGTATGCAAGAGAAAAAATAAAAAACACATGAAGAAAATGGAAAGTTATTGAATCTATCTCCCAGATGAGTTTTTAATTTTGGATGCTTACACAGAGAAGTATTTTTAGGGATAAAAAGACACAATAATAATTTTAAAGTCCACTTATTACCCATGGAAAAAATCCTTTGGCTCCAGATTATTAGAAAGATATTCTTAAGCTATCCACTAATATGGCTCTGGAACTGCTTTTAAAAACTTTTGTTCAAAGGCCTCAGTTGAAAAGAAGCACAGGAGGCAGTGTTTCACAGCGAAGCACATCCAAGTGGGATTTGGGAAGCTTGCAGTCCTTGCTAGGATGTGCCACCAAGTCTCTGTAGGAGCTTGGGTCTGGTCATGCATTCAATGCCATTTTGCCTGGCTTCACAATCAAGCCTCACCTTTTTGCCCTACTAGAGGTTCCCACAAGCTGAGTCTATAGTGCTACATCTGTTTTTCCCGAGTATTGGAAGATCCTTATTGCCATGTATGACATTTGTTTGTGATTTCACTTCCTCCCATGTTTCCCCTCAATGCATGGCTTGCATGGGGCTGACGGCTCTTTAGCCTTCTTTAAAAACCCTGAAATGCCCTCCTAGAAAGACAGATGAGGTTTATATACTCGATATTTAGAGGTTTGCACTCAGTTTATATAGAGGCAAGCTTAGTAAATTAAAGTCACCCTTCAGAAATCATCCTGGAGGGGTGATTTTAGGACTAGGAGATAAAGTAGGACATGGCAGTTTCAGAAAGGACAAAAGTAGAAGGAAGTAACAGGTTAGAAAATGTGGAAAGACTGTTACTGATGCCATGTAACCCTTAGCATGAGTGAAGCATGAAATTAACATCAATAATCAATAGTTGAATGCAATAACTAAGTATTGAGTGGCAAAGAGGGGTTGGCAAACATTCAGATACCGTACTTCTTGTTCATGATTCCTGAGCCAGGGAATTCAAAAGAATCTGTGATGAACAAATAAACATACTGTCTATTTAGAGACTTAAAAATCTAGATGTATTAATTTTCAGTACTTTTACATATTTTTTTTTCAGAAGAATTTTTGCCAAACTAGAAAACAACTTATCTTGAATTATCCTCTATTCTAAGGAGAAAATGCTTCAATTTTAGCAGGTGTTAATCTGCAGGTGTTTGAAGATATGATGATGACTGTGATAATGTTTTTAAAAGTGGCCTTAATGATATCTCTATTTGTACATGGACAAATTTTAATTTATTACACACATTGTTCTACCATTACTCTCTGTGAAGTCAGTAATGGGATTTGTACCTACAGATCTGCATTTATATTAGAATTTGTGAAGTGAAATTTAAATTTTAAAAACCAAGGATAAATTTTGAAAAGTATCTCTGAAAAACAAACCTAAATACTATGGATCTGTGAAACTCCTTGGTCACAAAAGAGGGAATTAATCTGTTTATGTATACACGCAAACAAACATACACATACACACCACAGTTTTCAAAAGTTTGATTTTACCATTTTGTTGAAGAAATCTAGAATTCTAAAAGCTGTTTCAGAGTTGTCAGCTCTTGTATTGCAAAGTCTTTTAAGCTGATGACTCAATCCATTTTCCAATTGTCAGCTTGTCTCTGCCTGATATTTCCTAATAGAAACCTCAGTTATCACATAATTTAGACATAAAAATGGAATTTATAACTTTTCCATTTACTCTCTCTCTATCACTGTCCACTGCCATTACTTTCTCTCAGCCTAATAACTGCAGTGAGAGCAAAAAATAGTCTTATTGTCTGCTCTCCTAATGTGCAGCTACTTGTCAAATGGCAGGGACCTGCAACTGTATGTATATCAACAATTTCTGAGATTTCTATTATCTTCACCCTATTTTACATTTTCTTTTTAAATTGGCCATACATTTACAGAGAAAACTTCTTAGGCTTTCTATTTACCCATAAGTGTGCACATTCATTATGTTTTAAAATGCTTTAACCCAGTTTTAGCTGTTGCTGAATCATATTGGTAGTGAACTAAACTGTTTTATTTTTCTACAGTTAATTTTCTTCTGCTGTTGTTCTTTATGGATTGTATTTATTCTGTGGTTTTCTTCTTCTTGGTAGATTTCTAGAGCAGGTTGCTCTTTTTCTGAAATCACAATAATGGGTTTGTGATAGTGGAAATTGTCAATGATGACATGTGAATTACAGTGTTGGTAAACAGTGTTGGTAAAGCAGATGGATACCTAAGAAAAAAAGTTCCTTAATTACTTTTAAAATTAAGAAAGGATTAAAATTTTGGAAGATGTGCAAGAAACAGCACTTTTCCCTAAACAGCATCTTTTTAAAAAGTTCACCAAAGAGTGCTGACTTCTGTTGCCACATACTACAAGAATGAAAGCTATTTTTCCTGTCTTAAATATTGAACATTATAGTTCAAACATCTGAAAAGTTCTTCATATTCTGAAGAAACCTACCCGAAAATTTGTTATTAAATGTGTGATCCCTTTTGAAGCAGTTTGGCCAACGTTTTCTTTGTGTCTTTGCACTTGTTGAACCAATTTCAAAGTATTCACAGATGGCATGAGCCAAACTGTAAACTTCTAATAACTCACAGTATTGCAAATGAGTGTGTTTTTATGAATTTAATAATTACATCGTTATTCAATAATCCCTTTTTTGGAAAATTTATAGGCATTTTGATGTAGACTGGATCTTAAAATACAAGATCTAAGTTAGAGGGGGAACAAAAGAGAAAATTCACATAAAAACCCCTTATTTTTCTAAATCTTGCTTTGACAGTATTAAAAGACTGAAGTTGTCATTGGGGGGATGAAAAATGAAGTAGGGAGAAAATTTTGAATACATTAGCAGATTCAATTGAGAACCTTATTTAGCTGAATCACAGAAATATCTCCTTATTTCTTATAACTTAATCAAGTTGGAAATCAGCCAGCGTGTAGAAGTAACACTATACAAAATTTCTCTACACAGGTGTTGTGATAAATGACTTTTCTGGAGGTTTACACCTACTGAATTTGGGTGCCTGCCTTTACTGTGGGTGTAAGGGCCTTTGGAAATAAAATCCTTGGAATAAATGCAACCAGTAAAATTACCAAACATGTCTGTTATTGATTAAGAAAAGGTTTTGCAATCATTTAGACTAGCAAGCTTGACCCAGTTGTAAATGTAGCTGTTCCGTGGATGAAAGGAGAAGTGACAACAAATCGTAATTGTATGTCTGCTTTTCATCAGCAACACGAAGTCTTTTGCAGGCAAGAAAAAATTCTGGGACTTCATGATGAGCTTTGCACCACCATTCTGCCTCTTCCCATCAAACACAGGAGCACAAGGACATGCAGCACATTGTGCAGGAGTCAAGGAGATCGGCTGTTTCTTTTGGCTAAAACCCTGTGGTACAGAGGCCCCTTGCCAAGCAAACTGAAGCAGGGCACATGCCAGTCATGCTCCTGTCCTTAAAGGACCATCTTAATCAAAATAACTACAAAAAAAAATCCAGTCTCCCATAAACTAGGCTCAGAAGGGGTGCTTCTATGCAACTTAAAAAAAGAAGCAAGAAAAATAAAAGGCCCCAAGCCACCAAGAGTCTGTAAAAAGCGTAACTGAGGGTAATGAGAAAATGAGAATTAGCTTTTATGTGCTGTCTAAAAAATTGACTAGTCAACATATGAAGCACAGTTAAAAATTCAGCCAAGTACTATTTGCCAAGAACAATAAAAAATAATCACAACCTTTCAATTATACTAACTTAAATGAAATTTCAAAATGAAAGTCAGGGAGAAGCGAAGATGTGTAGCTTTGCTTTTGGTTTAGCTCTGTTGCACAAAAGGCAGCAGATTTCCTGGGGCTTTTACTTTCAGAAAAGGGATGTGCAGTGCAAACAAATTTCAGGGCCCTGCAGGAAATTTCATGAGTTGTTTGTCCAAATATCAGACTGGAGCAAATCGGAGGAACCTGCATTATCCTTGGGGTGACCCAGTATATTAAAATGCTGAGCATTTTCAAATGTTTCATTTAATAACTGAGAGGGTCTCTGTCTGTTTGGATAGTGCAAGTTTGTTCTATTAATATAATATCTTGCTAGTCAGTACAGCCTTTTTAGTGCTTTAAGGTTTTTTGTCACTGTTATTTGACTAAGAAGAAAATATGCAGGCTCTTTGGGACATTTACATTTTCTTTAAAAACTCCAAACAAACCCAAACTCAACAGGAA
The DNA here is from genome assembly GCF_048771995.1 of Taeniopygia guttata. Taxonomy (NCBI): domain Eukaryota; kingdom Metazoa; phylum Chordata; class Aves; order Passeriformes; family Estrildidae; genus Taeniopygia; species Taeniopygia guttata. Next base: position 13,423,046 of record NC_133028.1, read on the forward strand.
ATAACCAAAACCAAACCTACATGGAGCTGATGCAGAAAAAAAAAAAATGTTTTCTTACAATCAAATGTGAGTTAACAAATAAGTAACTTGCTTCTGAAACTGAAAATGGGACATAACCTTCTAAAATCATTTAGATACCTTTGAAAACTGGATTTGAAAATCCTACCAAAAGCATATCTAGACTCTTTGTCAAGTACTTCTGAAGGAAGAAGTGAAGAATTTGGTTTTCACTTCTGTATATCATTAACTCAACCTGTAAATAGCCAAAAATATCTGCCAGGGGCCAGATCTTCACGCTGAGACTGACACTACGGAGGCATCATGTAAACTTTTCACTGGTTATTCTTGCTCATTTGGCCATCTCTATTCTCACATTAAAGATTAATGGAAATGGGTAGAAGTTGCCACAGACACTACCATATTCCTGGTTAGAAAATCAGTTTCAAGACTACAGTTAAGGTGTGGGAATTTTTGGGAAGCTTAATTTTTATGCTGCTCAATGTCCTTTTGAAGCGCTGTATAGCACCAGGCCAGCTGTATTTGGTACAATAGGAAACAGTGGAGAAACTGAAATAGTAATTTCACCAGCAAGTGAAAAGCAGTTGTCAAAAGGCATTGTCAAAATTTTTTTCAAAGTCTGTCTTTACAGCAATAACAAACCGTTACATGTAAGAGGAAGTACTTGTTTATCTGATTTAAATGAACACAATCTGGCTTCACTAATTCGTTTCTGGCAATAATTAGCATGTTGCTCAATTTATTTTAATAGCACATTAATTTGATTCCTGATCTTGCCAGAAATGCAACCAGAAGCTTCACAGTAGCAAAATATATCTCAAATAGAAACTGCTAACGCTCTCTGTTAAGACAGTTATTAAGGAAATTATTTGCATCACTTTATTAAGTGTAAGTTGTAGTGGAGTTATAATACCTTACTTTCACCCAGAAATATAAATTAGTAATGCAGAAAAAACATTCGGTGGAATTAGGCAAAAAAAAAATACAGTTGGTTTTACAGGGGCTCTATAGATTTTCTTAATTGAGAAGAAAACTGTTAAACAAGGCAGGCTCAAGGCAAAAGCCACCACCCAAGGTGTCAGGCTATTTCTGGGACCCTCATCCCATGAAATTCACAGGTTTCAAGATTTAGTAGGCATCTGCTGCAGCAAAACCAGAATATGGAACACAAGGTAATCCCTTGGATAAAACTCTTCAGCAGAAACCTTTTAAAAGCAGAAGAACAAAGGAAGAATCGAAGGCAACTCACAGAGGTCTTCCTTCACGGAATGTGGGTTTGGAGCTGGCACAATGCCCAGGTGGTTTTCCCTGTAAAACAAATTTTTGCAGCTTTGCTAAATGCTCCACAAAGCTGTCTGAAGATCAGAGGCACTGGTAGGTTAATATGGTGCAGGTGGACAAATATTCTGTGGGGTTTTGGTGAGCTTCCTGTGGACGGGCAGAGCAGCCCTGACACCAATCAGCTCTGTGAGACCGGTATATATTCATCCTTTCCTCTCTAAGATTCTACCTCAAAGTGAAATAAGATTGACCACATGTTCTCTCATTCTCATCTGCCTTAACCCATATTCAGCAGCTCTGTCTGTGTGGAAATAGCTATTTGAAATATTAACACAGAAAAACTTTTGTTTCAATAGGAAGCTGCTTAATTTTAATGGGGAAAAATATATCTCCTGGTTTTAAATTTTCTTGGCTTCTAAAGCTTTTCAAAGAGCTTACATATTACTTCAAGGTATGTTTAACTATTTTCATGACCTAGTTCTTAAAACTCAATTAATATTTTGGGAACAATGTCCTTATTTTTACACCGTGATTTCAAGGAATTTCAGTAAATCTTTGTACCTATATACAGGACTACTGTGAAGAACATGAAGAATGTTTTTTCCTTGTATTTTAAAACATATGACCTATATGTAAATAGAAAATATGCATGAGATTTCTAAAGATATACTTCATTAAATATTTTTTCCTAATAAAAATAACTTTTTGTAAAAAATGCCAGTGTTGCTGTGGGAAAAAAATGTATATCCTGAAAGCATCAGTCCATAGTATACAGAAATGGTGTCCCAGCACAAGAACATTGGCAGCATTTTAGAGAGCCCAGAAACTAGAATGCATGGGGCACTAACAGTATAGCCCCCAAAAATCTTGTTGATAGAATTTACGAAACAAATACCTCTGTTGTAAGCTTACTCCCCTTCCAATAGTTTTTATGCTGGCTTATTGTGTTACTCAGGGAAAAAAAAAAAAGAAGTGTATTTTATCTGAAAATATGCTTTCCATGCAAGAAATCAGTCAAAAATAGAATAGGTATTTCCAATTCTCAATCAAATCAGCCTATAACCCACAAACCAATTGATACTTTTTCTGTGTTTGGAAAGCATACTATATTTTTATTTGGGATTTTTAATGCAAACATTTGAAGCCATAATATTGAGAGTGATCTGTGCATAAATAAAGTATTACAATTAAAATATTGCATATAACTACCATTATGGTAAATGAACACATTTATAATTATTATCAGTAAAACTGCAGAGTGCCAGTTTAGCATAAACTGGAGTCAATATGAGTCCTACTTTTCTCATTAATTGTTGCTTTAGCGAATGAAGATGTACACTATGGCTTCCTTTGTAAAACACCACTGCAAATTCAGTTTCGTCTTTCTCTTATTGCTGTGCTGTGGGAAGTCCTTACCATCCTGCTGAGGAGGAGTAACTACAGGAATTCTTAGGAATACTTTTGATAGAGTGATGATACCAGTACTGTCTGATTTAGGATGGACCTTTGTGGTGTATATTGCAGAATATAAACCACATCTGCTTGGTTTGTGTTCAGGTCAGGGTTTTTGTCTGTTTTTTTGACTGAAGCAGTAATAATGTGACTTTTGGTTTAGTTCCAGAAGTCTGTTCTTGCTTATGTTTTGCAGAACAGAAAGTTCTGGATCTGTGAGGCAGTTTCTGAGGGACAGTGTTTTTGTGCTATGCTTATGACTCTATGACTGTGGTATTCTTTTGCTGAAACTTATTTGCTTTAATTGTTGATAAAAATAATTTCAGTTTATCTACATCTACTTGCAGACTCTGTTAACACTGGGACCCAGTAATTGTTCAACTGAAAAAGTGAGGGAAGTAAACCCAGCCATTTTGAAACGGTTTTGAAATTTTTGAAATATTTGTTAGACTAAGGTCAGAAAGTTCACATAGGTACCATTTATAAAAGAACTATTTGATTCCAAGGGAACAAACCTTCCTGAATGACTTTTCATGCAAAATGTTTGTGACAAATAAGTGCCTTTTTTATGGCTGAACAATAAGGTACATGCTACTGCTGTGGAGTGGCCAGTCTCATAAGTTCTTTGTGTAACCATTCCAGCAACAGCCAATGACAAAAGATAAAACGTGCAAGAACTGACCTCCTGTTTTTATGATAGGAATTTGAAAAATCTTACTTCCCTAGAAAATTTCTCAGTATCTTGATATGGTTATCTTTTAAATTCCCTCAAAGTCCCTTTTCTTCAGAAAATGTTGTTTTAGCTTTATAATTAACATCAACAGTACTTTGCCTAGTAAATGGTACATTACTGCTTTAATACCCAAGCTGTTCACTGTGGGAAAATGTCTCATTTACAGTGGAGGGACTCAGTGGCTGTGTCTTTGTGCCTCTGTAAGTGCAGCATCCCAGGACAGATGTAAACACAGCATGGGTCTTCTCCTGCCAGCTTTCCATCTGCACGGCTACCTTTGGGGAGCTGCAGGCTGCCTGTGGGACAGGCTCAGCACACAGAGCACGCTGGGCAGCCTTGGACCTGCAGAGGAGAGGAGAGGAGAGGAGAGGAAAGGAGGCTTCCTGTCCCTGGTAAAGCCACTCTTGCAGCCCTCCCATACTGAAGAGATGAGGTTTGATAGGGCCAATAGAAGTGTCCTTTATTAATTATAAAGGCAAAGACCATTTATCTCTATGAGGTAGTGAGACGAAGGGGTTGTACTTTGCCTTTTCTGGTTGGGAGAACATTATCTTTTTAGTGTTGCAGGACATTCTCTTTCCTTTCCTGTTGTTCCCGTTTTGTTCTTGGATGAAGAATTAAAATGTCCTACATTGACATCTCCAATTTATTTCAATTAATTTCTGCATCTTCTGTTTTTCTTTTTAGTCAATTATCTTGTTAGTCATGACAGCATGGGAATATCCCTCACATTCTTAAATACTACAGGTAACCACCAGCACAGGATGGTGCCAGAATGACCATACTTGTTTTCTAACAATAAAATTATGATGGGAAAGTAAACACAAAAAGACAGCTCTTACAACAAAATTTGAATGATAAATAAACTCAGCTTTGAGATAAATAAAACGAAAACTTGTTTTTCCAATTTCAGTGAAAGGTTATAAAAATATTGAAAATATGAGTGCTTAGCAGGAACCTTTTGTCTTACCTGGGCTCATCCAAACCCTGTGCTGAGGAAAGGAGTTAGTAAATGGCAGGGCAAGACCTATTATTTATATCCTGTTTATGCTTGCACCCCCTACAGATGACATCCTATCTGACAGACATTGTCCTTGTGTTTTGGTCAGTGAAAAAAACCCACAACATTTGCTCATCCTTTTTTTTCCCAAGTTATGTTTTGATTATGGATAGTTTTACCGGTAAATCCATAATGGAATTTCTAGTATATGTGGAAAATGTTTATTCTGCATATGTTCCCTGAAGCAACAATAAGGTGCTTGTGGCATTACAGAACTGTAATTAAACCTTTCTAGGAAGGTTATTTTTAATTGGTTATAGAGGGTTCTCACTATACTCTTGCTCATAATACTGCTTTGAGAAGCAAAGTATGCCCCTCTATTTACAAGGCATTTTGCTGACTTCTCAATTTTGTTTTTATACGTTCCTCAGTGTCACTTACAAGGCCAAACATCCTGTATGAAATGCTAATATAAATAAGGCTGGTGTATCCAATGGGGAAGGCCTGTGTGCAATGTGCCTCTGCAATTTTTTGAATGGAGATCATGTCCATACTAAAATGTCTATGTGTTATCAAGGTCACAGATGCTACAGGAATAGTTCAACTCTGTCAATATAGATACGGTTAGAACATATCTTTTAAATCCAAATGCATTCTTCTTCAAAGCTAAATTAAAAGATTATCCAGGGAAGCCTTATGGGAGCCTTTGTTTAATTACTGACCAGGTGAGGTTGCAGTACAGTATTATTTTTCTTGACCAAAATAAATGTTGCTATTTTTACACCAAGACATTATACTTTGATCAAATTTATCAATATTTTTGGTTTTTTTTCCATTGCAGACATCCCCTTTTTTCCAAGTTGATTAGAAATGCGATATTTGCATAAAGCAAAAAAATGTTTATCTGTGAGGTATAAAAATTTACTGAAAAAAAACCCGATAGAGCTTTTGACTGGTAACAAATCAAGTTTTCATTGCTCATTATGCTCATTTGCATGGGTTTTGTTTTATTTTATTTTGTTTTAACAGAGACAGAAACTTTGAAATCTGAATACTGTGCTGTCAAGAACTGTGACTTAAATCACATGAAAGTTTTAGCACTGTTAAAGAAATAAAAACCTATCAGGCCTGCTGAACAATGAAAACAATATCTATTAATATTTTATTCCAATTCAGCTTCCTATAGAATATACCAATTAAAACCAGCACAAATCATTATAAGCTTAGCTATTTTCAACTTAGATAGCTTTTTTATACTCAGCCTTTGGGTTTAAATAGCATAGTTATCAAATATGGGTTTGGGTAAAAGCTGCTGACATCAATGCATTTGTGGAATAAGAATATTCAGGTTAGTTTGTGTAAAATGCAAGAATATCTCTCTAATAAAGTTTAAGGCTGGGGAGAAGTTCAATGGTACTTTTCAATTAAACCCAAAGATACCTTTGTGAAATATTTCTAAATTCCCCAAGAACATGAGCACGTGTTTGGAGCAGAACACCCCTTATCACAGGTGTAACGTGGGATTGTCAAAAAGATCAGCAAAACACTCCTGATTCCTCTGCCTCAAAAAATACTCAAAACCTACTTTATTTCTGCCTCTTCCAATTCAGCTGATATGCTAAGATTACATTTAGTGTCTTATGTCTAATTGGTACGTGAAGAAGCAGCTGAGTTGTTGGGGCAGTTTCTTTCCTGTATCTTTTCTTTTTGCTGAGTTTCAGAGTCACAATCACACTGCCCAGGCTTTACATGTCATATGATGTTTTTTCAATTTTCATAAAAGAGACTCAACCTGGGCCCCAAATTCCCATGTTCTAGAGATGAGACACACGATTTTTCAAACAGTTAAAATTAGCCCACCCCACCTGTATGTTGTGTACCTCAGTATCAAGTACTGAAGACATAAATGTATTTCACCAATGTAGCACTGATTTAACCCCGTCCATCATGGTTGTCCAGCTCTCTTCCTGCATTAACCTGTGCAGTGCAGGGGACCACACTGATCCTAATGTGACTTTCTGCCGCCCTGAGGAGCGCTGGGCTTCTGACGTGACATGCACTGGAAAAGGGGTTAAGCAGGACTTGCTGCCTGTGCCTCTGTCCTTCCTGGCACAACAGACCTTCAGCCAATGCTCAGCTCAAAGCTCAGCAGGAAGAACAAGTCAGGAACCAAGCCAAGCCAAGATATACTGTGGACAAAATAATCACTTTTCCTTTGTGAACTGTAAAGCTTCTTGAGCTGAGATGTCTAGTTGAGAGCCCAATATCTCTCACTGGGTTTTCCTGTACACATCCCCATATATTCAGCTGTTTTCTATTGGAAGTGGCACTAAGCTGATATTCTGCTCAGAAAGAAAAATCGATGCTGAGACTGATTTCTGGGCACTGCTTTCCTTTTACATGACTATCCCTTAATTCCAGATGTTTTCTTTAAAAAATTATCGTATCCTACATGTGTGTCTGACCCAAGACTGAGTATGTCAACATTTTACTTTGAATTGAACAAATTCAAATGTGAGTTGATCAATTTTAAAAATAGAGAATTTAGCAAATATTCACACTGCGCTGAAAAACTTGAAGACCTCTGCATATGCTTATCTTTTTTGTAAGGTACATTTTTTAAAATTTAATCTTTTTGCGGTTGGCCATATTTCCTGGAACAGGTTACTAAGCTTTCAGTAACAAAACTTTTTGTTAAAAAAAATGAAAATAAATTCACCGTAGAGCTTAGCAAATAGATTCTCATTTACATAAAATGTAGTAGAACACATCAGTGGATGGTGGTACATGAAGGATTCTAAAGATATATAGCAAACTACATCTAACTCTGCACTTTAATCTCTGAAAGATTTTATAAATAGTCAACTTTAGAAGAAATTGCTCTGTCTATACTCATAATTAATGGATTCGGTAATTTCTGTGTGGGTAAATTTATTCAGATTCTCTTTCCCCCAATATAATTCTTGTTTAGATTAAAAATAAAAACCCAAAAACATTAAGATACATTCAGTGAGTGGGATTTGCTCAGAAATAATTTATTCTTTCTTGGCTGTTAACTTTGTCCCTCATCTTTTTGTTTCATGCTGTTGGAAACCTGTTTTGAAGAGTGAGTATTTACTTGACAGATCTCCTGTGGCACGACTGCTGTGGTATCTGAGTACTTAACAAGCATTTACTAATAGATCCTCACAGCACCCTTGGGAGTTGAAGGCATGCCATTATCCAAATTTGACTGATGAGGGATTCAGGTAAAACTTCCATTAATATTGGGAGTCCACTCAGTACAAGTCACACCTCCCTCTTTCTAGATCTTTTGCTGTGGAGCTGGGACTTAGGACATTAGAGTACTCTGCAAGGAGGGGAATTTTCAGAGTCACAGCTGCCAAGATTCTTCTAGAAGTCACGCAGAAATCTTGCAGCTCAGGTCATCTAAACACCATTAGATCTGTGAGACTACTTAGTTTGCAGAAATCTTCAAAATACAGCTATTTTTTGCCAGTAGAAAAGGTATCTATATATAAACACAATTTTTCTGTCACAGGCTTTGAGTGCTGGAATACTAGACTTCTACATAAAACAATGAAAATTATTCTCACATGGTTAAAATGCCTTTAAAGGTGTACATGGGTAAAATATTATAATAATCCTTAGTATCCATCTTAGAAATATCTGAGCTGTTTGGGCCAAGGCAGGAAATAATTCAAATATTTTTCTTGGTTATCTCTGAGCTTTTAAATGCAATAGGAATATAAAAATTATAAGAAATAGATTAGTAATAGCACATATAGAAATCTGATCATATTTTAGTAGCACCAGGAAAAGAAAGATTCTGTTAGTAAAACTGCTCTATTTGGGCCATTAATCATATTTGCATATATATCCATGTTGGTATTGTGCATCACCTTTTGCTTACATTGACTGGCCCAATGTTAAATACAATATTTAAGATTTTTACATTATTTAAATTTTAAAATTAATTTTATTTAATTAATCAGGTCAAACACTAGTAGTCCATGAGAACTTTTTTGATATTGTTTCATATTACAGCTTCTCAAGCATAATACACAAGATCAATGACTTTGGAAAATAAATGCTTACTACATGTAACAATGAATTGATTTTTCTGCAGTGAAAATGACATGGAGAAAGCAGAATTACTCTTCTTAAGTTACAAAATTGTGGAAAATTATTGTTTATGCCATCCTCACTGGCAAAGGAAATTTGTTTCCCTACATCAACTTATATTATTGACTAATTAATTAATTTATAAAATATACTAATTGAGAGGCTCAGAGGGTGATACTTTTCTGTGTTTTACCCTTCCCCATAGCTAAGTTCTGCTGCTTTTGGAGGGTGAGAACCTTTGCCCCATTCTGCACCAAAAAAATGTGTCATGGCAAAACACCTATTTTCAATACTTTACAGGCATTTTGAAAAATCCAAAAGCATGAAATGTGTAATCCTTATCTTAATGCAGAGCTACAGAGCTTGTGGGGGATGTGCATGCAGGTCCTGGTTTCCCTGGGGCTCAGAAATAAAAGACATGCCTGATACTAATCCAATTCAAGGAGTTCAAACCCAGGAAGATTCTCCAGTCTTATTCTTCCTTTAAAACCATGATCACAAAATAAAAAATGTCTTCCAAAAGATGAAGTAATTCTGTTCTGGAGAAATGTATCCAATCTCACTTTACAGGTTCAAGGTGTTAGTAAAGCTAAGTTGTTGAACTGTTTAATCAGTGTAATTTCTCTGAAATATCATTTTTGTGAAATTTCAGCTACTTTGAAGTGCAGTTGCCTAATTTCCATTTCTAGTCATTGGATCTCAATCCAATTTCTAGTCATTGGATGTCATTGTCAGCAAGGTTCAAAGGCCTCCCACCATTTCATGTGTTCATGATCAAGCACTTATTTGATAAATTGAGCTCTTTAAGACTCATATAATGGGGTTTATTTTTCCTATCTCTTCATTCCCTATTTTAGCCCTCATTTGAACTGCCTTTGCATTTTCACATCTTTCATCTGTGGACAACAGAGAAGATACAGCATTGCTTGCACTGGTCTTACTAACACTGGATGTGGTCCAGATCTGTTCATGGACAGATCCTCTAATTAGCCTCAGTTGGCAGAGTATTGTGAACTCTTAGTGCTACATACTAACACTGACACTGTATTCACTGTATTCAATGATTGATTGCATACAATCATTTCTGTGCTAACTTTTCTATAATGTTCCTATAATATGCAGAGGAAATACCACTTTAGGGCTCTAGTTCTCTACAATGTACTCATTATTTTGCAAGCAAATCTACAGGTGAACTTTGTATATTTATTATTTTTCTGCATTTGCATAATATATTTAATAAGTTAAAGTGCATCTGCAAATTATTTTAATTTATCTCCAGTCTATAATTCTGCCCTGTATACTACAGAAAAGGTCACTTTTCTGACATGGGAGCGCAAATGCTAAAAACATCTACCATCATATTAAATGAGAGCAAAAGCTTTTAGCAAACCAAATGAGAACTAGCTCTTCAGAGCAGACCAGAATAGGAAGTGTGTCAGTGTCTCTTTATGCTGAGGTCTCATGTGTGGTTTTGGCTTTTTATTTTGTTATTCATATTTCTTTTATACATTTAATTCTTCAAGGCACTTCTGGGCAGTTACTAAAGCAGTTTTTATCTTGGCACATGCTTCTCATTGTATGCACGATCCATCCTGCTGACTGGGTGTAATTCATTAGCATCCTCCACCAAAAGCCAGCCCTTCACAAGAAGCCAGCAATTGCTGAACCTCACAAGGTGACTGAGAAGACAAATATATTGAAAATGTTTTCGAGGACTTTGATGCCTTGAATTGAATGATTGTGTCAAGTAATTGTGCTTATGAATGTATGTCAGGAGTACACACCAATGAGCAGTACTGTACTTTACCAGTACATATACAACCTAAATGCAGGTGGCTGCTTCAAACAGCACATACAATGATTCCTAGAAGTGCCTGTAATGAAATAGGGTTAGAAAAGAGCAGTTTTTTAAAGAGAGACGGTTCAATGAAGCTTTCTCTGAAATAGTCTGCAGGGTGAGAATGACTTAGAGCAATGAACAGTATTGCTGGAGGAAGGCTGATCATAAGCTACCTTCCAGTAAATACTTTGCTCCACTACTGCTGTGTTTATGCAAGGGACTGATTTGGATAAGACCAATTTTTTTCAGTATATTTTTTACAAACAGTGGTTCTGGGCACGCAAATCATCATTTTTATAAGTGACTGGAATTTTAAAAATAACAGATACATCTGTTTCACATAATGTAATATATTTTGTTGGGATTCTCAACTTGATCTTAGTTCAAAGCCTACTCACCAAAAAGAAAGCTCCTTAGCTGTGTGCCACAATAAGACATCATGGTGTTAAGCACTGTAAGAAAAACAACATCTTATAGACACATAGACAGTGATTCTCAATTTCTTAGAACTTATTGCTTGGATGATTAATTTCTGGTGTGACTGTTTTCTATTATGAAAAGAAGCATAGCAAACCCTCACAATTCTAATTCATTTTTACATCTTAAGTCTTCTGTCTTTAAAAATCTGTTTCTATAACTTCCTAAAAAAATCACTAATAATACATTATATAAGGAAAATAAAATAAGAAGAAATGTTTATCATGTCTTCTAGAGAAATACTTTTATTGAGATTCAGATAAGCTTTTGTTTAAAAAAACCTGTTATTCATATTTGTCTAGAGCTTTCTTCCTCATCCTGGTTTACAGGGACTATGTCAACTTAGATTTAGCTTGTACACTGCATAAAAACAAACTTTTATATAATTGAGACTGGCAGAAATATTTGTCACATTTTATTCTGATTTTATACATTTGATTCCAAACATTCTGTTATGATGATTAAAATGCTTTGCACTCACTCCTGCCAGTTCTCATGGGTGAGTCTTGTAATACACTATATTTGTCTTTAACAGGCCATAGTCCCCAGATCACATGGTTATGTGAGATTCAGCTTTCCTTTACATGGGAATTATGTTTCTAGCCCTCAGAGGAAGAGTTTGAATATACAAAGCCTATACTTTTAAAAAATATTCAAACATTCCTGGAATAAACAATGAGAGTGTTTTTACACACCCTATCTAAAATATCCAAAGCACTCAACCCTTGAATGACCTTATGTAGCCATGTTGTTTTGAAAGTCCAGATTTGAAGACCAGTGGGGTTGCCTGCAGAGGTGCAGACCCCTCCTGCATCCTCCCATCTGGGGCTTTGTTGTGGACAAGAAGGTGAAGGGTGGCCTGGGGACTCGAGCAGAGAGCTGGAGCTGAGGGGCTGAGGTTAGAGTGGGATTACTCTTGGTGCTTCCAAATAGAAGGGCAGGGATAACCAGAAATAAAGGTTTGAAGAGCGAAAAAGAGGATGAAGAATGGATTTAGGCAGAGCTGGAAACTGAAAACCTGAAAAGATAAGTTTAAAACTATTCAGTTTTACCCCTACTAAAATTAGCCAGCCTTGACATTTTGTTGCTTTTGCTTTGAATCAGGCTGCATTTACAGGCACCTCTACATTATTCAAATGCAACCTATTTCACAGTGTTTTCAAACAACTGTTCCTAAGGAGTTGTCAGAAAATAATGAGGATCTTTTGAGCCAGCCTTATAGTCATGCATTCCTGTGGCTGAGGAGCTTCTGTACTAGAATGAATAATTTCTTGTTGGCAACCTGACTTGAGGGGGACAACTAATTGAAAATTTGATAGAAAACAAATTCAAAGAGCTGTAGATTAAAAAAAGCTAATACTTTAAATACCATGATATGCCTTCACCCAAAAAGCTGCCAAATGGCTCGTTTATATGAAATGAATAGTAAGGATAGAAGCAACCTATATCTCCCACTCAGGAGAGAGAGAATATCTGGAAAGATTTTACAGAAACAAACATTTTCAACTTAATTTTACATGAGTGGGACTCAGGCTGAGCAAGAATTACTTGCACATTCAGTCTATTTTAATATCACAGGGAAAATTAACTTTTTAAAAACTATTATTCTGTAATAGATCCAGAGCCCTGGAGTTTTGTGGTGGTGGTCTCAGATCATTCTTAACACAGACACATCTTTGTGTTTGCATGAAATTTCACTGACTTTGGGTGCAATGCTGCACCATGATATGATAACAAATATTTTTCCTGATAGCTGCTTATTCAGCAGAAAATTTAAGTACCTGTTTAACTACTAATATAAAGCAGGTAACTAGCTGCTTGTGAAACAGGAAGACAGATGGGAAACTGAGCATAGAAGAGGTCTATTTGTCTTCATTGTTTGGAAGAAAAATCTGGAAGGTTTCTTTACAACAGATGACATGGTTATGGCTAGAAGATTAAAAAAAATTCTCGCCTTTCTATAGAAAACAGAATATTATTACTTTATCATTCTAGAGAATCCTCAGTTTCACTGTAAATTTTTTTAATCACAATGTCCGCAAGATTAACTTTTCATAACTTTTCTCCATCATTTGCCAAAATATGGCCCAAGGGGGTATGGGTGTGTTTGTGTTGCCATTATTATCTACCTGCTTTCTGAGTGATCAAGTCTGGTTTTCTTGAAAAATTCCAAAGAAGAGAATTACAATGCTCAATTTCTTTCTCATTAAATTTTCCCAGCAAAGGTCCTCATGTAAATGTTGTTGCTGGTTAGTGGGGAGCAAGAATGTTTTCTATAATCTTACCTGAAAATAAGAAATTGAAATGCAAATTGTAAGGAGAAGGTAAACAAAATGTATATTTGGTGAAAATAAACAAGAACAGCTTGTATAACAAAGTCTGGGAGGAGATTCTCCATACTAGGAGTGAAAATAACAGGGAGAGAAGAGTTATTTAAACTAAACAAAATTGTCACAGGAACAAGTGTGTATGAGAACTAAATTTAGTCAAATGTTAAAGTTAGAAGGTTATAGAAAGTTCAAAGTTAAAAGGTTATATAAATCAATGAAAAGAATTTTTGTAACAGTTTCAAAGAAGAAAGCAGCTGGAAGGAGAAGCTGTCTTCTTTTAAATTGGGAGAAAAAAAATCCTGTTTCACAAGAATCAGTTACCTGCTTCTGAGGGGAATAAAAAGGAGAGAAGTGCTATGAAGTGCTTAGGAGCTGGGGGCACACAGATGTTCGAGACCTGAATTCACCCTCTAAGACAGGAGAAGCAAAGCCATATATGAGGCTTAATAGGAGGGAGACCACCAATCTTTTCCATTTTTTTACTCTTTAAGTTTACCTGCTGGAAGCAGAGGAATAAAAGTATTTGTCACAGGGAAAAATGAGGGTATTTTTGGTACTACAATAAATATGTCTCCATACCAATAAAAAGCTCTGATAACCAACTTTAAAAATATATATCATATTTGGCATAAGATTAAGTAATTTTGAAATATGCAAGTATTATTTATTTATTTATTTGTTTAGTTAGTTAGTTATTCTGGAATCCTAGAATCATAGGATGGTTTGGATTGGAAGGGACCTTATAGATTATATGGCATGTTGAGGTAAAAAAGGTGTTTAAATATCTAGTTTCTTTATAGAAAGTTCAGAGTGAGTAAAAGAACAGTCTACTTTAAAAAAAAAGAAATAAATGCAATGCTTATTAGTACAATGCTAATAAATCTTAAAAAGGCTTAGCTGAGTGAGGATGTGGCCCTTCCCTGAAATTATGATTGCAGAAGTTATGAGGTAAAATTTTCCAAACAGAGAAAAAGGCACATGTATAATCACTTAAAGGTTGGAACTATTTAGGTGGATTTTTTTTTTTTATTTTTATTTGGAGAGAGGCAAAGTCAAGCCAGAGCACAGAAGGAAAAAAATGAAGATGCCAAAACTTGCTCTGACTACAAAAACACAAGCCTTGAGAGAATTTGTGGTAGAGTACTGACTAAAAGTGCCTGCTAGCTGTGAGACATCATTATTGCTTTATCCCTGATAGGCTTAGTAAAAAAATTGTTTGAACTAAATATCCCATATTCTGTTATTTTTGTCAAAATCCAAGGTAAAATCTAAACTACTTATAAAAGTAAAAGAAGATAATACTGAATTAAATAATCTGAAATTTATTTATGCACATTTTAATATTTATGCATATATATATATATATATGACTTAAAAGTCAATATATATCCTCAAAAGTTAGTATATGTTGGGTAAACACTGATGAATTAGTTTGTGTTTTTTTTTTCTTTCAAGAAATCTGGAATCTGATACCACTAAAGTACTGAGAATGTCTTTCTTCCCTTTGGTTTCCCCTCAGCTCCCCTTGAGAAAGAAGTAACTTTCCCCCTTTTCCAGGTGTCTTTGACTCAGACTGCACATGCTGGGCCAAAGATAGTGAAGCAACTTTTCTGCTTGCCCAGATATAACTTTCTAAAGGATCAGAACCACATAAACCTGCAGTAATTGTGAACAAACCAATGAAGCAATTGCACATTCTGTAAAAAGAAGGGTGTGGGGCTGGAAAACCTCCTGTCCTCCTGAGCCTTGTAGCTGCCTGAATGAAGACATAAAATAGTTGAGTGATTTCACTCAGGGTCTAGTCTAGTAGTGTGAACTATCAATGCTTTGGGAGAAGTGACTTATGCAGGGGCATCTGTGTGACATTTAAAAGCAATAATTGTTTTTAAAAATGCATGAAAAACTCTCCAATAAACATGTTTTGTCCTTTACTTCTCTTTGATACTTGTTATTCATTCTTTTTCTCTCCTTTTGATGTCAAATCAGAATTTAGGCTGGCATTATAATCCTGAAACATCTGGAAATTGTAAATCCAGAAGGAAAACTCTTGATCTGAATAAAAAGGAGCTTCTTAAAGGTCGTTTTATCACTTTGGCTGTCATATCTTGGAAAAAAAACCGAAAACTTTTATTCTTCTTACACCCTGGTGACACAATGTTCTCATGAGGACATTCCTTCCTACCATCACTTTTTGCAGAAAACATACCTTATAGTAGTGGAAGCTGATTCCAATTTTTCAGAAACTCTATTTGCTGCTTAATCACTGACTTTAGACTGCGTTCTTAGAGTGCACATCTCTTACTCCACCTGTGCAGGACTCTGTGATCCTGCTGCCTCATTTTCAGTGATATTTGCCAAAGCTGATGCACTGGACTTGTAGAAGAAGAAAGACAGATCTAATTGTAAAATTATTCTTTACAAATAAATATTGATATTGGCTATTTTCTATTTTAAAACCTATCTTAAGGAAACTGACAGCTGACAGTGCTTTCATGTGCTAAAAACCGAGCAAAAACAAGCTTAAAGCTTAAATTATTTTCATTAGAGAACAGGTGTTACTGGAAAACAAACACTGACAGAGTAAACAGCTATTAAAAATACTGGAAACACCAGTTTTAATGTTGGATAAAAATAAACTGGTGTGGATCCAGGTGTAGGTAATACCCTGACAGTTTTTTGAACAAGGTCGGTAGCAATCCAGTGATCAATGCCATCTTTGGCCACATAGATCCTAAATTATTCTATCCTATTAATGCTTGATCTGAGAGTGGTTCATATTTGAATTCAAAAATAAAGCAATGCAAGCTCATTTTCAAGTAAGTGACAGTATGTTCCCAACACAGCTTGTGGCAAAACTGCCAAATGGTTAGTAGGAAACATATTTAATAAGGTCTGTGTATCAATACTAGACCTGAATTTATATCAACCTGCTTGTCAAGGCTACCAGAGGTGGGAGGTGAGGGACACAGGAACACTTCTTCCTTCTTGCAGTATATTTGTGGGGGTCTCTGAAATTGTGGGCATGTATGAACTGAAGAACATGCATACTTGCTCTTATAGTCTGCTAAAGATAAAGCAATGTACTCTGGAGTTACACAGTAAATCTTTGGTTATATTATAGTCACGTAGATGTTTTATAATGTCTAACAGAAGACTTAATAATTTTTTTCTGCAATATATCAAAAGGAAAGCCTATTCATTTGATCTAATTTAAGCCATTTCTGGGGACACAGAGCTGAGTTAATACAGCAATGGGAGCCATGCAGAATTTTCAGGCAGATAACTATGAAAGCACATGTGCATCTAAATTTCATCTGCTTTACTTCTATGTTATAATAGCTTTTCTTTAGAATTATATACAAAAATGGAATGGGAAATGTAAGCAAAAACACACCCTTTCTAATATCAAAAGGAAACAGATGCCATTTGGAAAGGACATTTATTGGCATCAAATAATTATTGAACTTTTGAGGTCACAAAGTTCCAAATTTTTTAATCTGATAATTCTGCAAAACTCTGGAAAGTTTAAAGAAGTGACAAAATTGTCATGTACTACAAAGCACACTAATTGTAATTAGTGCTAATGGAAATCTGTGAAATTTGTGCCAATTTTTGACAAGTAAGGTGGAAGGAATAGTTAAAACAATCTGAAGTCAGGATTAAACAATTATGCATTCACTGGGTTATGTAGCTATAATTGTCAAGTTTCCTTGTGAAAAATACATTCTCTTCTTAGGAGCTATCCATAAAAGAGTTAGCATTATAGAATTAATCTCTTTGTTCTGTTGAGAAGTTACCAAGTTAAAGGTGAAGCCAGGTATAGTACAGAAATCATAAAACTGTAATAGAGTAGAGCAATGCACGCAGATTGGAGTGCTAAGGCCTCTTCAGTCCTAAAATCCATTCTGCAGGTTAAGTAAAACCAGAATAGAGATTGAAGTAAGATATTTTCATCTGTAACACTCTTTAAGAGGACTGAAAATTATCACTGCCTTTATGGACCTTGTTGATTTCCTCCCAGTGAAACTGCAGTTAAGATTGCTGTTTTTATTGCAGAATCACAATTTTAGCTGAAATGTTGCTTTATCTTGCCAAAGCAGATTTGCTCATGTGGTGCATCTTCTTCATCACTGATGTCGGGAGAGCCCTGGATAGAGTGATTTCTAGATAAACACTCCTGCAGAACCAGCCACAATAGCACAAAACTTATGAGAAATTGCTCCCTTTCTATGAGGAAGAGCAAAAAGGAAAAGAAACCAGTGGGCTTGAGATAGTGAGGCTGTTAGTGCAGCATTTGCCAGAATAATGGGGTAAATGTTAACCACCCAAACCACCAGCATAAACACATTTTAACAGCTCAAGTTAAGTTAACTGACTTCCCACAGGAAGTCAGAAACCTCCTCTGTCCACTCATGCACCTGAGTGGGGTCTGACCTTGTTTATAGGGTTCAGTTACAAAAAGCAAGTGTAATGTGAAAGGTCTTGCAGCTCTCTGCACACAGACTGGGTAAGTGCCCAAAGGTGGGAGCTGCCTGGTGGGAACATGATGCCTCTTCTGAGAGGTTCTGGCAGGTCCTAGCAGGAGCCTTACTCCAAGTATCACTTCTTTCTAATATCTTTGACATTCTCAGCAGTAAAAAGAAAACACCCCAGTCATTTCAATTCAATGAAATGTCTTTCAAATATTAACTTGTGAAGTAATGATTCATATTTACAGACGTTCCACTGATAATCAAATTAATAGATTTGTGCTTGAATATATTATAAAACTAATGATAAAGCATTGAAGTTTACTTTCAAGTATCAAAGACTTATTTTACAGGTCCTTTTCCTTTCCCATTCACACTACCTCTCATGTACTCTTTTTTGTTCAATTCCCTGCCTGTGTAGAAGTGTCACTGAGTGCTGATGAGCACAGTGAATTGCAGGCCAAGGCAGTGACCCCAGCCTGCTCAGCTCTCTGTTATGGTCTGCACTCAGGTATAAGCTTAAGAATACTCTTCCAAGCAGTTTAACATGTGAATTAGGTTTCCTTAGGCTTGCCTCTATCTACTAACATGTCAAGTATGTGTTATTACACACTGTCCCACTGCATCAGCTCATGCCACAAGCTTTGCCTGAGCTTGTGTCCAAGGATCACACCGTGGCTTTTAACCTTAACCTTTTAACCTTTTCTGCTTTGCTCTTGAGCAGTGTCCCAGACTGTTTATCAACATTCAGTGACAATAATATTATTGAATCATAATTTAGGTGAAAAGGGACCCCCAGAGGCCAATTTAACCTGCCCTCCACTCAGCTGGACCTGGAGTGACTGGGTTGCTCTGAGCCATGTCCAGTTCAGTCCTGCATGTGCTGACCACAAACAACAGCTGGACACCCTTTCCTGCCTGTGGCCACCTTATTTTCATGACCCTCAGCAGCCCCAAATTTCCCCCACCTCAGGCCACCCTGCAGAGAGAGGATTCCAACTCAGCCCTCAGGCTGCAGGTCAGCCACCATCCATTTGGTAAAGCAGGCATGAAAGAAGTCCTGACTAAATCTGGACTAAATCTGACTAAATCTGGTATTGAATAATTCTAGTCCTGATTAAAGTAGCATGGGGTGGGAAGATAATGGAGCACATTAGGCAAACCAGCTAATGCCCAGTCTTCCTCTGTGCCCTGCAGTTGCCACTCACTGTGTTTGGGGGAACCACAAGTGTGGCTTGTTGATCTTTCCTTTGTGCTCAAAGAGAAGTTTAAAAAGGTTATTTTCAAGACATGTGGCAAATGTTCATACAATCATAGAATTTTTAATGTTAGAAAAAACCTCTAATATCATAAAGTACAACCTTTAACCCAAAGCTGTAGTGCACACCACTAAACTGTGTCCCCAAGTGGCACAACCACATGCTTTTCAAACACTTCCAGAAGTGGTGATTCCATCACTTCCTGCAGTTCCATCACATTCCTGTTTGAACGCCCTTTTTGGTGTAGAAATTTTTCCTAATATCCAATCTAAACCTCCCCTGGTGCAACCTGAGGCCATTTTCTCTTGTTCTGTCACTAGTTACCTGAGAGAAGAGACTGACCTGACTACCACCTCCTTTCAGGGAGTTACAGAGTGATAACATCTCCCCTAAAATTCAGTTTCTTCAGGCTAAACACCCACAGCTCCTTCAGCCACTTCTCATAAGAAGAGCTCCAGCCCCTTCACCAGCTTTATTGTCCTGCTCTGGAAAAGAAGTTCTTTCCATTTTCCTGCTTTTATGCTATTAATTACCACTGTGTCCTCACCAATGTGTGTCCCCCTCTTGCTGATAATTCTGGACTTGCAGAATGGAACATTAATTTTTTTTTCCTTTTTAATATTTTTTTTTTTCTGAAGAAGGATATGCTGCACAAAAATTTATAAAGAATTTGGAATTCCCCAATACTGCATAAATAAGCAAGTCTGGAGAATATTCCTGAATTTCTTATTATTACTTGTTCTGTGTTGTCTTCTACAAAAGTGTTCTCCTGCAATACTGTTGATCCAAATTCTCTCCAGTTTCAGGGATTCCAGGGTCTGCTAGCTCCTGGCTGGTTTCAGTTCAGTAGCACAGAGTGCTCTGTAAAAGGCACAACCAAAGTCCAACTCATTCTTCACCTCTCCTTTGCATTTGCTCTGGAGAGGGAAAAAAGATAATTAAGCAGAAAGAATGCAGAGCAATTACCACCTGTGTGTCTTTGAATGCAAATTATCCTCTGTAAGATGGAGATTCTAGCATCATTTTATGTTAAAGAAACACAGGCCCAGGTAGGATATATACTAAACTAAACCTAAAAGTTATTCCAGTACTAAAAAGCAAATCTAAATCTGCTGAAGTATTTCTGCTGAATTAAAATAATATTTTTAACTAATTAATTAATGCTAACTCAAAAATATTATAGCTCCTATAGATTTGTCTTTAAATAGGCATTAAGAATAAAAAGATAAAATGGAAAAGTGACAGAGAATTAAAGAACAGAATTTAAGATCCCACAGGCCACTGTTCAGACTATTAAAATAAACTGAAATACTGCATAATTTATGATGTGGGGTTAAAATAATCGATTTCAAAAATTAAACAGAGTTGAAGAGTTAGTAGGAATTTATTACAGTTCAGCAGCATATGGCATTTTGGAAGAAATTTATATTATGCTTTGTAAGGAATGTTACTGAATTAAATTTAATGAGCAGAGAAAATGTACTCATCTGTATGGTTCCCTGTGATTGCAGGTAACCTGAGATGAAAGAAAAATAAATGGGCTTCTAGAAGTTCTAGTAATTTTTGCCTAGATTCATCTTACTTTATTTCAGCCATCAAAAAAGATACAGCTCTAATCCAAAGTAGTCATCCAGGCTCACTCTGTAGTCAGAGGAGATAAAGAGCGATCTCCAGAGAGCTATTCATTCTCTCTTAACATAGATGAGATGAATTACCTTTTCTTCAGTGTCCATCTCTCTTCATTGAACACAGAGAAGTGTAGATGACTAATTTAGACTAAGAACACAATTTGTTTCTCCAGTCCTTTGTTCTCTGAAGCACAGATGTTTAGAGCAAGGATTAGGCTACAACAATTCAAGGCTTTTAAAATTTTTTGACTCTGGGAGGCAGCCCAGTGAGGATTTCATGGTTAGTGTCTCTGGAGCATCACTACAGCATCCATCAGCAGGGCTTACCTGGTAACTGTGTAACTTCTTTGTGGCTGCTATTCCAACCTCGGAAAACACAGTCAAATGCCTTCCACTACAGAGAGTCACTGGTTCTTGTGATTACAAATCCATATGTTCATCTGGACTGTTGTATAGCCTGTCCCTGCAATGCCTTCTGAGTTGGGCTACAGAGCAGGAGACAGAAAGCACTTAGTGGAAAGCAAAAAGTGAAGGGTCCATGTGTCTCCATCTGCTACCTCGTGTTCCCTCCCTCCCAGGTGCAGTTATTTTCATAAGGACGGTCCATGCAAACTTCCTTTCATATTTTTTGTGTGCACCATGAAAAAAAAGATTACAAATGCTAATCACTAACATTTATCAGTTATTTATTTTATTTTTTTATTTCAGGTTTCACTTCTGGTGAGAAATCAACACTTCATCTGTTGGTGCTAATTAGCTGCATCGTGATCTCCACAGCAATATCACTTCTGAAGCATGTTTTTTAGTGAGTGGAGTAAAATGCCAGATGTCAAAAGTTCAGATTAAGACCAGTAATCAAAAACCTGAGATTTAGCCACCCTTTGATACCTTAACATTTCTGCTTAAGCATCTGATGATAGTTAAGAAACACAAACCTTCACCTTTAGTTAAATTGAAATTTTTAAATATCAGTGCTTTAATAGTCTTTAAATAAAAATGACAGTGAAGTATGAATGGACTTTATTAAATCTGGCATATTGTGCTGATAGGGCAAACAGAGCAACACAAGAGCAAACTGAGACTGAAATAAATCAAAAGATTTTCTGAGTAAAATTATTAAATTCTTCCCTTCCCATCCTTTTCCTTCATGTACATAAGATTCAAATTCAGTATCACACATCAATATACCAGCAATTTTTTTAAAGGAAGGGACATATTGGTAGGCAAAATTTCGCCTGTGAAAGAGTATTACAGCCCTTATTTTGTAAAGATGTCCAACATTATGCTTCAGGGCTTAAGTTGTTCTGCTAGTATTGGCAACTGGGGGACTGGCAGAGACAGCACATATTTTTTTTTGATCCAGCATGGAACTTCTTCCTTTGACTGCTTGGATTGCTGATTGTGCAAGCTGAAAATTGAAGTGGAGAGAATTGATGGTGTGGGGAGGAAGAGGGGAGAGAAGGAAAAGAAATAACATACAAATTGAATTTGGAGTGTTACAGTTGTGTAACAAATGAAAAAGGAAGCATAACAGGGTTGTCAGGAAGATGCTAGATGATTCTTCACAGAGACACATGCATCTATGAGAGACAAACTATCCTTTCTATTATCCCTTCCCCTCTCTTGTCCTACAAACTCACTTATAATTTGGTTTCAACAAGTATTACAACTCTACAGTTTTGATACGTCCATGAGGAATATTGCCTCAGCAGGTGATGTCAGGCCCAAGACTCATATTTCCTGCATCTCAATTAGATTCAATTATTTCAAAATTATATAGCAACAGACTAGGAAAGCTAGCTTATGCTGTTGTCCTCTGGAACTTCAACAAAGATTTTCTTTGCATTGCATTCTTCCAGAATCTTTGTGTCTTCCTCTGCTATTAGCACCTGTGCTGAACCATATATTCAATATGACACTCAAGCAGAGAACTAATATCTGAGACCATTAAGCAAAATTTTCATTGTCAAAGCTAAATTTTCAGGCTTAAAATAGAAGTTTTTCTTGTTGAAGTGAGTTTAACTGCTAATTAGTACTGAGTTCATGCTAAGTTGTTGTGGTTTGCAAAGTGTAAACCTTTAAAAGTGCATCTTTAAAAGATATCTGAGTAGAAATCTTGTGCCAGTGAAGCTGTCTTTTTCTCTTTATTCATCTAGACAGGGGTAGACGATTCCTTCATTATGGAGTTGCTGTAAGAATCTGAGCTAAATAACACATATAGACAAAGCAGCTTTGAGATGCTCTTTACACTTCCTGTCAATCTAATGAGCTCTTTCTCCACA
This sequence comes from Taeniopygia guttata, assembly GCF_048771995.1. Taxonomy (NCBI): domain Eukaryota; kingdom Metazoa; phylum Chordata; class Aves; order Passeriformes; family Estrildidae; genus Taeniopygia; species Taeniopygia guttata. The sequence goes on from NC_133028.1 coordinate 13,445,940, forward strand.
GCAGCAGTTTTGAACATATTCACAGATGACCTTGTTTCCAGTCTCTTGACCTTATTTCTGAGGTCTGTCATCAAGCATTAATTCATTTTAGAGTCCTTAAAAAAGCTTTAATAAATAAAAGTAAAAACTTAGCAAAGCATAAGTGAAAGTTACAGATAATACAGATCCAGTTTGACTTTAGTTGTATGAATGGGAAATAAGATGACTGAAAACAGTTGTCAGGAAGGAGAATCAGAAATAAAAAATGATTCAGGGCTTTTCATAGGCAAACTTTGAAAGGCATTTTAATTCAAAATAGACATTTAGGTTTCTTTTAAAATGAAAAGTGAAATATTTTAAAATAAGTAAAACTTAAAATATGTGTATTTATCTTTGTGGTTGAAAATCATATAATATTCACTTAACTCATTCAGAGTAAGAAAATGATTCTGCATTGCAGACACCACTATAAAGAGATACTGTGCTTGAAAATGGTGTTTACCTTCCACTAAATTTATGTTCAGGAACAGGTGCTAGTTTCCATTGAGTTCATTCCCCTGGGCTTTTGAAACTGTGTCTCCAAACTGAAGTTAGCTGCCTTTAAAGTGAAACAGTGACTCATTAGTGATATTCAAGTTAATATTTGAAGTTTCGAGTACAAACATTTTATTTTTGTTGCTTATCCAGGCATTCTGATTTTATACTGCTGATAAAAAAAAAACTGTCTGTTTTTATCTGCAGGGTACTATTCTTTATTTATCACTCTATTTTAGATTATGATTTTAAGTGAAGCTTTTTGTTAGCTTGAGAATCAGGCTTCTTTGGCAGCTGTTGGTTCCCAGGCTGGATGGCAAGAGCCACTTTTGCAATAGAATTTCCATCAAGATTATTACTTTACTGGTAATTTCTATGACCTCAAGTGGCTTTATATTTCTTCTTTGGGAGCTCTTGGTTTAGAACTTGAAAGTTTAAAGAGCTAGTTTTAAAGCTGGTTTTATACCCTTTTTTTTTTTTCATTCTATAAATAAGTTTCATTTTATGTTATGCTCATTTATGCAATTTTATTAATTCCATTTACCCATTTTATTTGTTGCTTATTTTTTCTTTTCCTTCAAAGATCTTGATCTGCATTACACCTGTTAAAATAATTTAAAAATTATTTTTTAGGGAGCACTGTGAAAACAAATCTGTTTTATGCTGTTTTCAGCATAAAATTCTTTAATTGGGAGATAATATTTGTCAAAGGGCATACTTCAGATAGTCTTGGAGGGGACAATGCACTCTTATCATAAAATGCTGAAACAGAACCAGAAAAATCTTCAATGTATGCAATACCTATTTGCTAGCATTTGCATTTCATGACCTCCAGTAAAATTAAGATGGAAAATGCACCCAGTAACCACAGGTATGTTGCAGTGCCATTTGATTAAAGGTGTTCCTTTCTTGGTTTGCCTGTATATTGTCTAATCTAGCCATGCAATTCACACTTGATATGTAAAATAAATGTAAGCATGTAAATTACAAATTCAGAACTGTGTCAGGATAAACCCTATTGTTTGGGACAAACCCTCGCACACAGGCAAAATCTGTATTTAAAAGACTCTATTCTCTTGCACAGAGGGGAAAAATCATAATAGTGACATTTGATGTTGTGCAATAGGAAAAGTAGAAATAGGAGGAATGTACATAATCAGTCCAGAAGCAGTGGAAACCAGTGACTATTTCAAAATGAAGAAAGAAGGGCAAGAATTGTCCATATGTGTAAGACTTCTATGTGAAATATGTAGCGTGTCCGGTCCGCTCCGACTGAGTCGGGGACTTCGGGCACGCTGAGATGGTAATAAAGAAAATCTTCCACGAGGCGGGAGTCTCTCAGGCGGCTTTATTCCGAGGGTTTATCGAGGGAAGGCGAAGGAGGGCGAAGGGAGGCCACCACTCAGAGGGCGAGCCAGCTCTGAGAGCCCCGAACCAGGGCGGGGCAGGGTTTATAACTGTAACAGGGGAGGAGGGTCAAAGGGTAGAGCATCCAACCGGGTGAGGGTATGAGGGTGGAGTCAACGGAGAGTGACATGGCAACGGCCAACCGGGATAGAGGGAAGGAGTGGTTTCGGGGGAGGAACCAATGGGGGTACAAAGAACTTAGAACTTTCCAGAACAAAGGGAAGGAGTACAAAATGATTGACATAAACTGGGGGAAGGGAGAACAGATGACAGACAACTTGGGAGGCGGGAAAGCTACACATCTGTGGCCTCCCATGGCAATGCAGGGAGGTCACTAGCCACACCCCCTCCCACATCTCCCCCGTCTTTATTAACTAAATAAGCGGAACCGAAAGTTTTAACTAAATATTGTTTAAAAATGGCTAAAGCAATGAAAATAAGGAAAATAATAACCAAAATCCAGATAAGTCCTTTAACGATGGGGGCTGCCCATCCGGGGATGCCCCACTGCGAGAATGTCTTGTCTATAGGGTCAGCAGCCGATGGGTTCTCAGTCTTTAAGTCTTTTACTTGCTCTTTTATCTGTTGGATGTGGGCCTGGATGGATTGACTTCTTGATGATAGGTTGAAGCAACACAACCCGTCGAAGTCCTCGCAGCTGTGGCCATGGGCTAGGAGTAAAAAGTCTATAGCAGCCCGATTTTGCAGGGTTGCGTGCCTGGTGGTCTGTTCGTCCGCCAGGAGGTCTGAGAGGGCGGCCGACGTAGCGTTGGCATTCTTGTTTACCCAGCACTCCAGGTGAGAAAGCTCACCAAGGGCTTTTGCTGCTGCGTACCATGGAAGGAATATGGACGCAGCGATTCTCTTTGTCTTTCCCCAGTTGTACAATTGTGAATCACAATTTGAATCGAATTGGTCGTATGAACGTTTCTTGCGAGCCAATTGTTTTTCCTTCCTCCATTCTAAAATCTGGGTTTTATTCGGAGTGAGAGTCGCAAGCTTGCCAAGGCTACATGGTCCTCCCTGGAGCCGAGATGGAATGCCTGACCATACTCTGTCTCCACAGATAAGGAACATCCCCTTGGGCAACACCTTAGGACGTGTGGAAGAAACCGAAACTACCTGGCTGGTGTAATTGCACCAGGTTTGGCTATTATATTTTTTGCTTAAAGGTGTTACATCCTTTCTGTATGTATTCTTGGCCAAGTCAAGTCCATGCCAATTCTGACTTGGCCTTCTATAGTAAAATTTTACGCAGTATTCTGCGTGAGAGGACCCCAGCAGGTCCAATTCTTGGGGTTCCTCTTTACTGTTTGATAGAATTTTTGTCCACTCGTCCCAAGTGTCGACCGGGTTGGGTCTCTTACCCGTGGTTCGGAGTAGGTCGGAGTTGAAAACTGGCCAATCGTCGGCAACCAGGGGAACCCCCACCAGGCATGTGGACAAGGGGTTGTCCACACTGCCCATGGCCAAACATAGATTGTCCTGCTGCAAGGACTTGGCGAGCGTGACCCACACGTTCTCTTTCGGCTGCTGAACAATCCAGCCGTCCGCCGCTTGTAGCCACAGGATGACGAAGGCCACGGCGACGGCCAGCTGGGTGCAGTGGGGCGGTTCCTGATGTTTTTCCCGGTTTGGTGACATGTGGGCAGCCATCCTCATTCTAATAACACAGGAGAAAAACGTAAGTAACAGAAAGGGTTTGGTTCCCTCCCCTCTCAGCTCCCCCTTTTAGGTTAAAAAGTAAACAATTTAGGGCACTGGGGTATAGGGAAAGCGGGTAAGGTAAGGGGGTAAGGGAAAGGTAACTGGGGGGGAAGGGGTATTTTGCGATGTCGAGTCCGGTGGGTGGTACAGTCTGGTGATGAGGACTCGGGACACCAAGTTGGGGCGGCTCCCGGTCCTCTTCTTCTTTCGTCTTCTCCACGCGACTGCGTCGTCCGGTGTCGTGGGAGACGCAGCCTGTGGGTTCGGTGGCGACGGTGGTTCTGCAGCTGGGGCATCTTCTAGGAATGGCTTCACGTATTTTCCCGGAATCCATTTTGGGCCATTAGCTGTTGAAACACAGGCATACCCTCTCCCCCAGGTTATTAAGGGAAAGGGCCCTGTGATGGCTCGGGATTCCGGGTCCCGGACAAGGACCGGTGGGCGCTCCTTCAAAAGTGCTCGCGTGCTGTTCGTAAAGTGCCTGATGACGGGCGGGTCTGGCTCACGGTCAGTGCAATTTAAGAAATTCAGTACATAAAGTGCTTTGCAAAGGCGCTCGACCGGAGTCATGGACAGCGCCGCGTCATGTTGCTGATCGAGCAATCTTTTGAGTTCTTTGTGGGAGCGCTCCACTATGGCCTGCCCTGTGGGATTGTGAGGAATTCCGGTGGTATGTTTGATACCCCATTGCTGCAGAAACAGTTCGAATTGTTTTGAGGTGAGTCCCGGGCCGTTGTCGGTCTTAATTGCCTTCGGGACTCCCAGTGTTGCGAATGCCATGAATAAGTGTTTTTTCGCGTCTTTCGTCTTTTCTCCAGTATGGAGAGAGGCGAAGATGGCACCTGAAAATGTGTCAACTGACACATGTATGTATTTGAGACGGCCAAAAGCATTGTAGTGTGTCACATCCATCTGCCACAGCTCCAAAGCTCCCAGTCCCCGGGGGTTAACCCCTGACGCCACTGGTGGAAGGGCGAGGGACTGACAGCTGGGGCAAGTGGCGAGGATGGCTTTGGCCTGTTCCTTTGAGATTTTGAATTGCCTGGCAAGGGCAGGAGCGTTCTGGTGGAAAAAAGCATGACTGAGCCTTGCCTGTGCAAAGATGTCTGGGACGGTATTAGTAATTGCATGTACCGAAGAAGAGGTGGTGGCGATAACCGCTGCTAAATGGTCTGCCCTCCGGTTACCCTCAGCGATGGCTCCTGGCAGGTCTGTGTGCGCCCGGACGTGCATTATGTGATAGGGTTGCTCGCGGTGGGAGATCAGCCAAATTAATTCCGTGAGCAACCCGAACAATTTTTTGTTTTGAATTTCTTTGAGCATGGCATGTTCTGCCCGCTCTGCTATCCCGGCCACATACGCCGAATCAGTAACTAGATTGAAAGGCTGTTGGAATTTTTTGAATGCTCTCACGACCGCAGCAAGTTCTGCGATCTGGGGGGAACCCTCAACGATTTGGATGTCAGACTCCCACTTCTGACTCTCCGGGTCCTTCCAAGTGATCACTGATTTGTGGGATTTTCCTGACCCATCAGTGAACACGGTGAGAGCATCTTTAATTGGTGTTTTACTTTTGTAAGATTTTGGGGCCAAATAGAAGGTATCCTTAAACAGTTTATGTTTAGGATAGTGTATGGAGATTTGGCCGGGGTAGCTATCCAGAGAAATTTGTAAATTTTCGTTTGTTTGCAGGAGGGATTCCAATTGTTCCAGATTTAAAGGGACATAAATGCACGCCGGATCGCACCCTGCGAGGGTCCGGAGGCGTTGCCTGCCTTTAATGATGAGTTTGGCCATCAATTCAGCGGGTGTGGAGATGGTCTTTGGGGGCTGGTGCGGAAGGAACAACCACTCGATGATAAGGAGTGGGTCCTTACGCTCAGCATCCCACTGAAACAGCAACCCATGGAAGTTTGGGCACTTACCCAAGATGGCAAGGGTAATAGGAAGGACCCGGTCCACACGGTGCGCCTGGCGGGATCTGATGGCCTCCGCGACTCTCTCCAGGGCTCCCTTCGCGGCAGGTGTCAGCTCGCGTGGAGAAGCCAGGTCGCCGTCTCCTCGCAGGAGTTCGAAGAGGGGCGCCAGTTCCTCCGTGGTGAGTCCCAGGAGAGGTCGGATCCACGTGATGGTGCCGCAGATCTGCTGCAGATCCCGCAGGGTCCGTGGGTCGTCTTTGATGGTCACAGACTGGGGCGCGACGGTCCTTCCTGTGATGGTGATGCCCAAATACTTCCATGGGGCGGAGAGCTGGATCTTCTCCTCCGCAATCTGGAAACCCGCGTCCTTGATGGCTTTTATTGTCTTATTAAGTGCTGCGCGGAGGTAGGTGGTCGTCTCCGCGCAGACAAGGACGTCGTCCATGTAATGTAGAATGATGGCTTCAGGGAAAAGCCGGCGGATTGGCGAAAGAACCTGTGCCACAAAGGTCTGGCAGAGCACCGGAGAATTTTTCATTCCCTGGGGCAAGGTGGTCCATTGATACCTTTTATAAGGTTCCGCTCGATTAATCGATGGAACGGAAAAGGCGAACCTGGGGGCATCTCCAGGATACAGGGGGATGTTAAAAAAGCAGTCCTTGATGTCAATAACTGCGAGCTGCCAATCCCGGGGAAGCATGGAGGGTGAGGGAAGCCCAGGCTGGAGGGGGCCCATGTCTTCAATGACATCATTTACCCTGCGGAGGTCCTGGAGCAGGCGCCACTTGTCTTTGCCTGGTTTTTTTATTACAAAGACAGGGGTGTTCCAAGGGCTGGTGGAGGGTATTAAATGCCCAAGGCGCACCTGCTCCTCTACAAGTTCATTGAGCGCCTTTAATTTTTCCTCCACAAGGGGCCACTGATCCACCCACACCGGAACATCGGTCTTCCAATTCAACGGTGGGGAGGTGCGCTCCGCAGTGGCCCACACTAAAAATCCCACGCAGGGCTAGGGATGTCAAGGCGGGCACCCCACTGGGACAATACGTCCCTGCCTAACAGCATGATGTTGGAAGAAACCACAAATGGTCGAATTGTGGCTATTTGTCCCTCTGGACCCTCCACACTTACCAAACGTCGGCTACGCATGGAGTTGACAGCTCCACCCACTCCGGAGATTGTGCCACAAGGGGGCACCAACTCCCAGTCGCGGGGCCACTTTGACCTAGGGATGATGGTGACATCCGCCCCAGTGTCTGCCATTAGGTCCATCGCCACCGACTTTCCCTGTAACGAAAGCACAGTCCGGATTATAGGTCTCTCTTTGGTCACATTTTGAGTCAGAAAAACATGAATGTCCTGTCCAGAGTTCCGTTCAGAGAGGTCGTTGGAGTCCAACAGATAGAGCAGGGCGAAGGGGAGTCCTCTGCCCAAGGTGTAGGGGGGCTCATGGCAGGTGACCGAGACCGTTACCTCGGACCCCGGTGGGACACACACCACTTCAGGGATGATGGAAATCCTGTCGGGTGTGTGCCTCGCGTCTCCGACGATGAGGACGGTTGTTTCGCCCTGGCAGTGAGGGGGCTCCAGGAACCCCGCGGGGACTCTCACCAGGTCCTCATCCTGGAAGGTGACAGTCATGGAGCTCTTGAGGACCCGGCGGCGGCCAGGATCTAAGTTGGCCGTTCTTCGGAGGAGGCGAAGTCCGTCGTCGGTGCTCCGCCAATCCTCCGAAACTGTCCCCTGGGCCATTGGTCCTCCCGGATAGTAGGGAGGCTCGGGCGCTGAGAAGGGCCATTTGTTGTCCTCACGCGGCCCCTCCTCGCGCTCCGCGGCCCGTTTCCCGCCGGCTGGTATGGCGGGAAAGAGTTCCTTAGTGGGGGTCTTGGGGAAGGCATATACGGGTTGTAGAACTGCTCCGGGGGCCAGTGTGGACAGTTCGCTTGTATGTGGCCCATCTGGCCACACCCGAAGCAGCGCACAGTGTTCATATTTAACATTGCCTCCCCCACCCCTTTACTCACTGCCATCGCGACCGTTACCTCTGTAGATGTTGCTTTGACGCATGCCTCCACCATCTGGGAGATGGTGGGCTCGGGGTCCTGCGGTAACGCCCTTAAGATCTTCTTAGTCTCCGCAGAGGCGTTGGTCACCGCCATCTTCCGGAGGAGCTCTTCCCTCGCCGCGGGGTGCTCTATCTGCTTGTCTATCGCCTCTCTGAGGCGGTCCACAAACTTGATAAATGATTCGTCTGGTCCTTGTAGGATGGTTGAAAAGCTTTGGGAGGGAGTTCTGCCGTCTGGTATTTTCAGTAGCGCGGCACGGCCAGCCTCTCTGATATCATCGAGGAGCGCAATTGGTAGTTGGATTTGATCCTCTGGCTGGCCGAACTCTCCATCTCCCGCAACAGCCTCCATTACCTCATCACCTGTGCCCAGGGTCGCTGCAAGGTTGTGCTTTATAATGAGAGGTTTCAGCAGCTTTTTCCACTGAACCTCCCAAAGCAGCAGTTCCGTAGGGGACAACAGGGATTTGGCAATGTACTTGATATCATGCTGTACCAGTGTCCGTCCGGAAAAAGTAAGGTCCAGTACATTTTTAAAGAATGGCGACTCGCGGCCATAGTCCTTTGCCGCTTTCCTCAGCTCCTTCACCTCAGCGTATGGCACTTGCTCCCACCGGGGCCGCTTTCCCCTCTCCCTTATCACCGGTGCCGCAAAAGGCCCAAGGTCACGGGCGAGGTCTAAGTCCCCGTCCTCGATGGCCGCTGCCCGTATCTTGGCCCACCCGCCTCCCGACCTAGGTGTGGGCCGGGGGCTGTCCCTGTCCTCATCCTCTTCGGAGGATGAGGCAGGACGGGTAAGGGCCTTGAACCTCTCCCTGACCGTTGGGCTCCGGTGGCGTGGAGCCCCGCAGGCCAAGATGGCCTGCTTCCGGCCAGGCCTACTTCCGGTTCCGGTAGCGTGGGAACCGGAAGTGGCTGGAGAGGGGGAGGCGGGACTAGGCCCACCTCCCGGGGCGGGGCCTTCCGGCAGGGAGTTCCCACCCACAGGGGCGTGGCCTTCCTGTAGGCCGGTCCCTCCCACCGGGGGCCCACCCAGGGGCGCGGTCAAGGGGACGGAAGGGGCGGGTCCCGACGATGACACCATCGACGCATCAGACGGGGCGGGACCCGACGCAGGGGCGGCACTCGACGGAGGAGGGGTCAATGGGGAAATGGCGGGAACCCGAGGGGAGTAGGGAGGAGCTGGGACGCCATTTTGTGGCGCTTCTGATGCCAGCTCAGCCATGCGGCCGGCGCCATTTTGTGATGTATGCTGGCACAGATTAGGAATTGAACAGCAAGGTTTTAAACTGGGGACAGGGGTCTGAGGGTCTTGGGGCGAGGAAAGGGTCGAACTGGGGTGGCCAGTCCCAGGCCGAAAAGAGGACAGGATGGGACGGGGAGCAGCAGGGAGACGGTGGCAACCCTGTGCCGGACTTTGGCAGGGTCTGCTGCCCGACCCACCCTTAGGGGAAAAAGGGTTAGGAGTGGGGGGGACGGAATGAGGGTTAGGAAAACTGGGGGCCCAACTCTCCCGTTTTTGTTTAAATAACGTAAAAATAGAATGAAATAAAGGAAAGAAACGTCCCACTTTAAAATTCCCCTTAACTTGTAAATCGTATAATAAACGCCCAACTTTTCCCCAGAACTGAACCGAGTTAAAATCTTCCTGCGCAGTGTCAGGAAGGTGGTCAAAAATTAAGTTAATTAAGGCTTTTAAATCCCGTTTGTTAAAAGAAATATTTCCCAAAACGAGGGAAGACTTAACATGGGAATAAAAATCCCGCCGAGCCGGAGACATACGGTTTCCCATTATGTCTAAACGGCTAAAAAATTCCCCAAGGAGGCAAAGGAGAAACAGAAAAGAAAAGAGACGGGGTCAGGTGCCAGACGGGGCACGAAAAACTCACCACAAAGGACGCCCGTCGAAAAGAAGATAGCCTCAAAGGGGGGGTGGAAGCGCTGCAGGTCCGGAGTGCGAGGGAGCTTCACCGAAGCTGCTGTTCCTGCTCCTCCGGGTGTCTGCAGCCCACGAGGCGAGGGGTCTTCAGAAAACGAAGCACCGTCGTCCGTGGAACCACGTCCGAACGGCGCTTGATTTCCTCGGGCAGCCGGCTCACGGAGTCGAAGCTGTCGAGGAGACGCTCTCCGCTTGACTCCGTGCAGGGGTCAGCGTGTTCGGGCGCCAGTTGTAGCGTGTCCGGTCCGCTCCGACTGAGTCGGGGACTTCGGGCACGCTGAGATGGTAATAAAGAAAATCTTCCACGAGGCGGGAGTCTCTCAGGCGGCTTTATTCCGAGGGTTTATCGAGGGAAGGCGAAGGAGGGCGAAGGGAGGCCACCACTCAGAGGGCGAGCCAGCTCTGAGAGCCCCGAACCAGGGCGGGGCAGGGTTTATAACTGTAACAGGGGAGGAGGGTCAAAGGGTAGAGCATCCAACCGGGTGAGGGTATGAGGGTGGAGTCAACGGAGAGTGACATGGCAACGGCCAACCGGGATAGAGGGAAGGAGTGGTTTCGGGGGAGGAACCAATGGGGGTACAAAGAACTTAGAACTTTCCAGAACAAAGGGAAGGAGTACAAAATGATTGACATAAACTGGGGGAAGGGAGAACAGATGACAGACAACTTGGGAGGCGGGAAAGCTACACATCTGTGGCCTCCCATGGCAATGCAGGGAGGTCACTAGCCACACCCCCTCCCACAGAAATAGGAACTGAACTATTCAGCCTTGTCTGAACTAAGTATAGCGCAAAAGTTTTGGAATACTCAAAAAGAGAATGAAGGAATGGAACTCATGGTTTTTAAAATCCTCCAGTTATCTCTCAGGGACACTCATTAGGTAAAATAACAGCATATAGCCCTGATAATTTCTAGAACTTATATGTACTGACATATAGCTGGTGTAGCTGTACCGAGCATATCACAGCAATGTTATCCACATAATACAATCAGTGCAACTGTTGTGTCAGTAAATTTATAGGATTTGTCTCATATTCCCATAGCTGGGCAGATACTGAGCCAGTAGAAACGGCATGATTCCATATACATTGAAACAAAGCTGGTATGGTGTCAGTGTTGGTGCTTGGTACCAATCTACGGCAGATGGGAACTGTCACTGCTAGTTTATTATCTTACTGTAAGACTTTCATGCCTTCTCTCTGTGAGTTCTCACAGGCAGCTCCTCACAGCACTGACTCCTTTTCTCTTTCTTCCATGATGCTGGCTGACTTCTTCCTGTCCCTTGCACAACTGCCTGACCCTTGCACCTCACAGCAGCACAGCCAACTGACTCCAACTCTTCTCTCCGCCAGCTGCCCCACTCTTTTATAACACCCATCCTTACGGGACCATCCTTATGGGACACAGCTGTGATCTATTAAAGGCAAGTCTGTTCCTACTCTGTAGTACTTAGTACAGCTGTAACTCCTCAGGGGTGAGATTGCCTTCTGCACTATCTCTGTTCTGTTACAATCCATGCTCCCACAGTATGGCTCACTCATTAGAATAAATGAATGTCATGAAAGGCATTCATAAGAGAGAGAGAAATGGATGTAGAAGAAAAAGGAGTAACAACGTAAATTGTAAGGAAAATCTTGTTTTCCAGGTTGTGATAAATCTACCAGTGACTTTGGTCAAGAGCTACAAGTCTCAGGCTAAGAGGAGTTGAATGGCTCTCCAGTTCCAGTACTGGACATCAGTATTTGGATTATAGGAATCTGATTCCTACCACTAGTGGTATCTATTACTGACAGCCTTGGATCTCTGAACAAGTTTTAATTGCAGCACAAGAAAGGTAAAATCTAGGAAGAGACCTGATGTTAACTGAAGTCAGAAACCTGTTGGTTAAGAAAGCTGTTGGGTTAAGGTAATGGCATAGTCTATTCATTCACTTCCTTCATGTAAAACTTATACTTTTAGGGAAATGGTAATGCTGTGGATTCTCAAATTCACTCTGTCAATTTTAAAAGGTCACTATTTATATTACCGAGCACTGTACATTTAATACAATTTACATCATGACTCTTCATAATTTTAGTTGTCACTTTAAATGAAAGTATCTCAGATCTAACTGGCTGTTGATGCCTGTTAAACCTTGCATGTTGCAGGACTGCACTCAGACCATGTTCTTCTCAAAAATATTCAGAAGTCTAGTAAAAAAACGTATTAAAATACTGTGCTAACTACATTTACAGCTTTTTAATTGTCCTATTATTCTGCAAGAATTTGATAAAGCCCTACACAGTTATGTGAATGGACTGTTTTTCATTTAGCAGTAGAGTTTTGTGGTGTGTAGCTTGCTTTCCCGAAATCTCTGGAGCTGTCAGGTGTTGTGCATCCCGTGTCTGTGCTACTCAGCAAAGGGGGGCCAAGAAGGGACCATTAGTACTCAGTATAAATGCAAATTACTAGATCATGTCTGAATATCTTAGGAATTGTCCCCCCTGTTGAAGAGCTGTCTTGAAAAGAGCTGGCTGGAGTGAATTCAAGCAAAGGCAATGCTGTCTAACAGTGACATGATGCAGATGACTGGGGATCCACTCCCTCTTCCATTTGTGCATTTATTTCTTTTATTGCTTGCTCAACTTTCTAATGAAATCAAAGTTATTTATATGTATAGTTTATTATTGAGTTTTTACTATTACATCTATTACAAAAAGAACAAAAATATGGTTAAATCAAAGATGTAATTAACTTACAAGATCAATGATTCCCGTTAGTCACATCAACAAATAGATTTAGTGGATAACTATTTTTGTTTTGATTATATGGCTGTAGCTGAAAGATACTCCATCATTTTAATTCCCACTTGATGAAATTTAAGGAAGGACTCCCAGACACAGTGTTTTAAATCACAAGAGTGCTGATCTGGTGAAAGTATCTGTAGGTCATAGATTTACACTAGATTTTTATTCTTAGAACATGAACTAATGGATTAATGCCTGCTGAATCCTCCAGAATAGAAAGGTTGTAAAGGAGCTGTGAAGGCAAAGAAGTTGCCTTGTAGAATTTGGCCACTTGTTAAAAGGCATATAAAGCTGAATACCTGTAATCTTAGAAGAAAAAGTATTGAAAATATGGACACTTTTGAAGGAAAAAGTGCAGGGGTTTGAGGAGACAGAGTTGTAGAAGGAAATGAGAATTTTCAGAGTCAAAGCCTTGAGGGTACAGGGACATTAAAAAAAAATTTCTATATTTCTATTTATTATAAAAATCTGTGGCCATAGAGAGCTATGCAAATGGCATCATTTTCGTTCTATCCTTATTTCTGGTAAAAACCCAATAGTGTCAGAAGATCTGTCTGGAGTAGAGATGAATTATTTTATCCACAGATTTTCTGAACTATGCAACCAACCCTTTCTCAGGAAAAATCAGGTGAGAAAGCAGGCTACAGAACTTGGACTGGTGGCACTGTTACATTATTGTTTTTTACATACTTGGCTTTTAACATCCAAGTCAGTGCCCAAATAATCTGTATCCTTCCACTGGATAGTTTGAGTGTGTTTTGCTGAAAGCAGAATCTTCTCACATTGAGAAATCACAGATTGAGAGTGAAGGGGTAATATATTGAGAGAGTGTAGAGTAGTTATCATTTTGTGACAAGTGATAAGAAGCCAATGAGATAAAATAACTGAGCCTTTTTTTTCTTTGATAAATTCATACATATTTATGGAAAAAAGAATGATCTTAAAGCTATTTCCAGTTTCATGCATTGTTTTGTTTATGTTCAGCTATAATCTTTACAGTTTTATAAAAGTACCTCATGCTGTGTCCCCTATTGTAAATCATCAATGCCATGATTGCTATGTGATAAGTAAGATTAAGATTACATTATCCAATTGGTACCACATGCCTTTGCTTTGCATTATTCATTTAATACATTTTCACTTGGGGCAGATTTTTTAGAAAGCTATTTCTTTAGTTATAGTAAGTGTGGCTATGAGATATGTTAATTTGAGCTTTTCTGGATGTTAGTAGACAGAATGTCTGTATAGAAAAGAACAGTAACTGCACCAGTCTTAGTATAAAAGTTGCAAGCAGGTAAAATAATTGCAGCATATAGTTTGGTTAGTTAAAAGTAGGGACATGGAAATTGCTTAGAAATATTTATCAGTTTAGAATGGGATGTGAAAGAAAACATCCAATCCAGTTTAAGGATAACAAGGAATATGAAAAGGTAGAGTACATTAATAACCTGTCCAGAATCAGGCTTGGAAACCAGTGATAAAATACTGAAGAAAAATATCATGGTAATGTAAAGAACTGCTAATGATCAGCAGCTCAGTTTTATTTCTAAACTGAAGGTGGAATAGTCACATGGGGCACTTGGTTTTTTTGTAAATTCTCAGTGTGTGTCTAAGCTTGACCAGGCAAACCTGGTACGATGGATTCCACAGAAGGCTTGTGACAAACTCTGGAAGGCTTGTGAGTGGCAAAGATGACACAGCAATTAAGGGCCATCATCTTTTACTGCCTTGGAACTGCTGGTCCAATGCCTCATAACAGAGGATTGTCTCCTCAGCAGTAGTTTGAGCTGCTGTGAACGTTCAGCTTGCCTGTGCAGAAGAAAGAAAAGACTGCTTTTCTCAACAGGAGAACAGATTATCACCCCAATCCCGCAATGCTTTTAAAAGACAAGTGTGGATGCCAGCCTGGTCAGGAAGAGAGAAACGGCAATTGTTTCTCATAGTGGCTTGTGAGAATTTTTAGGGAGTTGTAGGAATGTGATAACTTGTTAGTCTAAACAATCTGCAGATGGTGTTTTTCTACCTTGCTTTTCTGTTCCTCTCAAGGACGGTGTGTGAGAAAGGTGTTTTTATTAATTAACCAACCAAATAGAATGTGTTATGTCTGTCTATTTAAGCTGAAGTTTCCATTCCATAAAGGCCATCTTTTCTTCCTTTTTTATGCTGCGTCCTTGTCTGTTCTTGTGTCATTCTTGGCACAAGGGTGACAGACAAGGATGCAGCATATCCCTTGGTTAAGCCTGGCTTAGCATGACTAAGTCTGAGCTCCCTTGTTTTCTAGACTTTTGTCTAAAAGAAGCCATAATGAGGAATTTAGAAAGCTAAGCAGTAACTACTAAAAAGCAACTTGATCCTTTGATGAAGACTATGCAAATGTGAGTGTGGGCTCAGGTTGTGTAGACATTGATTACAGGATCTAAAGAAAGTTCACTGCAGAGTTTTATGAGCTGAACAAGGACCCCAGTCCATGGTCAGAGTTTGAGACCATGGCTCTGGATAATCAGATTGGAAATGCTGACTGGGTTGTGCTTATCCTCATTTGAATGGGAACTTTGTATTCTGCCTGTAGGTTTTTCCATGTGTGATACTGTAATTATCAGGGATTGGTCATAACATCCAATATAGAATATGGGAGTTTGTTTTGTTTCTTTTCTTCTGTTAAAGGAAATCTTTGGGTTTAATAACATAATATGCAGAACATATTGATCTTGAGACAAACATTTCTAGTGCGCTTTATTTTCAGTTCACACCCTTGCATCTGAAATGAAAAGGGATGTAGACCCTTGTTTGGATCTTTAATCTATAGTAGTTAAATCTGAGAAGGTTAACAATGTTGAGAAGATTCACCCATCTTTTTAATTTACAAGCACACCACAGACAAAAGTGAAATCCATTTATTTCAGGAAGGGAACTTTTTCTAAGTTACACCTCTTGCTCCACAGAAAATGCAGTTGCAATTGGCATCCCACCCTCAAAGATCCATTAAAATGGATGTAACAGAAGTTTACAGACACACACATACACTTGATTCTGTGAGCCTTGGTGCATTGATGCATTTGATTCAAACACAGTAGGAAAAGGTTCCAGTTTGGAGAAGAAAAGAATTTACTTAAACTCATTTAGCTTTTTAGAGACCTGAATGTGCTGTCTTGGCACAAAACATTGGTTTAATTCTTTTCTTCTCACTGTAATTTAGATATTCATAGTAGAAATGCAAAAATATATTAACATTTTACAGAAAACATGTTAGCAAAGAAAATACTACACAGGGAAGTATTTTGCTTGCAATTTTAAAACGTGATATTGGAGATTTAAGTTAATCTGGACTTGAAGAACAAAGAAAGGATAGATTGTGTTAAACCACTGATCATTCTAACATTAATTGCTCTCAATTGTTGTTGTGAAGAATTTCTATTCCTACTGTATAGAGCTTCATATCAGTCAGGGATGCTAAAATTTCACCAAGAAAAATAAATTTTCTACATAAATTTTGAATTAATGCTTGCTTAAAATGTGGGATTTCTGAATTATATAGCTGTATATCTCAGTATTGTACACTGGATTAGAATGTGACCCCAAATATATTTCTATTTTCCCTATGAAATATGAGTAACCTAGAGGAAAACATTTGAATATCTCCCATATGGCCCAACTTATGGAATCTATGGAACAATTAGTAATTTTCATTATAAAATTAGTTTATCTGCATTCTGCATAAGAATTGTAATTTGTGTAGATAAAAAACCTACGAAACATATTGTGATATAGCAATATTACATGTGAGATATGGTTTAACGCTGAAAGTTTTATTTATTTATTCTTATTTCATTAGGCTGCTAAATCTTAATGACAATATATTCAGATCAAACCAAAGTATGCAGCTTTTTACTAATGCTGTCTAATGACAGGAGTAATAATTTAAAGAGCCACTGAATATGTCAAATGGAAAACAACATCAGTATTTAAAAAATTAATTAATGAATCCTTATTGCCTCATTTTATCTTTCTTCTATTATAGATGCTTGTTTTACTTTGCCCATTTCCGTGAATTCTTCGATATTCAATCTGCAGAAGACAACTTTCCCCATTTCTAATCTAATGACTGCATCTATCACTTCTGCTGTAGCTTCCTATATTACACTGTTCATTCTAATACATGAGTTGTATGTTATGTGAAGATGAAAAAGCAATCATCATTGAATATTAGAAGTTTTTTTCCAACCCTTATTTAACAATTTGTTTCCTCTGGTGAGTCTATAACATCTGACAGAGAAAATTTGACAGTCAACTCAGCAAGACACTTCAAATTTGGCCTAGTACTCAAGGCATAACTCCTTTCATCCTTCTTGAAGCTGATGCATGTATTGTATTTTTCATGTCAAATTCTGGCTGACTGTTAACCTCCTGGTATCCTTCCTTTGTTATGGTGAGGGCTCCAGGAGAGGCCCTTAGAAAAAAACAGTCACAAAATTTCGCTTGTACATATATTTTTAAAATTTTCCCAGACTCCTGCTACTATAGAAGATAATGATTAAATGCAAGACAAAACCCATTCTATTTGTTCCCCAGATAAACATAAAGCCAGTATCATTTTTTTCTGTGCTGTAACACTGTCAAGATAAACATACAGTTACATGTCACAGGGCTGTTACAACAACGACCACTTTTTATAATTCAGCATTGAACTAGGAAGTCAATTAACAATGCTCAAAATTACAGAGCAAATGTTTCTCTTCATCAGAAAATGCATGTATTTCCACCAAATACCTAATTTACACTTTATTTCTGAAACTGCATTGACCAAAGGAATCAGACTGAATAGGTGACTATCAATGAGAGGCATGTTTATTTTTGGGGGACATGGGGGGAAGGATGCCCTGGTATCTGATATGAGTGCCCTGTGTGACTGCTTTGGCATTAGGAAGATCTGATACTGACTCCTGTGATTTAGCAGACAAATTTTTTAATCTTTCTATCTCAATTAATGCAAGCTGCTGAAGGCATGATGCCAATACCAGAAGGATTTTCTAAGGATTATGTTTAGTAAGATTTTCATAGTAAGACTAAAAAAAATCTTGTGACACCAGGAACTTTGAGGTGATAAATTTGAAATGGGTCATTCCTCCGTTTGCCCCCATGAGGCAGCGCAGCTCAGAGGGATGCTGTTGGAACTCTACCTTTCACTGAGATTTGGTTGTGTTAAATTTTGCATGGAGCTTATCCAATCCCTCGATAGTTTAACAGAAGTAGTTTATAGCTATTCCACTTGTCAGAAAAGGAAAATCTGAGCATGCACAAATATATTAAAAAAATGCTCAATTTTCACAGAAGAAGGACTTCAATTATCTATTGTAAGTTATTGCTTATCAGTGAAATTGCTGATAATTGCTATACCTCCAGGTGACAAGTACTAATTTCATCTTGAAAAATGAATGTTGGAATCCATTGTGTATTGTTTAGCAAATGCACAGCAGAGCAGTCTTCTAAAGCTGAATTTTCATACACTTCTAAGGTTATTGCACTACCTTTTAAGTTTTATTGATGGGTGAACAACTGAATGATTATCATCTTATTGTGATAATTCCTGTCTTCTCTATTTTGTTTCTGTCCTTAAATCTCAAAGAAATTTGCAGTGGAATTATAATTATTAATGTATCCCAGGAAAAACAGACGTGATGTGACTTGTTTTGCATACAGGGGCTGAATCAGAAATGGACAGGTAAATGCATCAAATAAAATTAGGTTTGGTTGTTTTGTGGGACAAGATGTCTCCTGTGCACAAAAGAGGGCAGAAGGAAAAATCCTATTTGTTTCAACATAATTATGCTATAGGGTAGATCATTGCTTAAGAAAAAAAGAAGCCACGGTTTGATTCAACAGCAAATATATAGATACAGAGTTTTGTTTTGAGTGTAGACATAGAGTGACTACAAGCTTGGCATGATTAAGCACTTATTTAGTTATGGTGGTTTTAGCCACCTATGCTGTGCATTTGCCACAAGCTACCAGTATTTTAACTGGGATATTTTAAGAAAGAACCAAAATACCTTTTTAATTTTCTTAGGTTCTAATTGGATGTTTACACTTTAGTTAAAACAATATCCCAAATAATTATAAGGTTTATGTCTTTATTATAGCAGACTTGAGTAAATGGGACACTTTTGAAAATGTAGTTTTCGGAGTTAATTAAGTAAAAGAAAATTTATCCTTGTTTCTGCTCACTGCTGATTTTCCTCTTGGTAAAAAATTCAACAGCTCTCTATGAGAGCCACTCAAAGAGCACTGTGCCCCTTTGGCACAGACTAGTAAACAAGTCCCACAGAGCTTAGAAGATTATCAGCTGCTGAGGAAGCAGACATTTGACTGTAGAGCCTGTAGACATACTCAGCAGGGTGCATAAAATAGGGTAAAAATAATTGTGCCAATGTGTCTGGTTGAGAAATTCAAAATTCCAGCAAGTGAGAAAATAAACAAACATATGAGATGGAAAATTGCAGTAACATCAAAGTGAGGTGCTTTGTGGATGAGCTACTTGAGAGTATATTTTTGCTGTTTGCAAAATTTTGCAGAGAGGAATAAAAGAATTGTGTTGTGGATATATGACAGAAAAGAAAGAAAAGTATAGGAAGACTTGTAACTGAAAGTTGTAACTGAAAGTATTTAAAATTATTGTAGATGGGGGAGAGAAAGCAAAATATTGACATTGCTCTCCAATAGGTATGAAGCAACACAAAAATCAGTGAAGAGATTTATGTAATTTATACAAGTACTTGTATTTATTCTCCCTAAACTCTAACCTCAGTATGAAAAGAATGACCGTATATCAATTATAAATTGTGAGAGGCAAATAAATTCACGAACTAAAAATAGAAAAGAAATCACTTTAGTTGCCTTGAGAAGATCTGTCCCATCGCTTTTGCCTCAGGTACTGCAAAAGGTATGAGACTTCCCATCCCACTTTGAACTTCTAAACTTTGCACTGGAGTAGAGGAGAGGTGTGGAGAAGGTGTTGTGCTGAGATCTCAGCAGTTAAAAGCAGGCATTTGTGAGGCTGAGGTTCCCAGGACATGGGTGGTGCCAAGGACAAAGCTGAGCAAGGAGCAGTGGGGTGGCAGTGCCGTGCTGCCTTTTGGAGCTGCAGAGTCCCTGGGCTGAAGACTCTGAGGTCTTCTCAACCCTAACCCTGAGTGTAACCCAGCATCTGCAGGGTGGTGGTTCCAAGGAGAAAGGTGTGGAGGCAGCAAGGTTGTGGCAGTGCCACTCTCCCCTTGGCACTGCTGCCTCACAAATGGCTGCTTTAATGCCCTGCTTAGGGTTAGTATTACGCCGAGGGTTAGGGTTGAAAAAATCACAAAGCCTAGAGGCCCAGAGTTCGATGTTTGAGTTTTTATATCCCTGTGAATCAAGTAGTGGTACAGATGAATGATTGTCTGTAGCTCTGATTGTTTTAGGGTTTTGCACGTTTCCCAGTTAATTCATTTTGTATCCTCCACAGCATTTCTAGGAGGGTGAATAAGGACATTTCTTTGATCAAGAACTGAGGTTAACTCATCGTTACACAGAATTTGAAAGCAAATCTTGATGGCTCTGGATTGTATTTTTTTTTTAAGTGTATATTTTTAAAATAATTTCTGCATTTTGTTACAGAGATTATGAGTTTTCAGAAAAATGAAGCATATGCTGGAAGAAAAAGGACCTACTTATACCATATTAGCTATGCTATTTCTAATATCAAATTAGCAGTTAATGAATTTGAGTAGTTGAATATTTGATGTGAAACTGTAGTTTTTGAAACTATTCAGGCTTTTTGGATAGCTCCCTATAACCAAAGCAGAATAGCTTTGACATTAGTAGTTCCACTTCTTCATCTCCACAGCCCATTTACATGTCTTTGAAAGACATTTAAGGTAATTCCTGCTATCCCATGACTGAAATCTGAGATATGGCAGGAAGTAACCCACCTCACCTTCATATGCAATCACACAAAACAAAAATTATTTGCATGTAATACAGAAATTTTGGTCTTTGGTAAAATCACAAGTTGAAATAAGAAACACATGAAAGAGCAACGTGAAAGAGCAAAATGAAATATTTTCACATGTGAAACAGGACACCAATGAAGAGTTCTTTTAATTAACTTTACAAATGTCCACTGTCAGACTTTAACACATTTTTATTTGTCATATGAACTTAGAATAAATTTTATTTCTTGCTCTTATTTTTATAAAAAAAAAAAAAGAGAGAAAATCCGATATTGTGCTGGTTATTATATATGTTGGAATTGTTCACTCATGTTCTTGTTACCATGACACAGAAACATGACTCATTCTTTGGGTCAGCATCCAGAATGAAAAAACATGAAGGAATTTGTTTCTTTCTCTGATCATACAAGTGAGACAAGCTAAACAGAGTATCATCAAACTTAAAGGCAGTGATAACCACTGGTGGGGATGAGAAGAACATGAGAGGTTTAAATACTACATGAAATGATAAAAAGGAAAAGAAACCTGTAACTTTGGAAAAAATTGAGCAAGAAGTCAAGTTGTAACTTAATTTGGAATAAAAGATAAGAGTTTTAGGGTCTTTGTGCCTGTTGATTTATCTGAAATAGATTTCCCACTTGCTTGGAACCATATAGAAGAAGTCAGTCATCCAAATGTGCACTGTGGTGCAGTAGAACAGATGCTCTACTTCAGTGTCCTATGCCAGGGCTCATGGGACTCAGCAGGTGGGACTCATGGCTTTCTGAATTAAGATAACCAGTCCTCAGCTAATGGAGAGCTTTTCAGTACAGTCAGGTTTTCTGATGTGACCTGGCAAGATATATTTCAACTGAGATACTGATCTACGTTTATACTTGGGTGCCTAAAACTAAATAAGAGTAGATTTAATAAAAAAAAAAATATCCTATATTTCAGGAATATCTAAAAGTTCTGTATTTGGAAAAGGAGACTTTGATATTCACGGAAAAGTTAGTATTAATAATATGTCAAAAAATATAGTTTCTATAAAAATGTGCAAGTATATAGGTCTAATTTGAAAATGGAAATGTTAAGGTTGTCTTTCTTTCTTTCTCTCTTTGTAGTCCATCATTAAACACAGAAAAACAAAAATTCATGATGCATTCAGTTACACAGGACTCAATGCCAAGACCCTCCAGTATGACTTGTACCTGAACATTGAATTAGGTACAGAAATTGCCAAAAGATTTCCTTCTGTACTAAGGATGTCCTCCTGTCCTTCACAGAAACTCTCTGCTAATATTAATTCTTTCCTTGTTTTTCTTCCTGTCTTCCCTTTTATTACTGTCCTGAATGCTAATGCTATGAGAATGAAGTGTCTAAAACTTTGATTACTCAACAGAGTTCATCAGAATTAAGCAGCACTGCAGTATGTGCTCAGAGCATTATTGTAAATGGCTGCTCCGTTATAAATTTGCTAAAGAAGAGAATAAATAGTGCTTTCAGACAGTATTGTCATATTTTTTTAAACTGCTGTATAAATGCCTTTATTTTTCATTTTTGTTTTCTGCCACAATGAGAGACAGATTAAGTCTGAATCATATTTTTAAAACGAGATTGATTCATCAGTAGTGTAGGTGTTTGCTTTTTTTTTTTATGACACCATTTTTTTTAGACTCTTCATTGGCACTGAATTTCTATATCTATTGAACTCTAAGCATTTTGAATTCTACATAGAGACCCTGTGTTCCTCTAAATGTGACATTTCTGTTTGCAGATACTTTTTCCTCGCTGCCTTTAATGATTCTGCCTTTTTATCCTTTTTATTTTAATGTTAAAGGAAGGCAGGGGAAGTGACAATGCAAATAGAGCACTGTGCTTTGCAGAAGAGCACTGTGCCAGGACATGCCATCAGCTGCTGGGCCCTCAGCTGCTTATTCTTCTGCTGTTTTACTTCATACTATCCCCTGACTACTGCTTTTCTTCATGGAGCTCATAGAAAAGTGGATGGAAGAATGAATCTGTTTTTTCTTTAAAGTCTTTCCATCCATCAAAGGCATTGTGAAAATACAACATTGCAAAAATATTGTTTCCTGATGGTACTTCTTTAGTCTTGCTCTGTATTTCTTAATGTGGTCTTTGAAAAATTGTTCTGGTAATTTTTTTCATATTTTCAAACACAATTTCCAAATACAATGTCTACAGAATCAGGAATCAGCACTTTAGTGGCTCTCTCTGTTATTTGACAGCCTATGGATTGGCAGCAATGCCTTGAATTTAACTTCCAAATTAAATAGTAAGATCTTCTGATCAGAGAACTAGTGTCTACATCAGGAGTTAATTGTTCTAGTCACTCTTTATAGTCAATGTAATCAATATCGTGTCTTTTCAGCTGAAAGTAAATCTGAATAAAGTAACATGAGTTGTGCATCCAACAATGTCTCTTCTAATTGGGGTGAAGCAAGGTTAGCAAGTTAGCTTATATGAGGGAAGTTAGAATTAAGTGAGGTGAATCCTACCAAATCTGTCAGCTGGTTATTTTTTGTGGTGTCGTACATTGGCCTTGCATATTGCACTGTTGGTTCTGACAGAGGCTCCTACAGGTGATTAAACAGAATACGTGTCCCTTTTGTGCAAAGAAAATCAAATGAAGGGAGCTGAAGGAATAGAAATGACTATGACTTGTATCCTGAGAAAAAGTCAGCAAATAATATCCAACTGTCATTTATGTTATTGAATTAAATAATTTCCTGTCCAGAGAAATTATTAATTAATTATATTTTGTATGTCTTAATTTGATCTGAGACCTACAGTATACATGAAATTGGCACAATGTTGGCAGAACTCTGAGGCTTTGCTCACAGTATTCTGTAAAGATGTAAGAATGTGCTTCCCTCTCGAGCACGAGCTGTATGAAGGTGAAAGCATTGACTGCAGTGTACTTGGAAGATCCAAGCTGCAGTGGTAGAATTTTTAAATATGGAGAAAACTTATGATTAAACCAAAAAGTTTTAATGGAGATGCAATCTTCTTACCATTAATGACAAAATTCCCTCTGAATTAAAGACTGCCCAATTACAATCAAGCATAATATCCGAAAGATAATATATGTCTTGAGGCATATGGATATGGATATGGATAGAGAAATACCAAATGCATCCATACCTTGACAGAGAAATGAAGATGCTTGCATATGACACTGTTAACTATCCTTAAGCAATATTTGAAAAAGCTTTTACATAGCTCTTGCATCAGGAGAGAAATTATGATGCCATCTGTTTGCCTCACACAAACATGTTGGTTTGTGCAAACTAGTTATTATGGATATTATAACTGACTTGACAAGCCAACACCTGTTTGTTTCTACTAATACCAGTAGTGAAGTTTGCACACACTCCCACAGACACAGAGGTGCTCTCTGAAAAGTGAACTCATGCTGAACAAGAGCAAATGAAGACAGCATTAAGTACTGGTCAGTGTAATTTTCATCCTTCCTTACAGATATAAAAGTGAGTCTGTACTCCGTCTTCATAATTAAGACTAATTTCAGTATGATTACAATGGCTTTCCACTGTTGAGTTATCTTGCATGTTATGCTCATTTCTCACCCTCACAGATGTTGCTAAGATGCCCAAGAGCAGAAATATCATGGTGTAGAAATTGGAGGCTGAACAAGCTAAGAAACTTGATGCTTTGGCTGTATGGTGATCTGAGGCCTCTGGCAGCAGGACATCTAGATGTGGAGCTCCATCAGCAGATACAAAATTCAGGTTTATGAAAGAAAACTCACAAAGGAAGTTGCTACCTAGTTGTGTGGAGTTTGTGAGATATATATGGTTTTTATACATTTTATCAATTTTAAAATTGCAGCCAGAAAGATGTTCCAAGCCAACTGTAATTTGAGGGATGAGACCAAGGTAAAGTAAAGCATCATGGAGAAGACTGATTCCATAGCAAATGCTCAAAGAAATAAGGAAAAGGTAACTGCAATACAGTGCCTTTAGTCACACATTTTAAATGCACGGGAATATCTGAAGATGTGCATGAACTCACAGTAGAGAAAAAATCAGAGAACTGAGCTGGATCCAGTTGGTATAGATCTGACAGATGTTGTTTTTACTCCCTGTTGTGTTCCACCAGCTGGGCATCACTGTGGTACAGAGCAGAAATAGAAGAAATCAGTTGTGCATAGGAGGGAGAAAAGTTTTAAATTATAGGCGCTTCTGCCTCTTCCCCCTCTATTCCCTTGCTATTTGGTCATGGCTGCAAAGGTATGAAACCCTTATAAAACATGTAGTAGTTAGGGGGAAGTTGAGGAGAAATGAAATGAACAGGGATTGAATCTTTTACTTTCTAGAGAGATTAGATTTCATTATGCTGAGAAGTTTCTCTTGTAAAGGCTACATTTGTCATCCTGTACAATGAAAACCAGATTTTGACAGTTCCATCTGTAAGTAACGCTCCAACATGCAAATGCTGGGCTGGGACTCATTGTGCCACAGGAAACAGGTCTGCATTTCTAGAACAATTTTCCACTTTGTCTTACTTACTCACAGTTTTTTTCTATTTCTTTTATTAAGGAAGCTTCTATCCACCATTGTTCAGCAAATAGGATCTCGTCAAGTGCATCATCTTCAACTTGATAGAATTGATTCAGGTGCTGCATTATATACCAAGTAATTGGAATGACCTAACAGAGAATGTGCCTGCATTTATAAATAGGATCTGAACTCAAATAACATGTAGGAAAGTAATAAACTAATCTCCAGATTTCCTGGTAAAGTCTCATTATCATCATCCAACATCACCTTGATTAGGTTGCTCTCTGGGCATAAAATCCAATTTATTATTTTTCCTTTTAAATAACAAATTATTCTATTTGGCTTAGTCAGGAGTTTGTAACTGAAAGATTTTGGGACCTGTTTAATAGAAACTGGGATTGTTTTACTATTCTATTACTTTTTGTGTTGTAGCATGGCATTGTGACTTGGGAAAATCAGTAATTTTTTTAAAGGTTATCTTTCCAAGTTTCTATTGTCAGACTCTCGTTATGCAGAAACTTTTCCCCTGAAACTCCCCATATGATGATGCATTCTTGGCTTTTCACAATTACATTTTGAGTATTATAAGTTTGAAATTTTCCTTTGATATTTTCTCAAGTCTATTATCAAAGTTCAAAAGTTTTCCTTCATTATTGTTTTATTATTATAATTCGATATATGAGATTTGAGAATAGTTATTCAAAGATGTAGAAAGTGACTGTAGGTTAGATGAGAGTTTAAGGTCTAAGAAATGACCATACCTCTATATTTTGTTTGTATTCGGCTGTTTAATTGTCTTAGGGAGACCTTTTGCTGCAAAACAGATTGAGATGTATCACTTGAGCACATGCAAAATAAATGATTAGGGAATTTATCACATGCTTTGGTGTGGACAACTGTAGAACCTACAAATTGTCAAGATACAGTCTGATTTTTTTTTTTTCCTGATTTTTTGGCTGTGCTATAGTTAGATGAAATGCCAGAACAATGGACCAGAGCTCTGAGGGTTCTGGAGAGATGCTTGCACTTGTTTGACTTCCATAATTTTCTCACCTCTTTAAGTCTGAACAAGTTCTTGAAATGCTGTCAGGAAAAAAATTGTCCTTGTCTCTAAGTAAAATAATCATCTGGCCATGTCACCCCAATCTGTTCTCTGCCAGCCATGGCTGTGAGTGATAATTGCTTTTTTCTAATCTCCGGCTGCTAAAAATTAAGTGGAGTAAATTTTGTACAGAAGGGGGATCCTTGACAGACACGAGTCCCTAGAGCTCTAGACTATCAGCAGAACTGCAGTCTGAAACTACAGATAGTGGCCAAACTTAAAATGTTTATATGTATGGTCTAGACAGACTCAAGGTTGATTTTGAGTTTTATTAATATTTCAATTTAAAAGTGTATCTGGATTAAGGTTGAATACCCTTTTTTGAATGGAAGTTACATGTGCAGCTTTTATAATTATGTGGCTGATTCAATGTGATTTAAATTTTAATATATAAAAATTTTTATATATTATTTATACCAGCAATTATTTTTTATACATTCAAAAAGGCTTTTCAAAAAACTTGAACTTCTGAGTGACAATGTGGAAAATAAGTCCTAAGTCACTGAGTCACTTTCCAACACTGCAACTTGCATTGTCATAACAGAAATCAACTTGCACTCCTCCTGGAGGAGCATAAAGCTTGTATATGTGGTGGAACCAGAAGTGTGAATTCATTGGATACCCATAAAGGGATTTATTTCCTGTGCCTTGCTGTTTCTTCTAACACATTGGTAGTTTTCCCACGCAAACATTCTTAAGATACCACAAGATCATTTGTGTTGAAAGTTAACCTGATTCATCTTATATTTTTTCTCTAAGAAAATAGTTACCCCATTTTTTGTCTAGAAAGTGAAAATACTGTCTTTCAGTGCTTCAGCAAGCAAAAACATTCTGAAGAATAACCTGCTAAGACACAGAAATATTTGAGTACTATGCTGCTGTACAGGACCTGTCAAAACCCTTAAATCAGTGATTCTTCCCAGCACCACTCCTGCAGAGGGGCACCTGGAGCCAATTAGTTCAGATTAAGAAGAAAGACTAGATAGAGGCTCTGCCCTTGCATGGTAGATGACATAAAGAGGGTTTGTTTGGCTTTTTTTCCTTATAGCTGAAAAGAACAGAGTTTTTTTACATGTGTGACAAGGAACTGTCAAACCATGGTAATTACTTTATTTATCTGGGCTTGTAGGTTTCTCTTGAGTTTAAGGGTCCTTTGGATGTGGCTTAGAAAGCAGTGGAGAGGAGGGTTCTGCACTACCACTTTGCCATCCAGTTTTGATTTTACCAAATGAGACAATGCATGCAGTTTAAGACAGATGGCAGTTCTTGACACATGAAGAATAAAACTAACATTGAAGGGCTTTGGGGGTCTCTGTGTGTGGTCTGTTGAAGTTTATGATGTAAAATATGTTGAGCTTGTTGCTGTTTGAAGGCTGTAGCTCTAGCTCTTATAAACTGATGAAAATCTGTGGCTCTGCTAATTTTCACACAGAATAGTTCAGTTCCTCTGTAGGTTCTGCAAATAGTGTAGGGAGAACCAATGTAAAATAATACTCCTACTTACAGTATAAATAATCTTAGTGTAAAAATTCTACCTGAGATAATAATTTAACATTAAAATATAAATCATACTGATATCAAAGTTTAGGTGTTTCCTAATTAATGCTGTGAATGCTCCTAGGATAAGCAGAATTATCTTTACTCTGCATAGTTGTGGACTTAAAATGAAATCTATTTTTTTTTAAATCCTATATTACCAGATGTTGCAATATTTATTTTTACCACCGTGTTTAAAACTATGTCTAACAGAAAATGGGATGTTCCAAATAGGCTGAAAAGAAAGAACTGAAAAAGGACCTTAAATGCTAGGATGTGAATAAAATGTTTCTTTTACTAAATGATGTAACTTTTTTCATGTGTAATGCTTTCTTAATAAATCTTCACTTCATGTGGCTGCTTGTGAGATTGTAAAGATGTATTTTTAAATTTCTTTAGGACTTTTTTCTTATTTCTATGGGAACAATTAGTTTTATAAATTATTGTTAAAAAATATAATCCTAAATTATAGCCAAATTGTGCTATCTATTTTGAATTAAAAACAGTCTAGTTTAGTTCAACCCATATTAGCATTAATATAAGATAATGGTTGAATATGTTAGTTTTCCTCAGTTTATATGTTCAGTTTAGGGATACTTTTATTGTTAAAATAACTGAAGTAATGTGAGGAATAGATGGAAAAAAATCTTAGTGTAGATTTAGATATTAGGATGTGTAAAATTCATTCATTTCTGTATTTTTTACATAGCATTTGATTAAGACTTCTTTTTTTTGGAGTTCATGGTTTCTTTACATTTTAAAAGTATGTCTAGTTTCCCAGGTATAAAGTAACTTGACTATGAGAAAATTATTCTTTTCATTTGGTTTCTTATATTCTATCAACTTTAATTCCATGCAAATATAATACTATTTTTTTTGGGAAATTACAGTTCCTACAAAATAGTGGACTTCATAAATAGACGCTAATCTTGAATTAAATCCCAAGAAAATACTGAGTTATTTTTAATGAAAGAATATCTCTAAATCTTTCTCAAAAGCAAACAAACAACCTTTTTTATTTTAGGATTAAATATATCTTCCAAAGTCCTTCTTTTGTTCCTAGTGCTGCTGTTTGAATTGCATCAGAAGCAATTACCAAGCACAATTACCAGCTCTGGAAAACAGTTTTCATGGTAACATGCAGCCAAAGCCTGGAATGGCAAATGTGAGAAGCCAAGGATTGACAAGAACTCCTGACATGTGTCAGTCTCTGCCTACAGAATTATCACAACAAAAACTTGCTGGTGCAAATCATCAGTAGAAGAAAGATGAGTGCCTGGGTGTCCTTTTAAAAATTATTGTGAGACTATTCATAGTGTTATAATAATATAAGCAAATAATTGCTAACACCTTAGTTAAACCTGACTATAAGATTTTCAATAAGAATTAAATCTGTGATTATTAAAAATGTCACTAGAAGGAAAGATGAAACTGAGACAGGGCTTTTTCCCAAAATTAGTCAAAAGGTGCAGCTACTAATTAATTTCACCAACTCATTCTGGTCCTGAAAATGAAAGCTGACTATTTTTTGGAGCTAGACTAACAAAAGGACTGGCTCAGTGCTTTGAGCAGAGAGCATACTTCAGTCATACCAGGTGTCACAGTTACTCATGTAAGTCTTTTTCATGTAGGAACATGGATATACACATAATATTCCTGCGTTAGAAAAAAGATGAGACTAAAACTGGAGATGCCATTTTTTAAACCTCAGCCACTAACAAAATACCACTTTTGCCCCTGGTGGGATGGGGAAGAGAATTGGAGGGGTAAAAAGGAGAAAACACGTGGGTTGAAATAAAGACAGTTTAATGGGTAAAGCAAAAGGGATTGTGCAGCCAAAGCAAGGAATTCACTCTAGACTTCCCAAGGGTAGGCAGGTGTTCAGCCATCCCCAGGAAAGCAGGGCTCTATCATACCTAACAGTTACACGGAAGACAAATACCATCACTCTAAATATCTTCTCCTTCCTGCTTCAATTCAGGAAGGACATTGAGGTTTTGGAATAAGTCCAGAGAAAGGCAATGAAGCTGGTGAATGGTCTGAAGCACAAGTTTTATGAGGGGCAGCTGAGGCTGTGCTTAGCCTGGAGAGGAGAAGGCTCAGGACACACCTTTGCACACTCTTCAGCTGCCTGAAAGGAGATTGTAGCCAGGTGGAGCTGGGGTCTTCTCCCAGGCAATGAGCCAGAGAGGAAATAGCCTCAAGCGTGCCAGGGGAGGCTCAGGTTGTACACCAGAAAATTCCTCATAGAAAGGGTGATTAGACATTGGAATGGGCTGTCCAGAGAGGTGGTGGAATCACTGTTATTGAGGGTTTTGAGGAAAGAATGAATGTGGAACTTAAGTGACATAATCTAATTGATATTGTTGTGTTTGTTCATAGATTAGAGTCAGTGATCTTTTGGAGTCAGAGGTCTTTTCCAACCCAATTTATTCTGTTATTCTGTGATTTGTCTCCCGATTTTCTTGCTAAGCATGGTGCCATATGATTTTAAATATCTCTGTGGTCAGGTAGGTTTAACTGTCCCATGTATCCCCTTCCAACTCCCTGTACACCCCCAGATTCCTGACAACAACATTTGTGTGTATCAGGTCCTCTCCCTCAAAAGTGCTTCCCATAGCCTCAGTCCTGACCTTTCACCCAGGATCCTTGTCCCATTTTTTCACCTCTGCCATGCTACATTTCTTTACAAATAATGGAGGTAGCTGGTCTGGTTTTGGATTTAAGGCACTGGCATGGCAAATACCTGTCAAATCCTGCACACAGCTCAGTCTATAAACATAAGAAAATGAAATTCCATAGAAATTCTTTGACAGATGCAGCCACAATTTGCACACAACTAAACTCCCCAAATCCAGCAGGATCCCAATGATATTCAAGTTTTGGGTGTGGGTTTGTTTCTTTCTTTTCACTCTTTCCCATACCCTGGTAACAGCTAGAACAAGTAGGTGGAACTTCTGACTCTATTTGCAATAGTCTTCAATGCCAGCTTGGATGGGGCTTTGAGCAACCTGGTCCAATGAAAGGTTTCTCTGTCCATGGCAGGTGGGTCAGAACAAAATCACCTTAAAGGTCCCTTCCTACCCAAACCTATGCTACATTGTGAAGTGATAATCTGTGGTTAAGAAAGATTCAATTAAATCTGATCTACCGCTCTGAGAGTGAGAGGAAAATATATGCAAATTTAGCTTAGTTACAAAGCACAGTATGGAAGACTTAAGGAGACAATTTGTTTTTGGTCAGTTTTTCAAGCTCTTTGATATCAACTGGTCTCAAGCTTTCCTTGCACATGTGCACACAGTTCACTTGACAGAGGCATTTGGAGCACAGAACATTTAAGCCTAAGTGACTTCAAAGTTCATGAAGGCATAAGCAAGTAAAAATTGGTCTTTACTAGGGAATTTGGACACATTTTTGGTAAACACTGTCATCAGCTCTGTACTTTAGAAAAATGACAGATATCTTCACATTGCTAAGATAGCTTTCTTATGCTAATACAGTTATCTGAAATATGTTACAGAGGAAAAACAAAGAATGCCCATGGAGTCAAAAGCTCAGTGTTACACAACAATACACTTCAAATTATCTCTTTTATCTAGTTCTATGGGAATAAGAGATAAAGCTTCCTCCAATTCAATAACATATTCCTTTAGAACTAAGCTCTGTTATTGGATAAATGTGATGCTTTCATTGTTTCACAGCAAATGGTTTTCACTAGGCTTAAAATTATATCTTTGTTGAAAGCATTTGAAATTAACATAATGGACACAGCAAGAAATGCAGATGGATGGGTGGGGTGAACCTTGATTTTGAATAAATGACATTGGTAGGCTTTTTGATCTCAGATACCTTTTACTTATGCTGAATTTCTATGCAAATTCTAAGAGTTTTTAAGATCTCATCCAGCTGGCTAAAGTGCAAATTCTACTATTAGCCAAAAAAATCCCCAACATGGAAATGGCCCAAGAAATGGGCCTTTTGCCTACCGCTTCTATTTCAAGGGGTTGTGAATGTTGGCTGGCAACCAGGGCTGTTGCAGAGTTCCAGTGGTAAAACCTGCACCAGAATAGACCCTGCTCATGCACAGAAATGTCAGAACTATTTGGCTTGTCAGTCCTAATTTCTCTCCTTGTTTGAAATCATCTCCTGTAACACATCCGTTGATGAAGCATATCACCCTTCAGCAAATATGCTCATTCCAACAGAATATTCTTTCTCATTGCACTCGCAAAATAATTTAAGATGAGGATTTTAATGTGTTACACCTCCCTGAAACCTTAACTGTTGTTTCTATCACTTGAGAACTGGAGCTTATATCAGTCAAAAAAGATGCAACTTGCTTATCTCCAAGTTGTGCATCTGTCATGATTTAACCCCTGCTGGCAGCCAAGTACCACACAGCTGCTCACTCACTTCCCTTCTGCCCCCAAGGTGGGATGGAGGGGACAGGAAAGAAAAGAAAATAAAACTCAAGTTTAATAATTATGGAAAATTGAAGTATAATAGTGATACCACTACCATTATTAACTTTAATAAAATGGAGAGGGAAAGGAGACAAAAGCCCAAGAGAAACAAGTGATGCACACTACAATTGCTTACCATCCCCTGATGGAGGCCCAGCCTCTCCCTGAGCAGTGATCCTCCCCCTTCAAATTATCTTCCCACAGTTAATATACTGGACATGATGCATTATAATATAGAACATCTGTTTGGGTCATCTTTCCTGGTCATGGTCTCTCCCAGCTTTTTGTGCACCTCCTTGCTAGCAGAGCATGAGACACTGAAAATTCCTTGCCTCAAGGTAATTACTACTGAGCAGCAGCCAAAACATCAGTGTGCTACCAACATTATTCTCCCACTGAATCCAAAATACTGCATTGTACCAGCTACTAAGAAGAAAATGAACTCTGACCCAGTCAAATCCAGAACAACATCTTGGTGACCTGGGGCTTCTATTGCTGCAGTCTGGCTAATCATTTCCATTAAGAAGATGTTCTGGTCTGTTTTTCACAAAGTTTAAAGTTCACCAAAACCTACTGAAACTGTTTTGAGAAATAAATTCATTATACTCTTAAAAATAATAATAAACTCCCAGTGGTCTGTTGATTGAAGCCTAATAGCCTCAGGAGTATTTCTGTGATTCTCAGATATTGCTGAAATTAGTCTCTGAACCTCAAGACATATTGATTTTGTTACCTGCCCCACTGAAACCACAAGTAAAATAAAGCCTTTTATAATATGCAAAATAGATTCATGGTCTTTTATGTTGACTTTTTGCCTTTTTTAATGTGTAGTTCAGATGACTTGTAAAGAGTTAGGAGCTAGGTCCTTTGTAGTATTTTTTTTTTTCCTAAGTGCATCACTAGTGCCCTGTAGATAAAGTGTTTCAGACTGCTGGCTCTATTTTTTTATCTTATGCTTTATATCAGCAGATTTCAGTATGACTCTAGTAGATGCTATGAATCTGGTTTTCATGTACCAGTGAGGGACTCTGATAATTTTAAACTGATAGCAGTGGAATCTTTTGTAAGGAAGTCCTCATTTGGTCTGTAAGATAAATTTCTACTTCCAAACATCTTCTGTACTTTTGGGGTTGGTTTTATGTGGTTTTCTTAATTGATTCTTTTTGACATGTTTTGTACAACTAATTTCATTTGTCACAATTTTTGTATTTGGAAAAAAATAAAGCCTGCAAAATAATACAATAGCATTCAGCTTTCATGCTAATATTTCCTGTGAAATGTGTCAGAGTAATTTATTCTATAAAACCTTGTTTATTAAGCTTTCAAAACTAACTATGAAATGCAGGTGAAATGTAGCAGAGGAGAGCATTTGTTTTTGTATAAAAAGAGCAGAAAAGTGAGAAGACAGTATATTTTATCTGCAATCTTATTACCAAGATAGAAGAATACAATCTTGATTAAATACATGCTGAGTTAAGTCTTTGGAGCAGAAAATTACCTTTGTTTTTGTGTATTAGTGCAGCTGTGAATCCATTCAGTTAATTTTCCCATCTTACCATCAGAAAGTGAAGACCATGTGATAGATGAATTTCTTTGCTCATAAAGGCATTCACCTGATTCACTTTTTGAAATCAGGAAGCCATACTCATTCCTTGGGCAATTATTGTCTAATTTTCTGCCTAACAGTTAATACAGGTTTTTTCTAGCATGAAGGACAATCTTCCCAGGCACCATGTGAGAGTGCATGCCTGCACATGTGTTCTTTAGTGAATGGGAGGAAAAGAAGAGATTTTGAATTTGGCCTAGGATTTTGAGCCACTAAACATCTCTTCTCTGAAAGGTATTATGAGCTATGAATAGCTAAGTACACTTCAGTGTATACATTATTAGACTGTTTCCTTCCTCTTTAAGTCAAGTGGCACTCATCAAGCTGAAGATACCAAAGGAAAAGAGATTAATTATATTTTAAACCTATGAAGAAGGAGCTAGGAATAGCTTTGATGTTTTGTTATGGCTTTAAGTAGAACTGAGACAAGCATGTGTTTAAACTGTTTAAAGTTCTTTTCCCTCCTTCCCACAACTCATACCTCAAAATCCAGCCTCTCAGAGAAAAGAAAGAGCCCTAGCTATGTAATCAAGTACTGGAGTTGGATAGATAAATACTCTAGTTGGCTTTCAAGGTGTCAAGCAAATATTTTTGTGTTTGAGTATCTCTAGTTCAATGGCAAAGACATTTGTTCCAGACAGATTAAGTATGCTGTTTAGGGGCATTGTTAGAAATAGAATAAGGACATCCATTATAAAACTTTTGCCTAGAGCTTAACTTTCCTAGTGCTCCTCTTTTTTTTTTTTTTTTTTTTTTTTTTCCCTTACCATTTACTTCTGCAGTTATCTCCTGAGATGCTCTTGCTCTTTCACCTGTTTTCATTCTGGTCACTGTTTACCATTATTAATGATCCTGGATGATACTGTTTCTTTCTTTCAGCTTCATTTCAGGATTTTAACAGGAGGATGAAGAGATTATATTATGGTTATACTTCATTCTATTAAAATAAAGATTCAGAGACTAAATATCTAAGCTATTTTCAGTAACAGCAATAGAATCTTCCAAATTAAAGAGGAGTCAATTGCATTTTAAAATTGAAGACATTTACTTAAATAAGTACCAGGCTTACAATACCATACAACTTTGGTAAATAAAACAACCAGTAAGCCTTCATCAGTTGTATCCTGCCATTTGCTATAAATTTCTTTGGACTTTTTAAACCTCTCATCCAGCAAGAAACACTCTACAATCTTAACACTCTATTTTGAATACAAATGGCTATAAAATATCCTGGAACAATAGAAAAGAAAGAAGATAATAAAAGAGGCAATGAAAACCAAGTTTACTTAATAAATAATACATTCTAAAACTAAACACATTTTTAGCAAAATCCTGACAGTTGCATATATTTTAATGACAGAGATCTGCTTTTTGCTGTAGAATATTGACTGTTAGGCACTTCATCATTCCAACTAAGAATGCCTTCCAACACTTTAAGAAAGGCTCTTTGCTGCCTTTGGATAAATCAATAATTATTTTCCATTGACGTAAATATAGAATAAAACTAGTATTATGATTTTTAGAAAGACAAGTACTTTGGAAAACTCTTGATAGCTTTAATCCTATTCATTTTGACTGCAGTCTCCAAGGTGATTTAGGGGACATTTAGATTTACAGCACTTTAAAGGGGGTGTATATTCTCAGGATGGATGTGGAAGGACTCAGACAAATAATAGGTCTATATAAATTTTGCTACCTGACAAAATATATGCATCCAATTTTCAGATAATACCCTCATCTCCTTCAAACTCGCTATATAACTGCAAGGTAAAAATACATAAGAAGATGTAAACTCTGATGAGCTGGGTAGAAGCTCTGGGTTACTTCCACATTAATGCATTGCTGTAAAGGGGCCTTGATTTATTTAGATTGCTAGAACTGCAGAGGGCACAGGAAGGAATAGACTTTAGGACATGAAGTATCTTTTAGGCAGAGAATTGTTTCAATGACAAATGGTAACAACCACTAGTACTGCTGTTGGTGAACTTTACAAATCCGCAAAGTCCCTCACCTACTAAACAAGACATAGGCAAAAATAGTGTAAAAAACAATCAAAAAATCCTCAACTATATGACAGCTCATACCTTAACAGTGTGTTCATGCTGGGAAAATCAGCAGTACAATCTTAATTTCTGTGTTTATTTTATTGTGAAACTATGTTTGTATTTTGTCTTTTTCTGGCTTTCTAGATAAAAATAATTTGTTTGTTACTAAGGTCTGAGTCCACTGCAAAGGTTGTACTCAGTTAATCCAAACGTCTGTATTGTTTTTTTTTTCATTTTCTTCACTTACTGCATCATGCTAAATCATGTTGAAATGTATTTCAGCAAATATAACTTTAATTGCCCTATAGAAAACTGAATCTGAATCAGTAAAGGAGGCATAGGCAAGGGACAGCTGAAATATATTTTTTGTCTTATTA
The DNA here is from genome assembly GCF_048771995.1 of Taeniopygia guttata. Taxonomy (NCBI): domain Eukaryota; kingdom Metazoa; phylum Chordata; class Aves; order Passeriformes; family Estrildidae; genus Taeniopygia; species Taeniopygia guttata. The sequence continues at coordinate 13,481,907 of NC_133028.1, forward strand.
AAAGGGAGAAATGATTTACTTTGATAGTGGCTAAGTCCTTGCTGCAATGGCCATTTTATTACTGACTCATTTGAGCACTTCAGTCAGCTAATTGGCCTTTACAGATAAATTAGTAAGTGCGAGTATTATAAATCAGAGATCCTTTTCAGCAAAGTGAAGATTGTCAGTGCTTAATATCTACAGAAAGATGAGAGGTTAGGAGAATGTCACTTTATCATGGAAAAAATGCTCCATACTGTGACACACAAAAAGTTGTTCTGGATTTCTCCAGAACTGATTAAGTTTAATTTGTGAGCAAGGATGTTCATTTATTATCTGAGTAAGTCTCATTGACTGCCAAAATGCAAAATTCTTATTAAAAAAGTCAGGATCCTGTATCAAAAATTACCTCATGTGTGCAATACAGCAGATGAATGACACTGAACTTGAGCTGCACTAGGGGGAAAAATAATTTATTGTCATTGCTTTAAGAAACATCGGGCACACTGATTTTGTAACTCATATGCAACTGTAGGGAGTTTCTTTGAGCAGAAAGGAAATTCTCATATCACTTTTGCTAAAAAAAAAAAAAAGGGTTGTAAATGTGAAAACCCTAAAACCTTTAAAATGAAAAATTGTTAGTACATTTGTATAATCTCTCATTACTAGTTAATAGATTCCCAAATTATACCGTTATTAATTACAACCAATTAATTGAGAGTCTGTACTCCAAGAAGCTTATTTTCTAAATTCTCATATAAATCAGAGAAAGGAAACTTTGTATAAATGGGAAAGTCAGGCCTGGTGAAAGTGTGAGCTAGTAGAGGTTTTGATTATCTACCTAAATAGTAGGGCCCTCCATTCTATGAGCTTACTTTTATCAGTGTAGATCTTCATATATGAGAAAGAAAATAAAATATGTAATTTATTTTGCAAGAAGAGTATTTGTTCTTAGGTTTTTATGGATATGGTCGCATTGGTGCTTTATGATAATATTATTTTTGTACGCTGACAGGGATAGGAGTTAGAATTTTGGAACTACTAAAATAAAAGCAAAATATTAGTCAAGACTACTAGGCAGTTAATATGCCAATCACATAAACAGTAGAAATCATATTCAAGGAAACATGACTTTAGCCAAAAGTATAGAGCAAGAATAAACCTTCTACCAAAAACTGATACCTATTCAGTCTCATGTTATAAAATGAGAATTTTGTTTCCTAGAATTCCCAGATCTATGGTGGGGAGCTGTAGAAAACAAAGAAGACATTAGGAAGTGAGCACTGATGGACAAAAATTACATCTACTAGAACTGTAGTTACTTGTGAGATTTTATTGCCTCCTTTTCATTGCATTGATTCAGACTCAAGGTTTTCCTCTTCAGCCTACATTACTTACATTGCCTTAATTATCTGCACAGTAAAGACTTTATTCTCAAACTAGAGAATAACAGGTGGTAATCTATTTGGTAAACATCCCTTGATGTATAAAATATGTATTCAGTGCTTTAGTTCACCTTTAAATAATTCAGATTGGAATTGGGACTGGACCTGCTTGTAGATATAGGAAAAAAAGGAATGAAAGTCTAAAATAGTTCTCACCAGAAATCTCAAGATTATTCAGTCATGGAAATAGCTGTTACCTAAAAAACTGTGATTTTTATTCCCAGACAGTGAAATTGTTTGCACATAGCTTCTACTCAGTATTTCTTAATTCACCTTTCTTTCCTCCAGGACCCTGGGACAGTTGCCGAGGGAGATGAAGAATTCCTGCAAACATCACTTTGCAGCACAGCAGCACAACAGGTAAACCTTGACACGAATCCTCAGGCCCTGTTTCTGTAGGGCTGTTCTAAAAGGCTTCCCACAGCTCTGAGGTACTCCTGACTTTGACTACCTTTACTTTTCATTACAATCAAAAATTAAAGGAAAGGGGGTAGTAGATTTTCAATAATGGACTATTAGCTACTATTAATACAAGAATAAACCATGATAGTTTTGAAGATTGTTTGATGCTAGAGTTTATATTTTCATGGCGTGAGTGGAAACAACAATGAAGTGTTATGTAAAGGTCTTTTGTCTAGAAGTGAGATCCTAACTAACCTGAATGGCACAGCCAAAATTTCTGGTTAAAATTTGTAGGTAACTGCAGAGATGAGCTTTATAAAGAAGGCCATGAGGAATTAATAATTGTCTTTAGTAAGGTGCAATGAATAAGGTGTTGAAAATGGAAGGCAACAGAATAGCTCCTTTCCAAATGAGGGCTAAATAGTGCAGGATTTGTATTTAAAAGAGTAAGTGATGATATGATTAGTCTATCTCAGATTATTGAAATATAAAAAGTAGTGAATTGAGTGATATCACAGTAACTCCACTACAGAATCTGCAAATGAATAGTGACTTCGAGTAATGACTTTGAATAATGACTGCAATCTGTATGGTGTTCTTTAGGACAAGGTTAGGGCAATGCTGGTATATCTGTGCTGTTACTCATGGCAGGCACGGTAGCCTAGTAGATAAGGCATTAAGCTCACCAGGGATGGCCAGACTATAATCCAGCTCTCCACAAACTGAGTAAATCTGCCCAGCTCTGAATGCTGTTATTGTTCTACTGTCTAAGGATTCAGCTGAATGTGATCCAGGCCGAGTTTTGTGCGTAACTCTGTGACTAAGACTTGGTTTTACTAAGAAAGCTGTTACTAAGAAATAAGAAAGTATAAGAACTAGAGCTATGCAAGATAAGAAAAAGAAAAACAAGAAGTGTATAGTAGCGGAGATAGTTGTCTCCAGCAGTTGAAGGACACAAGAGGGAAAATACTGACATGAAAAAGCATAAAACAAACAAGTCACAGCAGAACATCAGAAGACAACATTTCAGCAACATTAGGTCAGTTTCAAAACATAACAGATCCAACCCTTCCCCACTGACTTGACAATTCCCTGGCTGGGAGAGGCTCATCGATTGTCCTCACCACAGGATTAGTAAAGAGATTAATAATGATGGTACTTGTATATCTAGTCCTTCTTATTTACTGTTGGCCAAGAAATGATATCTGAAAAATCTTAAATTGTGTACATTAGCTGTGCAAGATAAAAGATGCTCAAATAAAAGTACTCTCTGCACATTCCCACTCTTGTTCCCTCACTGACAATACTGAGTACTGCAGTGATATTGCCAATCCAAATAGCAAAGGGATCCTCCTCTCATTTCTGAGCTCTGCTGTGTTTCAGATAAGAAAATGGAGCAAACTAGAAAAAAAAATAATTTCTTGTCCTGACCAGATTATTACCTTCCTCAGGGATGACAGGTGATGCAGTCAGAGGTGAACATGGATCATTGCATATGATGAATGTTTGAAAGAGGAATCTGAAGAAGGAATTAGAGGCTGTTTCACAAGTAACATGAAGTTGGCAAACCCACTTATTGTCAGTATGTATTTAATATATTTGAGAACTCATGTCCTTTTCTGTTAAAATATAGAGTATATTGTGTAAAAACACACTTCATTTAACCATTTTATGCTGTTGAACAACAACATAAAGCAGTACTAAGGAAATAAAAACAACTTGTGACTCAGAACAACTTTGTGTATAATAAATTCAGCACATTAAATCTGGCAGCAGCAGATCACAAGAAGCAGAATTCCCACAGAGATACAGAAAGATGCTCCATGTGAGTTTTTTGCTGATCTTTTCACTTGATGATGAAAAGAAATCACTCATCTCTATTTTAACCCTGAATTTTCTCATTTCCATAACAAAATATTGGCAATTCTTTTCTATAATCTTTATCCTGTGATATTAAGATTACTTATCCAAACTGAATGCCTGCTAGGCTGATATGACACTCATAAGATTATGAGCTTCCATGTGATTCATCATTTTTCATCTTATATTCTACTTTCTGTAAAAATATTGATTTTTCCTGTATGCTGATATATTCTGGGTATTTACTCAGAATCCAACTGCTGGCATATTAGTCTTCCTTTTCTGTCTTTACAGTGGTTTAAGAGGTCTGTAACACATTTTAACACATCCAATTTAACTTGTGCCATATTTATCACTTTAAAATAGAATTTAAAGGGGAAACAGAAGAGGATCAAAATTTCATGAGATTGCATTTGCAAATGAAACTTTTGACTTTCAAACCTTCATCAAAGAGACTGATTCACATAAAGTTTTGATTTTGAAGTGTGTAAACTCCAAAAGGCTGTGTTGGGATATGTTATCAGTTCAAGTAGTGAAGTTATGAAGCCTTCTGTACTCAAGAAAGAATAATTAAGATATTCTTTTTCCATATCATTACAGGGAATATACTTGAAGAAGGAATAGATGAGTTCTATGGATTATCAGACCTGATAGAGAAATTATCTTTCTGATGTCAGCTAGTCAGATCTTGGGTCCAGCAGACATAATGAAGATCCAGAGAAAGATATTTGTCCCAAAAAAGACACTTAATCTTACTTAAGGAATCTAAAAATTATGAGGATATTTTGTCTGGAAACTATTTCAATGGCCTACATGCAGAGTATTGTCTGGATAGTAATTCTGGTCTTATACTCTTTTCCTAAATGTGTGGTTTTTGTCATTACTGGGAATGAGACAAATACTTATATATTTTCATTTGAATGTGTATTTTCATTTGAACGTCTGTTCTCTTGTTTTTATACAATGCAGGTTTAAATTCTATGATCATTTATACTATGAGCATCTTACCAAAAAAATGCAGTATCAGTTTCATTTTTGGGACCACCTACCATAGGTAGGAAGAATCTATCTAATTGCAATGTCATTAATTTAATTAACAATTTCCATTTGATAACTGCCAACAAGAAAGCCAGTTTTATTTGTTAAATAAATACAGAATTCAAGGAAAAAGCAAAATAGATGCTTTTTTTAATGTCAAGTTTATATTTTTAACCCTGTTTCTCTTCTAGAAAGGTTGTTCCTAAGAACTATGCTAATATGATCTTGATATAGGAAAATCATGTGTGCTTGCATGACACACATTACCCACTCAGTCACCTACTTATACATAGGTCTATGTTTAGTGGAAAAGGGGATTTAGGATAATGAAGGAGCAGAATTATAACATGCACTCAATTGTTACACAGTTAAATACTGTCTTGGAAATGACTGAAGAGACTTGGGAAAAATACAGAGTGTATAGATATTTTGCCTGGAAGATTATTTGGAGAGAGATGCTACATGTAAACTAATGTATTCTTTAACTTATTTGTAAAAATTATTCTCAAGACAATCATATGGGATTAAGCTCTGCCTCAACAAGCAGTGAATTAGGATCAGAGAAAAGGTTGAGCTTTCTCTGAGTGAGAGAGAAATTGTGTTTTTTCATCTGTTCATATAACAGCTTTGGGTTTATTTATTTCTTTTTTTTTCTGCTTGAGCTCCTGTGATAAAACTGGAAAACCATGTGAAGTGTTACAGTAAGCTCATGGGCACCCTGTGCCCCCTTCCCCGGGACCCTGTGACTCTGATCAAGATAACCCCTGGATCCTCCTTCCTGCCCCAACAGGGTTGGCGGAGAGCCAGGAAAGCCCACTCTGTCCAAAACCTATATAGACCCCCGAGATTTCCTGTTCTTCCTCTTTTGCCCCGCTCTCCCATGGACACCACAGAATAAAGAGAGCTGTACCAACCAACACCGTGGGGTAAGAGCCTCTTTTGAATATTTATTCCCTCTCCTGGTATTCCTCCCCTCACAGCCTCTTATCTCTGAGCTAGTCGGATTCTTCGGGGGGCTGCATGGAGGGGGGGAAAACTACAGTGAACTACTTTATTTTGGGAATTACTACACAACTATGATGACATGTAATCATTCAGGAAGTTTGTGTGAAGGAGCTAATTACTGTAGACCAAAAAATCATATTAGTTTTATCTGTATACTCTTAATTCTTCAAAGGGGCTACTAAGGACCATAATAGAGCCCATATTGTGTATCACACCAGCCAAATTTAAACATATGACAAATCCAAAAAAACTCCCGTCTTATTTAGGCATGTAAAACTGTAGTGCAGACCCAGTTTTACAAAACCAAATTCTTAGGTTCATTTCTTCTTTGCAAGCAAACAACTGCTCCCCTCACAACAGTTGTGTGGTTCTTACTTGTGTCTGTCTTGTGTTCATCTGAAACCAAAGGTCCCTGAGACCTTTCTTTGAAAGGCCTAAAATGGACAGCTCTGCTTGGAATACACATAATACTGAGAGTGCAGATTCCATGAAAAAGAAATCCTGCTAAAATTGATGCTGCCTAGCTGTAATGAGGTAAAACAAGAACCTTGGATTTACTGCCTCCTTTGAAGCTCAGACCCCTATGTTCCACTAGAATAACCTTCAACCAGCCATAAGGCAAGGACCACACCATCTCTGGCTCTGGACTCAGGCTGTTGGATAACAAAGGTTTTAATGTTCATAGTTCCTCTTTGTTGACTATTCCTGCAGTTAGCCAATGGCTGCTAACACAGAAAGCAGGAGTGAGACCAGGAATAGAAGTCTGACTATCCCCAGTGTTTTATCAGTGGAACTTCATGTCATATTCATTAGCTTTCCTTTTTTAGGTCCATTTGAAATAGACAAGGGAGTAAGCTACTTGGCAAAATAAGTGTTTAGGATAAGGACTTCAATATTTCACATCCTTTCTATCCCTCTAATTCTTGCTGTCTTAATGCAAAGAATTCTTTTGTTTCACAAGACTTAATCTTTGTACCTAAACACATGTTCTGAATTCTGTGAACTCTTGAATAAGGAACAGGTTTTGGACAGCACTACCTGCAAATTCTTATGGAGACATCCCCATTGGAGGCAGTAGAAATAACCATAAAAATAATGAAACTGTGGGTCCAATCTTGAAACTGGTTAAATAAACATGCACAGATGTCCTGCTTAGTAGAAATAAGCTGAATGATAAATATCTCTCTCTGCCTGAAAGAATAAAGGATTAAGAATTTAAAAGAAGAGACAATAGCAGGGAAAGTGTGGGAGAAGCAAAGAAAACATACAATTTTTTAAAGCTGAGAGCTCATATTTGCATGCAATTTAAACAGTTTGTTCAACTGGCTCTGATTAACAATGAATTATTTTGGCCTCACAGCAGCTGTAAATACTTTTTTCTTCAGGAGAATGTGCACTCTGCACCCGTTTGAATAAGATTAAACCTTATTAGCCTTTTAATAAACTCTGCTAACCTTTTCAATCATCTGAAATATATAGCCATGTTAATAATTATAGCATCAAATATCATTATATCCTCACAGTGAACTATTAGCAGGGTCAAAGTTATATAGAATTTTGTAAGAGACTTCCCTGCTTCTTTGAAGCTTGGTTTCATAGAACCAAAGAAGATTCATTTTTTAATCTGGAGATGACCAATACCAGGTTTCTTTTCACAGATGAGGTAGCTGAACTTTTTCCCTGAACAGTTCCTGACTTCTTACCAAAAAATCCCTAAACAAAAAAGTGGTTTAAATTTTTTAGTTTCATAAGTCAAATAACAGCAGCAAAGGAGTCATAAAGCACAGCAACTGCAAGAAGTAATTTTGATGATCTGGTAATTTAGGTTTTATGGAACAAAAATATGTGAGCATGCTTCATCTGTAAGAGCCCATGGCATACGACCATGCAAATATATCTCAGATTCATCTGAGAAAGTTGAATCCTACATTATCCTGAATATTTACAGAATTTATAATGATTTAAAACATTTAAAAATTGAAATAATTTGGAGTCCAGGCTTGAAACAAGCCAATATATTATTTAAGTCTCCAGAATTTTGTACAAATGCTGAAATATCAGAATAGTTAAATTTAAAAGAATTCTCTTTTTTACTAATACTGATTATGTCCTCTGCAGTTCTTTCCTATGAAAAGTTCCAGAGCAGGGAATATATTTTACAATACATGGCTCCTCTTGTATATCACAGACCTTGTATCCAATTTTTTTCTTTAGAAGATGTAGTAATGGATAGATGGTAGATAGATTTCAGCATGGAACTAGCTTTGTTGAGGAAGTGTAGTCAACAGTCTCCAAATTCCTGCATTTTCTGAATATTTTTACCTCATTAAAAATGTTTATAATATCTTCAATTACATAAATATTTTGGCTAGTACATACAACTTAAACAGCAAATTTAATTTACTCATTCATTTCCTTGACAGGTTAATTATAAGTACAGTACAGTAAATAAATTCTTATAATTGTCTCCTAGGCCTCATATCCCGAAAAATATATTTGGTTCTTTTACTGTTATCCCAAATTTCATGCTCTTGTTATTTATGCTCCTTTGAAGCCTATCAGGCAGAAAAAGACTGGAGAGAAAAGAATTGTCTTTTGGAGATGCATTCACCTCTTTATTGTTTTATGCCACTACCTGTCTTTAACTGGATTCACATCTACTTTCATTTGTCATCTTGGTCATTTTCAGGTGTGAATGAGAAGTGAGAATAAGATGATGAAATCAATTCTGTTTTGCTTGTAAGGATTTTAGCTTTCTAAGTCCCTGTAACACCCTACTAACTCATGGGCACCCTTGCCTTTGGTGCCTTTCCCCGCAGCTCCCTTTGTCCCCATGACAGGACACAGCTGCAATGTGAACTCTGTCCTCACACTGTGCAACAGCTCCCAGTCAGCCAACTGCTGCAAACATCACCTGCAAACGTGTGTTCACCTGGAGGTACCAATGACCCACTGAGCCTAAGGAAAAGGATAATGCCAATGTCTGCTGAGGTGATTTGTAGTGACACAAGCTCAGTTAGGTAACACTTATTATATATATGCCACTGTGGTATTTATTTGGCTTTCACTTTGATGGATCATAGCTCTAGAGAATATCTCAGTAAATCAGTGGCACCTGCATATGAAAAAGAAATAATTATTCTTCATAGTAGAAGGAAAGGTAACATTTGGCAAAAATGTTAGGGAGTCAGTACAGACTTGTGTACCTCAACAAAGGCCATTTGCATGTGGCCTGATGCATTCTTAGCTTTCTGAAATGTCAATCTCCACACGGCTAATGATGTAGAAATATTTAAAACTGGCAACTAACCCAGAATTTATAGCAATGTAACTGTATTGACCTTAACAGTCCTCTTCTTTAGCTTATGAAGACCAAATTCTGAGTTAATCCATGGGAATGGAAATACCAAAATCATAAGTGTACTGATTTGGGGTTCTAACACTGAGTTAATACGAGGAAGAAAATTATATTGTACCTCACCTTCCTCATCAGTATTTCCTGAGTAACCAGCCAATGGAAAAGGCAGAGTAAATTTGCATATTTACACCTTTGGTTTTCTATCCCAAGTGTTACCCTATTACCAGTATTTAGGTACATGCTCAAATTTAGAAAACTCAAATATATTCTCTGGTAAACAGCTCATAAAAACTGAATTTAATAGAATGTCTAGAGCAAAAGTGATGGCAATTACAGCTATTTTATTTTCAAGACTGTCTTGAGAACAGTATATAAAAATTGGTGTAATATTATTATTTTGTCATTACAGCTCTTTTTTTTTCAAGATGACATAAGTAAATAAAATATATAGAGTGGGAATATTTTCATAGTAAATTAATGGTGGCTTTATTTTACCAGTCATGGTCCAATTCCAGATGAGTGCCACTGTGAGAGGAGTAGGTAATTTGATGTAGCAGAGGTCAAAAAACCCAGCAGACTGAATCCACACAAGGCTGAAATGCCTGAATGTGACAGAAGAGTTTACTGCTATATACATGGGAGTAAACACATTGGAAGGAGACCATTATTAGTATTATGTTATCTCTTGCTATCACAGAAATTTTTTTCCTGTGATTTATGACTTTTAATTTAACTAATTTTTATTTACCTGAGTTTGCTGAATCCTTAGATGAAAAAAGGAATCATGAGGAGAGAAATTACTTGTTATTTTCTGAACATATCAAAATTGATCTGACATGTTAATGGTTTGCACGGGGAAAGGAAGTGGTGAAAGCTTCTGGAAGGAGAAACAGATGTGTGTGACAAAAATTTTTCAGACAGGAATTTTTGTGCACTGCTAAAACCAAGCATGTTTTGATGTTTCTAAGGCAGAGAAGAATAAAGCCTTCTGAAAGGCTGAGTTGACACAGGTTACAGTGATCACTCAGAGTTCATAATCGGCTTTTTTCTTTACATTTTACAAAATGCCTTTGAGGGATTAAGAAGCTGCTGAATGCAATGTGAATCTGTGAATACAGATAATGTGAATGGCAATGGCAAAGTCTGGTACTCTGTTAATTAGAGAACACCTGGAACTGATCTTTGTGAATTGTGATGGAATATAGTGTTGTAGTGCAAATTCTGGTTTGTAATGCAGATTTATTTTTGTGATATACTGGCATATCCTGATAAACTTGTCTATTATGGTTTTTTAATCACTTCAAATACTAAACCAAAGAGAAAATAGAAAATATTTTCAATTAAGTTTCTGCTGTAATTTCATTTTGCCATCTCTTTTTTGGAAACAGAATTCAAAATAAAGTTTAGATATCTTAAGTAATTTGTATTTTAACTATTACTTCCTCCAGTTCATAAGGAATATCTTTACTCTGGGAAGGCTTATATATACTATTATTCACTGAAGTAAAAAAAAAAGAGAGATATGAGTGAGAGTCTTGTCAAAAAAATGAGACATTACTCTGTAGATTAATTCTCATTTGTTGTGGTTTGCTGAAGAGTTCTGTTTGGGTTTTAATTGTTCTTTGTAACATCTTCCAATATAGAAAAACAATTTGTGTTGCCCTACTGTGTGTCTTTTTAAAAAATGTTAATCAGAGGGGATTTAGCTTCTTTTTTATAACATTAGGAATCAAACTCCTAGGGAAAAAATTAATTAGATATTTGCATTGGTTTTTGAAGGGCATTAATGTCCTTCCGGTAGCTCAGGGAGGTGGCTTACACAGAGCATTTGGAGTGTTTTCTTGGTATATGCACAGTCTAAACAATCTCACTGAGACTGGAAAAGCAGTTGGATGTCTGCAGATCTGTTAGAAGTCCTGGTTTTTTCCTCCAAAAATATTCCAATGGCAATTTCATTGTGGAAAATTATTTCCTCTGAAAACATTTTTTCAAATGTTTTATATTTCAAAAGAGTAGGAAAAAAAAATATGGTTTTTTTTTTTTCACTCCACTAGTCCTGTTCTTTTATGCTAGAAAGGAAGTGGGAAAATACTTTTGTTTTCATCAGGAATGTCCTAAAAGCTAAAAAAATACAGCTTAGTAAACACGTACAGGCAAAACATATGTTTCAAGGTGAAAGTAAAAGGGAAATGTTTGAGAAATGCAAATATTTTACAAAATAAAATTTAATGACTACCTCAATATATACAAATGTTTTTGTATAATTTTTAATATTTAAAATAAATGATTACCTGTTTGTTTTTTTTTTTTTTAAATAAATAATGAGGTGATAAAACAGGATGCACATTTAAAAGAGAGAAAAACTACTTGGTGGATTGACCCTGGCTGGACACCACTCGTCCACTAGTTGCTTTATCACTGCCCATTTCAGCTGGACAGGGGACAGAAAAGATAATAAAAAACTCGTGAGTTGAGATAACAACAAAGCAAGACCATTCACCAATTATTGTTATGGGTCAAGCAGATTTCACTCAGGATAAAATTAGCAAAGAAATTAGAGTTGGATAATGGGATCTTAAAAAAAGCAAACTTAAAAACTGCCTTACCTCCACCCCTCCCTTTTTTCCAAGATGCAGCTTCACTCCTGAATTCTTTATTTCTTCCCTTGCAGTGGAACAGGGGGACAGGGAGTGGAGGCTGAAATCAGCTATTTTTCTTTCTTATAAAAGTCTTACTATTCTAATCAGTCTTAGTTTCCTTTTGAAGATAAGTCTCTGATGAACATATAGTAAATAGCTCAGAAAGACATAAGTTGTGTAAAACTCGTGCTTCTTAATCATGTCATGAAAGATCTGATGACAACTTGATACTTGAGTTCAGTTGTATAGAAGGATGACTTGTATGTAAACACATTTTTATTTTGTTGCACTAATTTTTATTTGTTCTCTGGTGGAATGCAAGCCAGAACAGCCTCTCACCTACTGTAATATGCGGCACAGGATGTACATAACAAATTTGAATTGGTCCTAAGGGAGTAAGGATTTTCCAATAATGTAAAATATTTGGGATAATGGAGGGGAGAAGAAAGTTTTTGTGTGGCATGGGCAGGGATTTTAGGAAATATGTGGAGAGGTACCTTTCTCCCATAATTTTTTTTTTTTCTTAGGTATTATTAGGGTCTGATTTTTTCCAATAACAATGTAATGGGGAGCTTTGCACTTCATCTCATAGGTTGAATGTATTTACTCTTGTGCTACTCATAGAAAATCCTTATGTTCCTTCTTGCAGCAAAATAAACCTGAACTCTGACACTCCTTTATATCTCTCTGTATTTTGTATCCCTCTGGTATACTCACATCTGGAGCAGCTTTGCAATTAGATTGTCATCATCCATTAAGATACAAGTTTTGATTCAATCATTATCTCAAATTAATTAACTTAAGAGACTTTTAATCATATTCATCCAACTCTAGGATCATTATGTTTTCCTTGATCCTTAAAATTGCCTTTGTCTTAATTGTCAGTCTGGAATTTCATAGCAGAGCTGTACAGTCTTTCGCAAAACTTGCACTTTTACTTCTGTAATAATTTTTTGAGATGCTGACTCTCCTCGTTCTGGTTTAGATGGGATTTGTTTTACAACTGACTTTTAAGGGCACTTCCTCTCTCTCTGTATAAGACTATTTAAATTTTCCCACAAATCTTTATCATTTTTCTTCTCCTGTAATGCATGAAAGCTTCAATTTCAGTCTCAATTTATTAGCATGTCATTTTATATTTTGAATATGCATGTGCATTTCTGAGATCCTTTTGTGTTCTGTTTGCCATATTATGTTAATTGGAACATCCAATAAAAGGGCAGGATTGATGGATTGGTGCTGAATTTGGTTAAGTAGAAAATTGGAAGTGGTTAAAATGGTTGAAAAGGTGCTCCAATTTTCAGCACAGTAATGAGAAAGAAAATGGGATCATATGAAGGGAAGTGCGGAACAAAAGAAAAACTGACAAACGAAGTTAACAGACCATGAGCTGTGTGTGGAAGAATGCAAAAGAATGGAGACATGATATTCAAAAATTAGATCTGTGTCTTGATTTGCATTGTGAAAAATGTAGAGCTGAAGAGGATCCTGAGTACTAAAAGGACTGGAGGGCATTTTTAGACTTGTTCCTCCACAGAGCATTAAACATCTTCTATGAGATTTTACTCTAGGACCTGTTTTTCAATCTAACTTTTGTGCAAATTGTCTGACCCCTCAGTTGAAAACACTGCATATAGAAAAGACCAATTTTTCTTCTCTGCCATTACAGAAAGATCACCAAAGATACTACAGAAATGTGACTGGAAATCTCACACATTTTTGACACCAATGGGATAAGATGCAGGATTTTTTTTTCTCAGTTTAGCTTACTACTAGTAACATCTCCTCTATTTCCCTGTATTAGTCTGTTTCCCCATAGTACTGATGCTACTTGTCCTTGGTGTTCAAAAATAATCCACACTGATGTTGACTGCTGAACTAAAAATACTTAACAAGAGTTGCTAATTTTGATATCTGCATCTGATCCCACCTTTTGTTCTGGCTTCATATTTTCATCTCTCTGATACTTGTCTCAGTCTGTGTTTTTATACAGTGCAATACATCTATGTGACCCTTACTGTGTGGATACGAGGTATTAGTGCTAACAGCTCTTGGTATTTGAGTACTTAAAATATAATGAGTGTCACCGCAGGCCCACACCCAGACAATAATTAGCATTGATTCCATGATTGCAGAAGGCTGATCAATTGCTTTATTATATCACCTTATCCTATATTATCTTATACTTATTAAGAAACTCAGTAACCCTTCCAGATAGTCTGATGCAGCTTTGACCTTATTGGTCAATCAATCCAAACACCATCCAGTGTCCAATTAAGAAATCACCCTTTGGTAAACAAATCTCCATGACGCATTCCACATGTGCACAACAGCAGGTGCAACAAGTGGAGATAAGAATTGTTTCTCATTCTTTCCTCTGATCTTTTCACAGCCCTCCCTGGGAAAGTGCCTGGGAAAGTCTGTGCCTGCTCTCTGTGGCCAGAGAGCTGCTGCCACAAACGAGATCTTTAGTAAGAGAAGGGCAACAGCCACTGCACATTGATGACTCTGGATGAACACTTCATGCTGCACAGGTCATGGGCTGTTCAAGCAGCTGGAGAGAGACTGTATTCATATCATGATTATCTCTGAGCTATGCCTGGATGAGCCCTGCACACTTTGTGTAGCCATTACTTCTGCTTACTTTGGAAATGATACAAATCCATAGCAGTGCATTAATCCTTTAGGTTCATATTACATGTCTATTGATATTTTTTATTTTCTCTCTGTCCTGTCCCTTTCAATGTGCATGATTTGATTTTCATGGCCACATTAACTTCACTGCTCTGCATCTTCACTAGACAAAAGCCTCTCTGTAGAAAAAGATTGAATGGTAAGTACTTCTTTGAAGTGAATCAGTCTGTGTTTATCAGGTAACTTCACAGCTGAAGCATGAATAACAAGAGGTGAATTACTGAGAAGATTGGTGTACCCAGGGGTTAAATACAGCTATCAGTGAATGGAAATTTCATCAGGGAGTTAGGTCTCATCTATCTGAGCATGAACCCAAAAGGTCAAAGAGAGAAGATTGGCAGAACTCAGGTATTGCAAGTAAGAAAGAGACTAGTTAACCACCAGTTTTCTAAGGAAGAAGCTACAATGCAGACAGAGCCAGTACTTTAGACCTTAGGCTGGAGAGGCATTGCAACCTGCCAAACAACTTAATATCATTTGTTTCAGTGTATTGTAAGGGAAAACTAACCACTATAAAAATAATTGAGAAGTACCCCAGAGAATTATTTAAAATATTTGTTATTCTTTTCATGCCTAATGTCAGCCACACCTTTACTCTATAAATGTCATGGACAAGGAGGAATGTTCAATATTTGTCAGCAGAATCTGTGAGCAGGTACCAAATAGAAGCCAGAAAATATTGTGCACACCTCCTCATTCTGTGGAGGTCTGCTTCTCCCAGAAAGTATGTCTAAGTCAAATCAGGATAGACTCTATGAATCTATGTAAATAATTTAAATCCTTCCCAAGAGAGTAACCCTCTATACAGAAAGAAACAATTTATCAGACCAGCATAATGCAGTGTTGGCTTTGTTCTAGGAAAGCACAGATTCTTTTTTTTACTACAGCAAGTATTCTGTGTTTTGGTGTTTTGTGGTTTGGGTTGTTATTTTTTGAGGTTTTTTTTAACCCTGAAAAGACTGTAGTTCATAACTTTTGCACAATGTCTTGCATTCAGCCTGCTGCTTTTCTGAAAGAAAACAGCTTTTGAGGACAGGAACTGCTGTGCAGCATGAACTTTTAAACAAGGAATGACCTATTTTCTTGCTGCTATGCCCACTGCTGCTTCCTTTTTGATGCCTAGAGCCACAAAAGGAGAGTCAGGGTGTAAAGTTTTAAGAAACCTTTCCTGAGGTGGAGTAGCCACCTTGTCATTTCATTTTTTGCTTTTCCTCTTAAGGCACAGGGTGAACAGTGTTTGTTGCTCAAGCCTTGCTTTTATACAAGAATTCTCCATTTTGCATTGCTTAAGTTAAACAGATACTGCATTGTAAGAGCCATGAAGATAAAAATGCAATATGCAATGTATTAGCTTCCTTATATGTCAACATTTTGATTGGTGGAGACAATCAAATATATCTTCTGAGCTATGTAATGTGTGGTCTGTTGTTTGGGTAACGTGGGGAAATGAAAATAATGTGTCAGAAATGAGATTGTGGATTGTGTTCATAAGAGCTGTGAGCAAGGCAGGGAAAAAACTCAAAGACATACAAGCTAATTAATACATTTTTGAGATTGAAAGGATAAAGCACATATCAAAAAATGCGACTGGGGGATATGAATACAGATGCTGTAGAAAAATAAGTGTAGGCATCTCTGTAGAAGAAAAATTGATCAAAGGACATGTGCTCTGGATCAGATTCTCACAGCCAGGCTGTATCCAGACTGCTCTGGAGGTGGAATCTCACAATCACCAGCTTCCATTTACAGCTGGATTGCAGTGGCTCTGCAGAACAGAGGAGCCAGGATTTGTGTAGACCTGGCTCCTTGGCCCTGGAGGGCTAATAATAAGTAAAATGTTGGTACAAGAAAGAAGTATTTTAGGATTATCTTGAAGGCTAAAGTACTCAGAATTTCAACATTTTTATACAACCTAAACTAGTTTAGTTGGTCTAAACAGTAGCTTATATTTGGAGAAATCGAACATAAATTAAGAAAAAGGGAAACACAATGGAACAATCATTTAATAAGAAATAGAAATGTAGGAAACCTTTGTTGTCCTTCAGCTGCCATAATTTTATGCCACAGCAGGACATAAAGAAATCAAAATTACCAGTTATGCATTGTAAATACCCACAAAACCAGAATACTTTTTATGCAAAAGAAAATGTTTCTCTGTAGCTGCCTTTAGTTTATCTTTATTGTGCTTTGGAGGGCAAGTGAAAAAAGGCTGAACTCACCCACTCACTCACACCCTGGTAGTTTCCCTTTATCAACATGTATGCCATATTTTATACACCAAATAAATAATGTAAGATTTTCAACCTGAATTTAAATTTTACACATCTTTTACTTTAAAAAATCCTCAGTTAATAGGTTTAAAATAAATGTATTTTTTTTGAGTGGAAATATCCTTACCAGTTTAAATGATGATTACAGATTTGAATGAGATTGATGTATAGAATTGGAAGTAAACTGAAGCTGATACTAAATTATTATAAATTGCAAGCAGTTATACTTAAGTAAATCAAATTAAAACAATTCACTTGCATCCAAGTGAGCAATGACTAAGTTCTTAAGGTACAGATTGCAAGTTTAGAACAAAAGTTAACAGATATAGTCAGTCTTCACTTTGCCCAACACATATCTCTTTCTGGTCAGTCACATGCTGTGAGTTGTGATTTGCCAGGTATCTGCACTAACATCACTGTAAGCTGTAAGCAATTTTAAAGCATTTATCATAATTCAGAAAAATGCAGGTGTGTCATGCCCCAAAGCCTCAGGGTACCTTAGTGTGTAAGCATGACAATTATCACACTCTTTCAGGAATGCACGTGACTATAATATTGCATGGGTGTAGGTGTTGAGGTTTGGTAGTGGGAGGACTGAAGCTGTGGCCGGTGGGACTGCCCCAAGCTGGACACGAGCTGGCTCCAGAACAGACCCTCTGCAGAGCACTGCTGAGCGCATCGCTGAAGGTGGTGGTGTCTCTGGGAAAACATGTTTAAGTAAAGAGAGAAATCATCAGTCAGAGAGAAGTGAGGGGGGATGGTGGCAAAGAGAGAGCAACAGCAAAAGGAACACTGAGTTCAGAGAAGGAAAACTCCAGATGAAGCTCCTCAAAGCACAAGAATTGTCCGTTCCAACATGCAGGAAGTCAAGCGAGCGTGGTGGAAGGCAAGAGTGGCTGAACAAGGTACTTCTCACTGAGGTTTTTCTTGGCAAGGTCTGCTCACAGGTTACTGTGCCAAGTGCCACAGTAGTGCCATCACCTCCTCACTGGTGCAGCAGATGAGTAAAATCAAGTTATGTAAAAGCAGGATACATAAGCAATCATATGGGAGACTTAAATGCTCTTTTGCTCTTTTAACTTCCTTTAATGAGTAGTTGTAGAAAAGAGGGAGCCACTATTCATAGAAATGCATGGTGAAAGGACAAAATACAACAGAAAAAAGCTTCAAAAGGAGGAATTCCAATAGAATCTAAGGGAAAAATTGTCACAGTGATGAAGGATCAGAGGAGCTTGCCCTGAGAAGCTGTGGAATCTCTATCTTTGGGGTCACCTGAACTTCATCTGGATTTGACTCTGAACAACCTGATCTAAGTTCAGAGTCAACCCTTTGTGCAGGATGTTGGATGACATAACCCCAGAGACCCCTGTCATCTAAACTGTTCAGTGACGCTATGACAGGTGCTGTGTCTCTGGGTGGTCACTGAACAACCTTCCAACCTGTAACCCATTCACAGGAGGGCAGGCAGGAAAGAGGCAGAATTCACACCCCAGGAGGCAGGTAGTGCCTGGTCCCTGCCAGCAATACCCGGCAGGAATGGAAGAATGACCAGGAGGAGGAAGGGTATGGCCTTCTGAACAAAGAGAAACTTGGCTCAGCTAGAGGAACTAGACACATACTTTCCCTGGGTTTGTGACTATGGGAAGTAATCTGGAAGTGTTGTGAGTCAGTACTTCTGTAAGTAATTAGCTCACTAAAAGTTTATCATTACTGATTTTTATTGGATCAAAAAGTAGACTAATATACAAGATAAAGTGAACTATTCCATTTTGCAATATACAATCATTCTTGGTGACAAGGACTTACTGGCTTGTTTACTATTTTACTAATTTATTCCTAGATTATTTAAATATTTCAACCATAAACATAACAAATTTAGCAAATTTTATTATCTAAGTACAATGACATATTTTTAAAGTATTTATTTTGGAAGCCAAATATTATATTAAGAAGAATCTTTGTGCTTTAGAGGAAAACCACCACATACTCTTTAAGTGCAGCTCTATATAAATATCATTCAAACAAGAATTTGAAAGGTTTTGTTTCAAGAACATTGCCTTTATATTATTTTAATGCTATTTTAATGAAAGAGATTTAAATACTGAAAGAATTAATACTAAAAGTACACACACTAGAAAATGCTATTATTTTCAAGAAATGACAAGAACTTGCTTCTGAAAATATGAGTATTGTTATTCTTCTCTAAGTAAACACCCAACATTCATTTTCTGGTTTAATTTTTTCATGGAAGGATGGATCTCAAGAACATAGGACTGTTCATTTCTCAGGCAAGTATCTAGAAAGAATAATGCAAATGGTTCTACACTGACTCCTTCAAAGTATGCCCATGGTCAAAATGTAGATTTATATTTTTATTTTGCATCACCTGTTCCAAAACACTCAGCTGAAAATAAAAACAACCCCAGGTTAAATGGCACTGTATCAAAGCTCAACAGTCTAGATGAATCTTCAGAATTGAGAGTCTAAGTTTAACTAACCCAAACAGCAGTGTGCATACATATTTATTAATTTTTTGTGAAATTATACCCTTTCAGTAGAACATACAGAAGAAAATATAGAAGAGCTTTTCTATACACTTTGCTTAGGAATTCACAATTTCACCTAAGAAGAAATTTCTTACATTCTATTTGAAATTATGGATCAAAATACCATTATGGAAAAAGGATCACATGGTGTTCAGGTGTCTTTGCTGAATCTTGTGGGCAGTGTTACTTCCTCTTCACTTCTGAGAAAACTGGCTGAGAAGGGACTTCTGTGGAGAAATTATATGAAATTCCCCCCATCTTGCATGGAAGAAGTTATGAATTATGTGCAGTTAACTTCAGCTGAATCTGAATTTCTGACCAGAGGAAAAATGGAAGAGAAGGAAGATAAACAAGGGAGAAAGAGAATAAATATTTACATCCTAGTCTATGTTAACAATGCTTCAAACACTATATCATTCAAAAATGGAGGAAAATAATACAAACCTCCCACAGTACTAACAATGTGCATAGGTCTGAATCTAAATATGTCTAGCATATTTTTTCAAGACCATCAAAATTTTTAGCTTCCATAACAATTTATATTTCTCCTGTGTAAAGATTTGTTTATACTCTACAAACAAAACTCAAAATATAGTTTTTGGTTCACAAGTAACTAGTCTGATGTTAAAATATAATTGCTGTTGCTTACATAATGACTGTTCTCTGAAGTGTATTCCCTGTAGCTTTGTGTATTTCTTGTTCTCTCAGGTGCTTGGAGATACTTCCATCTCTCTGTATAGAAAACATCAAGTGTGTTCTATGTGCATTAAAAAACCCCAATAAACAACATAGTTTGGCATATGCTTCTTTTTTCTTTTTACTAACATTTTTACACCAGTATGTGGTGTGAAAGTGTCTATCACAGAAAGTTGAAGAAAGAAAAGTCTAGTTTCTTAATTTTTCATTTGTAAAGGGTCCACTTGAAAGTCCTGTTGAAATAAAAGGATTTTTGGACAGCCATTGATGTCAACGGGAAATCGATTCAGGTTTTCAGTAGGATTCTGGCAGGTTTTGTTTCAAGGTAGAACTCTCCCACAGTGGAAGTCCATGGCTCAGACTCTGAATAGGACAGAATAGTGTGTGAGAGGAGTGGAGGTTTATTGTTTTCAATTCTGCCACAATCGTATGAAGTTTAACAAGGTAAGTGCCAGATGCTGCACCTGGGATGGGGCAATCCTGGATGTACAGACAGACTGGGCAATGGGATGCTGGAGAGCAGCACTGTGGAAAGGCACCTGGGGGTTCTGGTGATACAGAGCTGAATGTGAGTCAGCAGTGCCCTGACTGGAGGGCCAGCCCTGTCCTGGGGGGCAGCAGGGACAGCATCACCAGCCAGGCCAGGGAGGGGATTGTCCTGCTCTGCTCTGGGCTGGGGCAGCCTCACCTCGAGTGCTGGGGGTAGTTTTGGGTGCCATGATATAAAAAAGACATTAAGCTATTAGAAATCATCCAAAGGAGGGCCAAAGGATGGTGAAGGGTCTGGAGGGGAAGGTGTATGAGGAGCAGCTGAGGTCACTTGGTCAGTTCAGCCTGGAGAATAGGAGACTGAGAGGAGACCTCGCTGCATTACAGCTTCCTTGTGAGGGATCTGGAGGGGCAGGTACAGATCTCACCGCTCTTGTGACCAGTAACAGGACACAGGGAAATGACATGAAGCTGAGTCAGGGTTTAGGCTGGATATAAGGAAAAGGTTTTTCACCAGAGGGTGGTTGGGCACTGGAACAGGTCCCTCAGGGAAGTGGTCACAGCACCAGCCTGTCTGAGTTCTAGAAGCATTTTGACAATGTTCTTTGGCACATGGTGTGATTTTTGCGGTGTCCTGTGCAGATCTAGGAGTTAGACTCAATGATCCTGATGGATCCTTTAAACTCAGCATATTCCATAATGCTGTGACTCTGCACTGTCTGGCCTTGGACACATCAGCTAGTTTCACTGTCTTACTGAACATATTTGTAAATTGTAGCAGTTTCCACTGTTTTATGAGCAGTAGCTAATGCATCAGGTACCAAACTTCAACGTGTTTGTGTTGCTGTAGCCTGTGCTAACTCTCATTGTTAATCACCAGCCATCTTTTACTGTAAAGATAACCTAAGCCAGTGCTTCTAATTTCTCTAATTCTTTCTGTTTCTTGTAGCTC
Organism: Taeniopygia guttata; assembly: GCF_048771995.1. NCBI lineage: Eukaryota > Metazoa > Chordata > Aves > Passeriformes > Estrildidae > Taeniopygia > Taeniopygia guttata. The sequence continues at coordinate 13,503,280 of NC_133028.1, forward strand.
ATTGTCAGAGATAATGCTTTCCAGTGAGCCATCTCCTGTTTCTCCCTAGAGCTGAGCTCTGATCCTCAGTGGCCCTTGAAATATAAGTCGAAAAATAAACTGGGAGTATAATTATTAACAAGTGCATCAACAGCCTTGGCTTTTCCCATCTTTTGTACTCCCTCTTTAGACTTTTTTTTTTTTTAAATGCCAGCAGGATATGACTCATAAAAAGGTCTGGATAACCTTCAAGAGGTTATAAACCTTTCGGTGCTGCTGAGGGTGTTCTGCATTCTTGTAGATGCCATTAGCCACTCAAAAGTGTGGCAAAAATACATACACTAAGCTGGCTTGTTCACATTGAAGAGGGATAGTCACTGCAGCCAAGATACACACAAAGGTATAGCTGTATTTGTTATCTTGTATTAAAAGAGACAAAAGGAGTGAAGGCCTGTGACTGACTGGATGTTGTGAAGCTCAGTGCAGAGAGGATAATTTCTCCTTCTAACATTTCGCACACCCCCACACAGGGAAGCAACAGCCTGCTAAATTCCTTGGGGCATGGCATATAATTTTCATTGTTTCCAATGTAATAAGTGGTTCTCTGGCAAAATTTTATTGTCTTTCACTGCATGTAATAAATCATATTACTCCATGTATGCTTTTCAAAGCAGCTTTTTAAAATTCCAATTTAGTATCAGTTTTCTTCAAAAATGATAGAAGTAGTTATTAGTCTGTGAGCATCTGTTAATTCTGAGACAAATATAACATCCACATTAGCAATTTCCATTTTTTAATTTTTCTAACATTTTTAACTTCTGAAACATCTGCTTGAGCTATTTTTCTCCTTGCATCTTAACTGCTTGGTTGAAGTAGAGAGAGGTGAGCAAGCAGCTTGAGACTTCAGTTTGAAATACATTAAATAGGAAAAGCTCAAAGGGGAAACATCTGCTGAAGTGAAAATGTCTGTGCAGGTTTGGAAAGGAAGATTTAAAGGCTGAGGAATAGGAGAAAGAATCTTTCAGAGTATTTAAAATAGGATCTAGCTGATTTTTATTGCTCCCTTAAGTTGCTCAAGATCAGTACTTGGGTCAAAGAGGTACACAATGTAGTGCAGATTCCTTTCCCTGTATTTGTGTCTGTGTTACTTCTGACTTGATAGCAAGCATGACCTAAGTTACATAGCATCCAGTTAGCTTCAGACCTGTCATTTATTTATTGCTGTTGCACACGATGGGGGAGCCATGAGATAATCTCACACAAAAAATCAAGCTGCCTACAGTTCTGATCACATCTGTTACACTTCAGAGCATCTGTACATCAGGCAGTCCTACAGCACCTTGCCAAGTCATCCACCTGAATCTAAAGAGAGACTGTACAAAAGATGGGCACTATAGCCTGTGTGAATTCCCACAGTCTGTCTGCAGGAGCAAATGTTCCCTGAATATACAGAAAGTAAAAAAGCACCACTGCTCATTCAGTCCTTGGCATATGCAACAAGAGGTGACTGTATTCAGTGCATGATTGTAAGATTATGCTTCCTTGCAATATGGGTCTGGAGGAAATTATGCACCAGTTTCCCAGGCAAAGTGTTTTATTTTGCAGAAAGGAAAAAAGTAAAATAAAAAAGAAAGAAGAACTAAAAAGAAAGAACTAAGAAGAAAGAAGAAAAACAACCTAAAAAAACCCAACACCCTAAAGCCCCTGAAGCTGGCTTTAGCCAGATGTTTTAATTTCAGAGGATTGATCTGTGAAGGATGCAAATTTCTTTGGCATTGCCTGTAGGGTGACAGCACAGTGACAGCTTTCCTGGTCAGAGGACAAAAATTGTCACAGAATTTGCTGAGGAACATGACAAAAGGAAATTATATCTGGGGAGCTTATTTCCTCACCTCTCACAGGAGGAAAGCAGGAATATTTACATCCAGATTAATGCATGCATAGTGTTATAAAGAAAAAAAATAAAGTATATTGACTGTTTTCAAGACAATAAAATAATCTTTCACGGACCTTAGTCACGGAGTCACCTAAGTATCTTTAAGCCTAGTTCTCTGAACATATGTAAAGTATTTTCCACCCCCATCTTTAGCAAGAGAGGGGTGGAAAATAGTTGGACTCACCCTAGATTGTATTTAACTTGTTTTATCTACCTTTCCTTTGAGAGTTTAAAAACTCCAGTGATTCTATCTGGCCTTTTTAGAGATAAGATGAGCCAGTAGGGGACAACCACAACTAATACACGCAATGTCAAATTTCATAAGGTACAGTACCTGCAGGCTGTGGGCTGTGAGGCCTTTGCTAGATATTATCAGAAGCCATTAGATTGGCTGAGACTGGCAAGAAGAGAACATATGTGTCCCACCTGCATTTCTTTTGAAGTGTTGTCTATGGAGGATTGCAGATCATTAATTTTTAGAAATTCATGCTCTTTGCAAAAAAAAAAAAAAAAAAAAAAAAGAAAAGAAAATGGAAAGTCCTGCTTATGAAAAAGCAAAATAAATATGCAGGCTATTATGACAAAATAATTTGTGAAAAAATTTGATTTTCTGAGCATCTGAGAATAGAATGACTTTCAGAATTCAAAATTAGTAGAAATTCAAGTGATTTATAATATTTATAATACTATCAGCCAGCTGGTGCTTGTCTCCTGCAGCATAATTACACAGATAAGGAGTAGAGCCTTTACAGACAAAAGGTGCAGAATACTCATGAGGAGGTAGGCTTTGGGAGCACATTGCAGGAGAATTTTTGAGAGCAGAGTAAAAAAAAATCAGGGAAGACATGGCAAAAGTGCAGGAGGGGTAGAAAAGTTCAGGGGAAGCCTTCCTTAGGAGTATTGGTAGCCAGAAGTGATGGAGCAGAAAGTATTTACAGGGAGTAATTTGGGTCTCAGATATCTTCATTATGCTCAGAAAGTAGAACACCAAAATGTGTGCAGAAGCATGTTGGCATAAAACAGACATAAAATGTCTATGTGTAATTTTCTCTTACTGGAAGAATACCTTAAACTTATTCTTATGGATTTTAGAAAGGTCTTTCTGATTTTAAAGACCCAACAGAGGGTTAAAAAGCAACAAAAATAGCATTTTGTATCTTCAACTACAAAGATTTTAGAAAATTATATCTAAGCCAACACCATTTTAAAATCGTGTCACACAAGTGCTTCTGCATAAAGGAGATGACAGTAAGTGGGCTGAAATATGTGATCCAGGGTTTCACCCCATCTTTGATTTCATGTATACACAACCTGAATAAAGACCATAGGAGAGAAATTTAAAGCTCAGTAATATTTGCCAGGGAGGTACTGAAGTGATGGACTGATGGACTTATACTCACAGTCTTCCCAGGCCTCACAGTCTGACCTCATTGCCCCACAGTCTGAGACATTCCCCAACCCTGAGTGCAGAAACTCTCAGGCTCCATGGGAATGTAGAAGGTGACAAGATCATGAAATGCAGCCCAGAGAGAAAGCAGTGTATCGCTGTGGGGAGCTGCAGGTGAACACCGCAGTAGGTTATAGATTCCTTGCAGAGATGTGCTAAGTTTACCAACAGTCAAGGGAAGGTACTTATTTTGAGTCTACATTTGATGTAGGTTCAAAGGGGTTATCTTGAGAGGGGAAGTATTTAGGAGAGGTATTTCCACCTTACCAGGAACACTACTACAAGGCAGCCCACCTTGGAAATTCACTTCTTTGGCAACAATTACTTGTGTCTGATGGTGGCAGCAGGAAATGAGTCTGATGCAAGTGTTCACGTGCCTTTGCAGTGGGAGATGAGGGTGACATAGCTCTGCCCTTTATTAATCAGCTTCCTTCCTACTTTAATCCTTTTCCAGGGATCCCATGTGAAGGAATCTTTATTCCTGTGTGTGGCTTTATGAGATAAACTATAAAACTCACTAGAAACATGCTCAGAGACTATGGCAATCACTTTGCTTAAAGATATTGTAAATGGTCTTGTTGCTGTGATCAATTCAGTAATGACTAAATCAGAACATTTGTATTGTAACAAAGGACCAGAACTCACAATTCCTTTTTAGAACTATTAAGCCATTATTATTTCTGTATTTATCTCCTGAAAATAAGCAGTCTTCCTTCCTTGGTGTGTGGGTGTGAATGCTTTTGCTGTCACCAAAGAATGGGTAAATTTTGAGAACTTGCTGTTTTGATGATGTAAATTAAGTAATATTTTCATTTCTTGTACAAGTGTTTGGAATTTCTACCATTTGTTTCAGCTGGATAATGCTAGAGTGCCAGCAGCCATCTGCTAATTTAACAAAATGTTTAGATTAAAATTTAAACCAAATTTTTTAATCTCTTGACAAAAGTGCAGTTACTACTTACCTTCTACAACAAGAAAGCAACCTTCATTTATTTCAATCTCCTAAACATATGTTAAAAAAATCTATACAGAAAGAAAACCTGACTCACTACAGGAAGATGGGATAGTTATAAACCACATTATGCTAAAGGATTAGCCATAGAAATAACAAAATTGAACTAGTTTTAAAAATTTAATTATTTCTCTGGGTTAGTACAAGTTTGATTTTGATTTCAAGAACAGTTGGTGTTATTTCTTCTAGAAAAATAGTGACACAATTTCTCTACATGACAATGCTTACTTCGCCTTACCTTCTGAGCTCTTGTAAGGCTCAAGGGATTTGTTAGAGAAAAATATTTGGGTTCCCCTCCCTTGCTTCCAGTTGAGATCATTTTGAACTCTATTCAGGCATGAAAGAAATACTAATCAGTCTTTTAGACTGGAGAGAAACTCCCGGGTGTATAGTATACATGTAAACTCTCCTATAAATATGAATATCATAACATCTGAGAAAAGAGCTACCTGAGGTAGGGAACTTTTATTTATCTTCAAATAGAAAAATGAACAAAAGATTTTGCTGGAAACATGGAGTTTTCATAAACCTTAGAAAGTGTTTTTTTAATCCAATATATTAGGTTACAATCATCTGTTTGTGGCTGAAAAATAATTGTCCTAAAACTTCCCTATCCCCTTACAAGGGGTTTTCTTTTTAAGGAATTGTTTTTCTCTTTTCTCACACAGATGCTGTTAGTACGGACCAGAAAGGGGAAGGCAATAAGAAACAAAGCAGACTGCTCCCTGGAATATTTTAATGTGGTATGTGGATAATTTTACTCCTTCCTACAGATAAGCAGGATTGTTTATTCTTTCTAAAATCAAAGACAATCATATTAACCGTAGTAACAGCATATCTTGTGCCAGTCTTCTGTTCATTGTACCCAGTGACTATTAAATCCAAGCCCCATGAAGGAACTGTAGCTGCACCCAGGCAGGGAAGACAGGTCCTCACAGTGAGCTGCAGCATCCTGCTCTGCTCTCCATCCTCGTGTGTCCTTTGGTGGGTGTTGGTGTAACTTCCAAGAAAGGCATTTGCTCCACTCAGATAAGGATATTTGAATTTTGGTTAGGGCAATCTCCCAGGAGGCAAAACAATACAATTTTAAACATCTGAATCTGGAAAAAAAAGTGGAAACTCCGTCTCTTCATGTCCTAGATAAGAACTATCTGCCATGCTGCTTAACTGGGCAGCACCACAACTGTCTCCAGCCAGGCTCCAGAAGTGAGCCTGGCTCATGTCTCTGAAAGAAAAGAATTACATGGAAAAATGGATGGGAGGGTTTTAGTCTATGACTCAGTCTGTGAACAGAAAGAGTCGCTGAATCTGTGTTCTCAAAAGGGATGATTTTGGTTACCCTCCTGTCTAGGAATCTTTATGGGCTAACAACTTGTTTGTCTTTATTCTGTGTGCCAGCTGTTTTGGATCCCATTCTGGGATACTCAAGTCTATGCCTTTGGAAATTCTGTTTCTTTTTCATTAATGTAACTTTGTTGCTGCTGGTTTTAAATACATAAACTCTTTATTGTGTTCAGACCTAAGTGTCTGGTGATAAAAATGGAAGTACTGAGACAAAGAGACTATTAAATATGCATTATGAAATTTTCTAATATGTGAGGAGAGAACATTCTTGGATTCCAAGTCAAATTACATTTTCTCTCATTTGCATCAAGAAAACAGAAGCACTAATAATATATGTGTCAAATCAGTGATGGAAATAGCTATGCAATCAAATGATATAATGATGGTATATAAGTGAAGGTGACCTACTAATGAATAATATGGGAAGGAAAGACTGACAAAGTGTTAATTGATATGTCAAGCCAGTAATGTCAGTCAGTTGCATCGAAAAAGAGCAATTAGTCAGTGTAAATTGTGTAGTGACCATTAAAACATGCCAAAAGCAATTGCACTTTCAGTAAAGAACCTGACGGATAAGATGTAAGAGCAAACTGAAAAAAAAAAGGAAATATACCATATTTGATTTACTGTAGCCAGGTAGCCAGTAATGGTTCACCCAGAAAAGCCTTTTAATGTCTAAAAAAAACATATTAGCAGCATCTATGTACCACAGTAATCCTCAATTCAACCTGTGAAGTTTTCACAGCTCCTCTATAGAGAAATCCAATAAAATCTACAATGTCTGATCTGTATCTGCATGTAGTGTAGTAGCTGAAGTGACATAGCAATACGTATGTATAAATCTGAGCTGAGCAGAAGCGGAAAGAAAAAAATAGGATTTTTAAACAGTAACCTCACTTTGTACTTCCTTAAGAAATATATTACAAAAAGTAAATGGCGGTTTCCTAGGCTAAGTTTTTTTTTAACTTATCCTGCATTTTAAAGGGACTTTTGTTCTGTTTCTGAGAGAACTCTGAAAACCCAAAGACGTTACTTTGGGACTAAACAGTCAGATCATGGACATGGAATTGCACTAGGTCATGCCAGACAGTGAGAAAGAAATCTATTATATGGCTTTGTCATATCATTTAATCCAGAAGAAAAGTGACATATACAATATAAATATATATTTATATTATATATTTGTGGATCAGAGCTGCCTGAGAAAATGTTTTTTTTTTTTCCTGAACTTAAGGCCATTTTTAGATAATATAAGAAGTTATATATTACTTTGCCCACTAGAGGGTATCAAACATATTTCCATTCTTGCAGTAGAAACCCTCAGAAGCTCAGAAAATAAATAAAATCAGGGGAGATTAATGTTACCATATTTACAAAAAATGCCAGTGTCTATGTTTAATACTTTGTGAAAATGAAGCAAATAACTTCCTCATGCTATAAAAAAATCCTAGATATATTTTTCATTATGAACTATCATCACACATTCTTGATTCCTCTTAAAGTTATCATGAGACAGAGGCCATGTTACGGTGAAATATTTAGTGATATTTCTTGTGGTGTGAGGTTTCTACTCCTTCTGAATTGGAGTTGAAATTAAGATTTAGTTTGGGACATAATCTCCAAAAACTTATGATGTAGGATTAAATATAATTTTAATATCCTGGATCAGAATTTGCAGAGGCTTGTATTTTAATTTATAATTTGTGATGATCCCTAAGGAGAAACAAAAAAAAAAAATAAATTGAATTATTAACAAGAAAATACTTGTATTTTATATTAGTTGTACATGTTAATAGTTTTCTTACTCCATAGTTCAGTTTTAAGGTGTTTGTCTTTATTTTTAATAGAGAGAATGGAAAAGGCTCTCTCAAACTCAAGGCTTTTGATAGGCTTTTTTATAATCCAGGATAATTATCAGTGCTGCTTATCAGCACTGCTAAAGTGAAGCCTGTCTTTCTTGGGAGGCTTGAAGTGGAAAAATTATGAAAGAGAAATGTTTTCAAAATTCATTGTTCTTGTTAGTTTTGTGTTGAGATAAGACTAAACAAATTCAGCACAAACTAAAGTACACCTCCTTTAACATTTATATAGTTACTAGTACAGTCAGTCAAGGAAAGGTGTGAATTTATCAGCACATGCAAACTTTATCAAAAAGGAGCTTGAAGAGATGGATCTGTTTTCTTGTTCAATAGGAAGGTAGCCAGTATGATGCAGGAGTTTGTGAATGAGAGTGAAGCTCTCCATTATGTTACCACGAGGCCCAAGGTCAGAGTGGTCTTCAGTGGCTGCAGTATTCTCTGCATGTGATCCATGCTAATGAGTGCAGGTTTTCGTTGTCCTGCACAAAATAGTTTGTGGGTTCCCTGGGAATATACCATACATTGCACTCATTCTCTTTGGGAAAAAAACAAGCTTAACAAAACAAAACCAAATAGACTTATCTGGAAGTGGTTAATTCTTTTTTCTTAAATGCAGAAAACCACAGCTGACTCTCCTGTAAAGCTTTGTTCATAATATTTATGATAATAAGATCTTTTTGGTGTTTATTTCTGATTTGTCTATATTAAAAGCAGCTGAATTGGAGATCCTTCATCAGGTGGCCTTCTAGATTCTCCATAAAAGAGGATTCTCCAAATCCTCTTTTATTTTCTTTTGTCTCTGGATTATATCCCTAACAGTATTGTAGAAGACCTGTGTCTTTGGAGCAAAAGTAGTAGTGAATTTATGGCAGGTTTTCTTTGCTTCTGCATTTATTAAAGTGCTAGAAAGATAATAAGATGAAATGCACTATGAAAATTAAGAGATCCAAAAAAATCTCAACAGTTAAGCTTCATGTTAAAAAACAAGTCCCCAAAGTTTAGTTCAGATAGGCTGGCAGAAAATTCCTGTTGAGTTTAAGATTCTCAGGTGTTCAAAGCACCCTCTTGTCTAGGAAGATAATGGAGGATCACTACTATTACTTTCAACTTCACTGCTATCCGGGACATACCTTCCTGTCCTTTAGTCTTGCAATGTACTAAATAATATACATGCATATGGAAATGCACTCCGTTCTTCTTCACCTAAAAAGAAAATTATTCACCACTCTTTTTCCTACTGAATGCCATTATGTACTCCCATTTCCAAATAACTTGACTGAATTGACCTTCAGTAATTCAGTCTGCCTACATGCAAAACATTAGCACACTGCATTCAGATTATCATTTGAAAAATGCCCATTAGAAAATAAGCTTGGCATTTATGATATCACATAAGTGCAATTAGTCTTACAATGAGGGTTTATTTTGAATGTATCATTTACATCAAAGAAACAGACACTTGTATTCCTTTAAAGATGATCAATGGCAAAAGACCAGAAGGCAACAAGTAGGTTGCCTTTGGCTTCTGTGAAAATTGGATTAAGTTTTATAGGTTCTATTGAATAAAGGAAATTGTTAATTCTTGTAATTCCCAAGCTCTCTGGCAAATATTACTGAGCTTTAAATTTCTATCCTATGGTCTTTATTCAGGTTGTGTATCCATGAAATCAAAGATGGGGTGAAACCCTGGATCACATATTTCAGCCCACTTACTGTCATCTCCTTTATGCAGAAGCACTTGTGTGGCACGATTTTAAAATGGTGTTGGCTTAGATATAATTTTCTAAAATCTTTGTAGTTGAAGATACAAAATGCTATTTTTGTTGCTTTTTAACGCTCTGTTAGGTCTTTAAAATCAGAAAGACCTTTCTAAAATCCATAAGAATAAGTTTAAGGTGTTCTCGCAGTAAGAGAAAATTGCACCTAGACATTTTATGTCTGTTTTATGCCAACATGCTTCTGCACACATTTTGGTGTTCTACTTTCTGAGCATAATGAAGATATCTGAGACCCAAATTACTCCCTGTAAATACTTTCTGCTCCATCCCTTCTGGCTGCTTCTTAGTGTTCGTATTCAAAGAAGCTCATATTCTACTGCAAGAAAAAAGTACCAAGGGCTTGGTCCTAAGTAGCACTCATCTAGGCACATTGTGAGGATTTGAGAAATGCAATCTGGTTTTGATGTTCATGTCGTTATTTTCCCAAAATTTTAGTCTTAGTGCAGTAGATAAATGTGTTTACCCTACATCAATCTGTATACATTTCCTCTTAGCTTTGTTCCTAACAAGAAATAATTTCGTTGGGTTACTGGGTAACATTCTGTTCTCCTATCCATTTATTGATTTGTGAGCCAAATCACAGAGCTGCTGATCTGATACTCACTTCCTGGAGAGAGAAATTTTGCTTTTAATCCAAGCACTCTGCCCTTTCCTGGATATGCCTGGAATTTCTGCTTTCTGTATTACCGAACTCCACCCAAACTTACTTTCCTTTCAGGAAGAGTCCTGAAGGGTGCATCCTGTGAGATTTCCTGACACCTGGCATGGAGCCAGCAAAAAAGTTGGTGTGGTTATCTTTTTTCTTTAAAAATACATCTAATTTCACCATCAAAATTTCTTTATTTGCACATTAACCTCTTACTGTTGGTGGAAGCATTACTTATTAAGGCAGTGGAGGATGACAGTTCATTTGGACATATTTTTCTTCTTGTAGGAAATCCACTTCCTGCAATTTAGTGCTCTAATGTGCATATGTTAGAATGGCAAACTTTATTCTACCTTAAACCTTGAATGACATTTATGGGTATAAATCTAAACATGACTGTTCAACAGTAGTAGGTTAGCTGTGACTGCCAGGTGCCCACCAAACTGTCTCTCACTCCCCTCACTCAGAAGGACATAAAGCTAAAATAAGGAGGAAAAACTCATGGTGTGAGATAAGACTAGGGAAATTACTCGCCAGGTACCATCATAGCCAAAACAGACTTGACTTCAAGAAGATTAATTTAGTCAGAAGATTAATTAGTCAGAAACAAAACCCAAACTGAAACAATTTTCCCTTCACCACGTCTCCCCATTGTGCTCAGGCTCCTTGTTTTCTTCACTCTCAAATCCTCTACATTCCCCTCTAGAAGGGATGGAGGGGATAAGGAGTGGGGGTTGCAGACGGTTCATAACACCTTGTCTCTGCCACTCCTTCCTTCTCACAACCCCCTGCTGCAGCCTGGTGTCCCTTCCATGGAATACAGTCCTCCACAAACTGCTCCAACATGGGTCCCCTCCATGGAGCACACTCCTTCAGGAACAGACTGCTCCAGCGTGAGTCCCCCATGGATCACAGATCCTGCCACTCCAGTCATGCATGGACTCCACTCCATGGGCTGCAGCTCTCTTCTTTATGTACCCACTCTCTGTGGCACGAATTCCCCCATGCTCTGGCTGCTGGAAGATCTCTGCTCCCCCCTGGACCTCCCTGGGCTGCAGAGGCACAGCTGCCTCTCCATGGGCTGCACCAGGGGCTGCAGGGGAATGAATCCCTGCTCCAGGACCTGCAGCACCTCCTCCCCTTCCTTCTGCACTGACCTTGGTGACTGCAGAGTTTTTCTCTGAAATCTTTCTTACTCTACTCTCCCACAGCTGCTGCACAGCATTTTATTTCTCTTTCTTAAATATATTGCTGTGTGGGCTTGGCTTTGGCCAGTGGCTCTATTTCAGAGCTGGCTGGCACAAAATCTGTCCAATATGAGGGTGACCCCAAGTCTCCTCTCACAGAAGCCACCCTTGCAGTGCCTATCCAGCTCCCATTTACTTGCCATGTAAACATAATGCATCAATTCATACCCCTTTTTACTGTCATACCTTAAAATATGTATATGCCACTTGCATATGCCACTTGAAAATCGTATGTGCAACTCAAAAATTATACATGCTACTGTAATTCTCCAAAATGTTGTGTTACTTCAGGTGGCTCATGACACAGGTAGGGGTTTCAGCTTTCTCAGTGTTCAGAATTGCTATTCCTTGGAACATAACCTATTTGGTGATTTTGCTTCAATATTTTCTGATCCCTTTCTGTTCTTTCCCATCTTACCCCAAATCACTTCATCTCAGTTTGCCTCATCCCATGTTTTCCCTGAAGGTTTTTGCTTCTGCAGGCTAGTTTTTATCTCACACACTTTCATTTTTCTTCGGTTTTCTGCCTTTAACTTCTGAAATTTTCTTTCCCTTAGTCTCACAAGATCTTCCTATTATCCATCTCCTTTATTATAACCCGGAGTTCCACTTGATCTTCCAGTATATTTTTGTAAATAAAACAGTGCTTAGCCAAATAGATATAAAATGACAGAATAAACACGATGATTCTTAGATAGCAAACTTTCCCTTTACTGTGCTTTTTTAGATTATATCTTGTATATATTTCCTCTCTTTTTCCTCTGTTTTTCTAATTTGAATTGTTACACAAAGAACACTTGAAACATTTATGTCCCAGCTCTTATCATGACTTATGAAACATAAATTTATTTGATGATATAAAATAAGTGGGAGAGGTTCCAATCCAGTTGCAATGTTTACCCTTGATGTGGCTGATGCCAGTCTCTTCTATTTGTTCATATTGATGCACTTTCTGTTGGCTTTTTTTTTTTCATACTTACTATCTGTTCATTAAGAATGTTTGAGCAGAGCAAAACAAATTTAATAATATATGATCTTCCAAATCTGCTATCTTTGTTTTAACAGAATATCCTTTCAAATTAAAAATATCCTGACTGGGGTAGGTCCATTATCCATGAGATAAGCCTATTTCTTAACTGATCTCATACAAAAAGTATGTGCAAATAATAATTGCATGGCTTAGTATATCATTGTTTAGAGTGGTTTTTTTTTTTCAATTTAGAGCTTCTCATGATTTCATGGCAAGGAAAAATGAGTTTGTTTATCTTTCTGATTACAAGTAAATAAATAGGGAACTATCTTAATCAATTTTTTTCACGTAAGTTCTCACAAATGCTGCACATTAAGTCAGAAACTTACATATCAGTACAATGCCAGAACATGGAGATAATTAACCAAATTAAACTTTTACCAGCGAAATGGATATTCCTTATTTAGTCTGCATGCTTATAGGCGTAGGAAAATAATTCATTAGCACTGTTTATTAAGAGAAGATGAATGGCCTGGATGTGGAAACAACCATGGCCAAATGCTTTGAAAGGGTTAAAAAAATAAGCATTCTCTACTTTTCAAAATACTGTGTATGTCTGAAGACATGAATTTCACAAAAGGTACTAAGTGCTTTAAGTGGTTTAACATATTCTAATAGAGACAGTGAACTGTGAAAGAAAACTCTTCTCTGAAATGAATGAGAAACAAGTGTATTCATTTTCACAGATGTTGCTAAAAACATCTGTTACTTAAAGCTGCATCAGCTTGAATTGGATACTATTCTTAACTCTCTCCCATCTTCATTTTTCTAATGGTTGATTTCACTAGGTATTGATTTCTGTGTGTAATATATGACATTGCTATACACTGCTAAGTTTTTAGAAATGTGTGGGTGTTTATGAGTCTTAGCTTGCAAAGCAAAATCTGTACATGCACAAAAGGGCTCTGGTCAAATGGGTTCACACAGATGATCTCTCAGAAATTTGAGTGCTTAACTCCTTAGTAGGGGTCATATGGAGGCTGAGTCAGAAGCCTGAGCTCTTTAACAGAATCCCCACCTACTCTGATGGCTAATGGCAATGAGAAATGAATAATTATATTCTTCTTTTGCTACCTGGTATGGGAAGTGATGCAACAAATCACATTTCTTTTATAGTGTTTGGGACAATGGTTTGTTTCCAGATGGCACGTTCACAGGTCTGGTACCAGCTGATCAGTGAGGATTCATGAAGAACTGTGTCATCTGTGTCAAGGCAGGAGAACAAAGAAGCCAATCCCTGAGGGAGACTGAGTAAATAAGATCTTACATAAAATGAAATGGAGGGAATATCTGACTGGTTTTGTGTATAGTTTCCTATCTTCCCAGAGAGAAAATACTACATTTGTTTGTGCTTTTCTAAGGTGGCATTACTAGTAGATCATTATCTCTGAACTTTGATTTCTTTCTCCTTTCCCCCTCACCCCCGCCGTATTCTAGCTTCAAGAAAATCTCCAGTGTTTATAAGCTAATGGATTGTCCAGTTTTTATGTTCATTATGATCTCTGTGACCAACAGGTTTCATTCAGCTACATTTTGCAAGGGCTCACTGCTTCTTAAGGTTTCACAGTGTAAGCTGTAACTCAGCAGCTTTATTTTCCTCCTGGCTGCATTTCATCTCCCTTCAGTACTACATGGCCACCACTTTTCTTCTGGAAACTCTACTCTCTCATCAGCAGTTCTACTGTTAATAAGGTAGCTGAAATTGTAGCCTTAGATTTCATTTGGTTTGTCCTGTTTGCCCCGCTGCAAAAGAAAGCTTTTCTGATAAACCACAAAAACTGCTTTTATGTTTCAGGAGTGGGGCAACATCATCTGATGCAGCTGCTGCCTTCAAGTCTCTTCAGATTAAATTACATTAATTTACTTCAGGATCATTATAAAGCCATTCATGGACGCTTGTGTACTCAGAAATCACATTTACCAGCTAACTGAATGGATGAATGTAGAGGAAATTACAACTTTCTTCTCTGAAATCATAGGCCTCTTCCACTTAAACAAGAGAACTTTTACTGGCTGAGGGCTACTAGAAGGCATACTCTAGAGCTCCACATCATGTCTATAATACCTCAAACCAAGTAAAGTACACTGTTGTAAAATTTTACTAAAAATTGCATTCTTGGTAGAGATTCCTGTGGAAAATTACAAAACATTATCACAAAGAAGATGGAGTACAGTGAAAACCAGAAACAAACAATAGAGGTAAAAGATAAAGGATTGAAGGAAAATTAAAAGAGCCCAATACATGAGATTTCAGTAAAATGAGATTCCAGGATCACATGATTTTTCTCTACATTTATCTGAAAGGCTTCAGGAGGAGAAAATTATTTCTGTGTAGTACAGATGGATGCACATATAAGAACAGTTAGATAAAATAAAACAAACTCCACACCAAAATGGAGTTCAAAGGTTGCGATGCTTTTTCAAGCAGGAAAATTTTTAACAGAAAAAGATTCACTACAATGTCTCTAATGAGCTATATACTCTGCAAAAAAAAATCAGGAAACATCTGTTTTTCTACTCATAATTATATTTTATTCAGTAATTTTGAAGAAATATTGAAATGTTTTCCCAATTGTTATGTGAGACTTTGAAAACAAACCTGAACAAAGCACCAAAAATAGTAGTGATAGATAGCATACTGACAGTGGACTAGGTTATATGATTTCATAAATCTATTCCACAATTGATTTCCATTGAGCTATGAACTCTCACAGAATTTGAGTTTTGTAGCTTTGAAGTCTCACATTACTTCAATGGAACCCAGCTGAAATTTGCAATTAAGAGTTTTTCTGTTTGTTTTTTGTTTGTTTGTTTTTTTTGGCTGTGTTTGGATTTAAATAATAAACTCTGATGATAACAGCATGGGGATATTTGGGTAAATTCTGTGAAATACAATGTACATTTTTCATCTTCTTTTCTTTCCTGGTCAGTCAAAAGAATCAGAAGCAATTAAAAGTCCCATTGTTCTGGTGCAGTAACTCTCCAAGACAGGGAATGCTTAACTCTTGAAGGAACACTTCACAGGAGGTTTGAGCTGTCTGCATCTGTCCTCAGGAACCAGTTATTTGGTAGTTAAATCATTGATTGTTATAAATAAATATGTAGGGTAGCTTGTACAATATTTTTTTAAAGACTTTCTTTCATTGTCTATACAATACACCAATATGTGTCCTTAAGTGCTTTACTGCCTAACATTATAAAATGGTTTGGATTGGAAAGATCTCTTGAGGTCATCTAGTTAGTGAGCAGGTACCCCTTCAATGAGATCAGGCTGCTCAGAGCCCCATCCAACCTAATCTTGACTATCTTCAGGGATGGGGCATCCACCACCTTGTCATGCCAGCATTGTGACCTCAGGAAGAGACTAGCCAGGGGTTGTGGCGAAAATGCAATAAATAGGGACAGGTTCAAGGGAGTAGCCCAAAAAACAGCTTTAATAAAGGAACAAAAAAACCCAGAAGGCTACATGCAGTATGGGGTGTCCTTGGAAATCCGGAAAATGGGGGAAACACAATGTATAGGGAATGATCTGAGGGAATGACCCTTGGAAATTCAGAAAATGGGGGAAACACAATATATAGGGACCTATCTGAGGGCAGGGGACCAATCATGAATGAGAGCCAAGAACATTACCTTATATGTAGCATACTAACAACCAGTCAGGAACAGGAACTAGAAACATGACCATATATGGAGTAACCATATTAGCATAACAATTCCCATAATCCTATTCTTCTCATCCTAATGATAAGGTTTTTCCCACAGGCTTAAGTAATGGTTGTCTCAGGTTGGCTGACTCCCACACCATCTCTCTGGGCAGCCTCTTCCAGTGTTCCACTGGCCTCATCACAAAATTTTTTTTCCTATATCCAATCTAAATCTACCTACCCATTTTCATTTGCAGCCATTACTCCTTGACCCATTGCAGCAGGGTCTACTGCAAAATCCATTCCCATCTCTTTTATGAGCTGCTCTAAGCACTGAAAGGTGAAAATAAGGTTTCCTTGGAGTCTTCTCTACCTCAGGTTGAACAACCCTAATTCTCCCAACTTCTCTTCATAGCACGGATGCTCCATCCCTCTGATCATCTTGTCCCTCCTCTGGACCAGCTCTAATAGATCCATGTCTTTCCTGCACTGGGAGCCCAGGGCTGGATGCAGCCCTGCAGGTAGAGTCTTGCCAGGGCAGAGCAGAGGGTCAGAATCCCCTCCCTCATCCTGCTGGTCACACTGGTTTGGATGTAGCCCAAGATGTGTTGTCTTTCTGGACTGCAAACACACACTGCCAGCTCATGTCCAGCTTTTCATCTACCAGTAGCCTCAAGTCTTTCTCAGCAGGTCTACTCTCAGTCCCTTCAGCCTCCATCTTATATTGATACTGGGGGCTGCCCTGACCCAGATTCTGGGCCTTGCACCTAGCTTTATTGTCTCTCATGAAGTTCACATGGTCCCACTTCTCAAGCTTGTCCAGATCCCTTTGGATGGTGTCCCATCCCTCATGTGTGTCAACCCCACCACTCAGCTTGGTGTGATCTGCAATTTATTGAGGGTGCACTCATTTCTACTGTCTGTGACTTTGATCAGGACATTAAAGAGTACTGGTCCCACGCTGGGCTCCTGGGGGCTACCACTCATCATTGATCTTCATCTGGACATTGAGACATTGACCACTGATCTCTGGATGTGATCGTGCAACAAATTTCCTATTCACTGAATGGTCCACCCATCAAATCCGTACTCTTCCAATTTGGAGAGAAGGATGTTATGGGACAGTGAGTCAAACTCATGATCTATGTATATCTTCCCTTTTCCACTAAAGTAGTAACTGCATCATAACTTGTACTGCTCTGGCTGACAGAAGGAGAGACACTCAAGGATACATTATACAACCATATAAAAACCCACAAACATCTCTTTCCGAGGAATAGGATATAATTGTTTTCCAGCATGTAAAAGGTAGAAAAAATATGAAGTGGTTTGGGATGAGGAGATAATTTTAAAAAACGGAGATGTTGGCAGAAATGCAGAAGACACAGGTCAGCAGTTGTCTAATACAAAACAGGTGAACTGTTGACTCATGACAGAGTCGTGAAAGAGCTGAGTTTGGGGCATTGATGCTGCTGGTCTTTTTCCATGCCAAGAGGGTAGAATGGGAAAATTCACTGAATTTGAAGTAGCTGGGAGAGCAAAACTGGGAATAGGAAAATTCATAGGCACACACCCCAGTCCAGAAGGGAAGAAGAATAATTAGAATATAGCATTACAGCACCAGCTGTGGAACAGCAAGGAGATGTCTCTTAGCCATAAAATCCACCAGACATAGGTAATTGATTTAATGGAAATATTGTTAAGCAAGCTACTGAAAAATCACAATTCTTTTTATATGTATGAGTAGCTTTATTAGAAATCCTATACAATTCTTGAGATTCATTAGAAGGGAGGATCTGTAGATCTTTTAAAGACCATCTGTTTTGATTTTGAGATCATCACCTTGTCAGGTTATAAGGAACACTGTGTTCAGTAGAAAATTACAAATACAGTGTTAAAATTCATAGGATGTATTTTTATAATTAATAATGCAGATGCCTTACTTTCCTCATTTTAAAATCTGTTTCAGGGAACAACTGAAGTCTTTCATTCTATTTTAAAGAGTTTTTTTTTTCCCTTTGAAGAGTGTTGTCTTTAAACCAATAATAGTTTTTCTGCAGTTTTAAGCTCTGATTAATTTTTTTCATCCAAATCAAGGAACCTGCCTCCTCCTATTTGATTCATTATTTGTCTATTTAGAAATCTGAGTTGAACACCTTAAAATGCAATATTTACAGAACTGTCAAACTTCGTGGTTTATGCATTGTAGACTATATGATTTGTGCAACATACATCAACATTACTTTTGAGGTTTCTTCCAAACGGCAGAAACATAAAAGACTTTGATGTTTTTGCAAAACATTACTGAAGCAATTATACTTTGTTGCTAATAATTTTTATTATGACAGAATAAACATTAAACTTTGAAAATTTTCAAGTCAAAATATTCTTTAAATGTAACAGTTCAATATTTGAATTATACAAAAGAATCTTGGAGGGGCAGTAGGGAATCTCAGCTCATGGTTTGCATATAGGCACAACACATTTCTCATTAATGTTAATTGGATTTATAAGCCTGCATCAAAGGAAGAATATAGGCTTAAAAGTAACTTTCAGTCATGCTCAAATCTCACTCCTTCTTTGGCATTTTGCACATTTTTCTAGAGTTTTTCTCAAACTCTGTTTTGAACTAAACAGAAGATTACTGTGAATCATAATAATGTATTGTTTAATCAATTTATCAAGGTCAGCAAAACTAGTCTACTTACATAGAGACCTCTGTTCTTTCCTAACAATATTCTGCATGCTTTCACTTCAAGAAATTTTCTGAATTACATTAAGAAATAAAAAGATTTTTGTGCATTTTCCCTGAAACCACTGCCACTCTAGCTTGATCAGAAGAAAAAGAAAACAGATAGGTGGCTCCCTCAGCACCCTGTAGCCCAATATCCTATCCCCTGCACCGTTCTTCTTTCAGAACTGGAGACTGGGGAAAGGTTTGAGTAATTAGCTCTTCTACCAGAATAACTTAATTATTTTAATGCCTATTTCTTCAAATAAATGATGTAAACCAGCAATGCACCTCATTGTGACTATAGTCAAGGCTTCACTTTCTACATTTCTATCCATAACTACATGGGTGCATTATGAATCTGCAGTACTCAGGCTTGTATCCCTATTTATATTGATATCTATTTATATATCTTGGGCAAGGAGAAACTGATTGCTCTCCTGATCCCTGGAAGAGAGAGAAACAATGGCACTAGCTGATGATCCCTTCAAACAGCTTCCCACAAGGAATCTGCTGTACCGTGGCAAAGAGGATGAGAATTCTTTGCTGGCAACTCCTCACCCACAGCAGCAATTAGTGCTTTGCAAGCATCAGAGTAGAATAATGAGAAATAAACCCAAATCCTAGGCCCCTAACTCTCCCTTCTTCCTGGGCTCATCTTTACTCCTGAATTCTCTGCCTTCTTCCCCCAACAGTGCAGGAAGACAGGGAGTGGGGTCTGTGGTCAGTTCATCACATGTTGTCTCTTCCACTCCTTCCTTCTTGGGGGGAGGACTCCTCACACCCTTCCCCTGCTCCAGTGAGGGAGTCCCTCCCACATGAGACAATTCCTCCAACTGAGTACCTCCACAGGCTGCAGTTCTTTATGAACTTCTCCAGCAAGGGTCCATTTCCAGAGGGTGTAGTCCTTCAGGAACAAACTGCCAGAACATGTGTCCCCCATGGAGTCACAAGTCCATGAGGCCATAGGTTCTGCCAGGAGTCTGTTCTAGCATGGTCTTCTCATAGAATCACAGCGTCCTTTGGGCCTGTGCCTGATCTGGAATAGGGTCCTCTACAGGCTGTAGCTGGATCTCCCTTCCACCATGGAATTTCATGGGTAGCACAGCTGCTTTACCATGGTCTTCAACATAGGCTGCTGGGGAATCTCAGCTTTGGTTCCTGGAACAGCTCCTGCCCCTCCTACTGCCCTGATCTTGGTGTCTGTAGGGTTGTTCCTCTCTCATATTCTCCCTCCTTCTCTCTCTGCCTCCAATGTCTTGCAAATAATAACTTTTTTTCTTTTTATATATGCCTAACCCAGAGGCACTACCACCGTCACTGGTGGATTCAGCCTGGGCCAGTGGCAGGTCTATCTTGGAGCCAACTGCATTGGCTCAATTGGACATAGGGGAATCTTCTGGCAGCTGCTCACTGAAGCCACTCTGGGAGAAGCATGCCCAGGAAACAGTTATACTGGTGGGCTATCCAGGTGTCTAAGCTTTGGTAAGATTTTTGTCAGTGTTATTCCTTCCTCATTTATTTTATAAAACACAAACTGTTATTCCAATGTCTGTCTTGCAAAATATTCTTCTGAACTACAGACATCTGTTCAAAGAGAATAAGAAGAGTGTATATAATGAATGATGTTTATTGTAGAATGCAGCACAGTTATGCAAGTAGACATTAAAATAGTTACTGCATCATACAGTACTGTATTCCTTTATTGGGGATTAGCAAAAGGATTAGACCTTCTTCCTTTCCATTGTAGATCTAGTTTTGATTAATTTATGCTTTCAGCATATCTGGAATGTAGTCAATCAAGGACTAAATGAAAAGTCACTATTTATTTGTTTCATCCTGCATCTTTTATGCTACATAGTCAAATTAATACACATCATACTTCTTTCTGACAATCCTCAAATTGCTAAGCACCTTCTGTTGTTATGATAACAATTGATCCTTGAGTCTTTAAAGCTTTGGGTCTCAGCCTTCATTATAGCTTGTGCTTTAAAAGCTGAGTTGGTAGGACAACAGATTAAATTCAGTTAGTGTTTGTATATCATCTTGGCAAACTTCAGTGTCACTGTAATAATTGTCAAGTCAAATGCTCAGTTGCCAGAAGAGTTTCTATGGAATTGAAATTTTTTTCTGCATTGGTGAGACTTTCAATTTTTAGCCACAAGAATAAAAAAAAAAAAAAAAAATCTTGAGGACTGCCTCATAGATATACATGTTGCTTCCCCCCACCTCTTAGAATTTCATAAAAATTTGAATTTTTTCACTTTTATTTTAAAAAGAAGAACAATTTACACATTGTGCAAAAGAATTTTCACAGTTAGGACTACAAGGCAGGGATCAGACAGGATAAGACCCTCTGCATAAAGGTGAAGTACATCATTACAGTAAATATGGCACAGATGCGCATCTCAAGATCAAAAAGAAAAAAATATGGTGAAAAAGGGAGAATTGTTGGTTAAAAGTCCATCAAGAATTGTTCCCATAGTGCACTGGTGCATTTGCCGATATTTATACTGGCAGCTTTAGAGAAGTTTACTCAGGTGAGCATCTGTAGATAAGATCCTAGCAGGCAACTGCGAGGTGAAACAAGGTGGTGAGATGCTGGTGTCAAAGTTGCACTTTTAAGACAGTAATAAATAATGTAGAAAATAAAAGTTTACCAGATATTAGACAGCAGGATCTCCTCTCTCCCACAGAACTTTGATAGCATTTAGTTGCCAAACATTCCAATTTTTGCAGTAGTCTGAAAAACAACCATTGGAAAGATCCTGTCCATCTGTGCAGAAGATATCAGTGGCAATATTGGTTTTGATTTTTTAATGCTTATTGTCAATTTTATTGGTGAAATATTAAAAAAATCTAAGTTATGAAATATCTTCCTAACATTAGATTCAGGCAGTCATATTGCTATTTTTATTTTCAGAAAAGAGAAATGAAAATAAATAACAGTGTATCATTCTTTTGCTATGATCTTCCATTTTGTCTTGTGAGAAAGGACAGAGAATAATTTAAACCACAGAATGGAAGATCATTCAGTTCCTTTTCTCTTTCTTAAGGATGACAGAAACTTATATATAATTTCATCACATACTTCTGCAGTCAACAGCACCTTCACTGCTGAAAACTGACCTTCAGTTCTCCTACGAACACCATCATAAATCCATTTCACTGCTTGATATGGTTGGTTGAATTACAAATTATTGCCTTATTGCCTCTGATTTCAAGCAGTGCTATGGTCAGCCTAGGTGCCATATCTGGACACCTCTGTCTCATGGGTGGTTGTCACAATAAATCCAGAATGATTAAATTAGTTATTTAAGGTATATAGCCTATTTTATGCATACTGACCTACAATATAATAATAAGGTAATAAAATGTAGTACAAGTTGAGCTTTAGATCTGTTTCCATATCACGGTACTTTTTAATGTGAACCCATGTAAATGTTGTAAGAATGTGACCCACAGGTCTAGCTCAGCAAAGCCTCTCCAAGAGCCTGTGCTGTGCTGCTGTCCTTGCTGTACTTTCTGGAGCACACCTGCTGTTTGGGGTAAGGGTAATAATTTAAATTTTAAGAGCCTTTAATGTCTTGAGTAAAATTCTATGTTACAGTTTCAAAAATAATGACATAATTATTGCCTTCTATTAAATTCTGTATATTTTTAGATTAACTTTTGATTAGCATTTTCCATCCATGGGCTTTCCTCTGCTTTTTCTTTATTTTGGGTGTTTTTGTTTCCATGAGAGAAATCTTTCTGGTAGGAGAATCATAAAGCCTATGACTTTGACGATCAAAATTCTCCTCTCCGCATCACAATTTGCCGTAAGTATGATTTAGGCAAGTTTCTTCTTTGATTTATTTTCCAGAAACATTAATTTTATCAGTACACTTTACATGACTATTGTTCATATCATTTTGCACATTCATTCAGACACATTCATATAGAAATGGTAGGATTATTTAAGATAAAAATGTTTTTCTGCGTCAAAATTACAATAACTAACTGTATATGTAAAAGCATTTTTTATAGAAGGACTATTTGTGCTTACCCAGATGGTGGAGGATGTCTTTGGCAGGCCAAGAAACACTCTTACTGCTCCTCTTTCTTTCAGCAATTCTTAGAGGCATACAAACTGGAAGACCTCTGCCTGCAGCATTTGCATTGCTTTGGCTCACAGGAACTGCAAAATCAGACTAAAATCCTACTGAAAAAGGCACTGAACACACAGCTATTGGAAAATAATGTCCTGAGATTGTTTGGCCCTTACCTTGTGATTATCTAGTACATTTCACAGAACTTCTATGAATGTTCAGTTAGAGTCTTTACAATCCTACGATATGGTTACAAAGAAGAGTTGAATGGAGATGTTTTGAAAATTTTTATTCAGATTTTTCATCTGACTGAACCTTGCATTTCAATGACCCTGAATAAAAATCAAGACTTCACATGCTGACAATCTGTCCTTGTGTGAACAATCCTTTTTTTTTAAAGCCCTCTTAATTGTGCTGAAGATAAGACACCTGACAAACAGCTGCCAGGAAATGCAGAAAGACTTTTGTTGGTTATTGTTGTTGTTTTTCCTTAAATTATTTATAAATGGGTAACGTACATAACTTTCATAGATTTCTTGCAAGAGATTTTTATGCAATCTTAAGGCATAACTGAAATATCACAATTTTGCTTTTAAAATGCTTGATGAGCATTTTTAAAGCCATTCATTACACTAACAATGTTATATTGATCTTGGAGAAAAGAAAAATAAAAAAAGCAGGTTCAAACAAATGAGCTAAACTTCTATACTATTCAACATCTGTTCAATAGTAAAAAATATTTTCTCCTAACTGCATAACCTGACCCTTAACCATACAGAGCCCCAGCCTGGACCTCCATGGGCTGCAGGGATATAGCTGCCTCACCATGGTCTGCCCCAGGCTGCAGGGGAACCTCTGCTCCTCTACCGGGAGCACCTTTCCTGCACCAAAATCTGCCCAGATGTTTTTCTCATGTATTCTCTCTACTCCCTTCAGCTGCAGTTGTAGATTACTGCCCTCCACCCCACCCTTACACCACAGGTGTCACCACTGCCTCTGAGGGGTTCAGCCTTGGCAGGTCTGTCCCAGAGCTGGCTGGCACTGACTCTCTCAGACATGGGGGAATTTCCTGACAGCTTGTCACAGAATCCAACCCATGCAAACCCAACACATTAATATCTGACAAATTTAATATCAAAGTATTTAGTATTGATAGTTAAAGAAAAGAAAAACAAAATTGAAAAATTGTCACAGATCTATGCTTTAGATCTTTATAATATATTTAAATAGAAGCTATGCTTTATAATATATTTAAATAGAAGCTAAAAAAAAAACCCTCTCACTTTTCACTTTCCTGTCTCTGCCCAATAAAAATTCCTCAGTTCCTCTGGACTTAAAAAAATTCTCCCTGTTTTTTTTTGTTTGTTTTTTGTTTTTAAATTATTTTTTAAAATTTTTAGATTAACCAGCAGATCTCTGATTAAATAAACTAATATTTAACAGAAGCAGAAAGGATAGGACTGCTTAAAAGCAATAAATGACAACCACCAAAAATACAAGGAAGCTTTATGGATTAATATCTGGGATATGTTAATTGATGCATTCTCTAGTGGATTTTAAGAACATGCAAATAATGCTACCTAAAATGAAAGCATGTGTCATTATCTCCAAGAGTTCCCAGAAGCCCAGTAACAGTGCTAAATGACAGCACAGTGTGAATGTGAAGCAGCTGTGAATAGCTGTTTAATACTATCACTCTAGGCAAACAACATAACAAGAAACAGCTCAACTCAGAAAATGTCCATTACATTTTCTGTTTGTTTTTCTGCATCATTAAAAAAAAAAAAGGTAGTAAAAACTCCAATCAAAATGCCAATCTCTTCACCTCTCTTCTTGCATCCTGGCATAACAAGGCCTTTGTCATGTGCAATTTTCATCTTGCTGAAATAATTCATCTTGCTCTTTTACGTCTTGCTGACACAAGCATCAATGTGTGCTAGATTATAAAACCAGTTGTCTCACTTGACTGGACTTTAAGACAGAATTCCCTTGTAGCCAAGTGAAAAATACTTCTCAGAGAAGACACTTGGCTGTGTGTGAAATATGTGCCAGAATATGTGCAGCTGCAGAGCCTGCCTAGCTGATGCATCTTTATGCTGCTCTGTTGTGCTTGTGGTACCAAAGTACTGGAAACCTTCCTAAGGTCAAACAAGTCCCAGGGAAAGCTGAAGAGAGTAAGCTTAGATGCTCTTGTCTGACAGATGCTTTTCTCTGAACTGACTTTCAAACACATTGTCTGTCTGTCTAAATGCTCTCTTATGTTGGCTGCTTTATGCTACTTAAATGCATTAAGTGGTTATGTAGAGTAAACACAGTTTCCAGCCAGTGGGAAGAATGATGTGCTCTGACTCCAGTGATTTCAGAAGGCTAATTAATTACTTTGTTATACTATATTATACTAAAACTATATTTCACTAACTCTAACTAGAAAACCTGTGACTCTCTCTGCTGAGAGTCCCGACACACGTGGATCCAATTGGTCAATGAATCCAAACAACCATCAGCAGAGTCCAATTAACAAATCACTCTTTGGTAAACAATCTCCATGACACAATCCACATGTGCACAACAACCAGGAACACCAAGTGAGATAAAAACAGTTTTTCTTCTTTTTCTGCTTCTCTCACAGCTTCTCTCAGGAGAAATCCTGAGAAAGCTAAGTCTCTCTCTGTTCAGACATCTGAATACCACAGTAATACTCAATGAAATATGGTGACGGGAGAAGGATGGAGGTCA
Source organism: Taeniopygia guttata (assembly GCF_048771995.1). Classification (NCBI taxonomy): domain Eukaryota; kingdom Metazoa; phylum Chordata; class Aves; order Passeriformes; family Estrildidae; genus Taeniopygia; species Taeniopygia guttata. Next base: position 13,528,763 of record NC_133028.1, read on the forward strand.
CCAGAGAACTAAGGAAGGGCCAAGGAGATTGCATAGAGCTAAGAATCATTCCTCAGATGACTGAACCTGTAGGAATAGTGGGGAGCTGAGAGAGGATGTGGTGTCTTGTTACTTAGGGCATAAGGGGTACTCACCCTCCATTTCCAGCGAGTCATATATTTCTTCAATATTAGCTGAAAAATACAATGAATGTTTCAGAGGAAGGTAAAGATTTTGGCGACATAAAGATTATTAATTTAGATTATTCCCTTGAACACCATAAGTTTTATATTTACTTGTTTGGGAAGGTCACCCTTTGTTAATTTCCTGAGTTCTTGCTTTTGAGTTTACTCAGAAGTTTGCATAAATCTTTAAAAGCTGATTTCTGTGTCCTCTTCATTTCATGTAGCCTAGAAAAATAAAATAACTAACACAACCTATTTTCTTCCATAATAAGTCCACTAAAAGAAAATGAGGAGACACACTGCGCATATGGAATAGTACATGTTCCTTCAAGACATCTTATAGTAAGATAACACGAAAGGATAAATAAAGACAGAAGTATGACTTTTCCCTATTTTGATAGAAAGCTGGAGAATTGTTAATCTGTTAGTATTGACAGACAGGTAAGCCTTTTCCTGTATGTAAGGATTTGAGTAGTTTCTTCTGGTTTTGGATGGCACTAAAATAATTGTATCCATTTCTATGCTGTTTAATTGTTGCTACTCCACTGCTCCAGATGTGGTGTGTAGGAGCAGGGATGATCCTGCTGTGACAAGAACTCCAGAGAAAAGAAAGCCTATACCACAAGTTCCCTACTTGGCTGTACTTCATCCTGCAACCCATGTGGAAGATAGACAAGATTCCTGCTCTCTCACTGTTTTAGTGATATGCTAATATTACACATCTTCTGTTAAATAGGCAAATATTCTGCATGTGTGTGATTTATACTGTCTATGGAACTTAGAATTTTTATTTGGATCAAGTCATTTGGCTTATGCAGAAATAGAGAATCTCATCCCTGTCGTGCTTTGAATAAAGCTATGCTGAAGTTCTGGCTGGTACCAGGGAAGATGCATGTTTGGGTCAGTGTGGAACTCAGTGGATTTTGCTTGTGGAGTGTTAGCAAAAATTACAGAGCTTTTATGTTTCTCTTCAGCTTTCTTGCAGTTATTCCTGGTCAGTAGATCCCCCGTCAATGATTCCAAACTATGCTTTGAGGAGTGAAGAACCCAACAGCACTACACCACTCCAACAGGCTTGATAACACCACACTACTGGGACAAGTGAGGACAAGAGTGCACTTGGATGCCCCTCTGAAAACTGTTCTTTTGGACAGGCATTGGCATTGCTTTCCACAAAGTGAACTCCTAAGTAGTATGTGGAGTTTCTGGTATTTCTCAGATTTGGGATTGGATTTATTTGACTTGCTGATGAGATATTAAAAAGTTTTTTTTCTTTTCTTTAGTAGGTTGCTAAATATGAGATGGAATGTTGCATAGTCTCCAGGAGTGGAGATATGTTTAGTGCCTTCAATCCCTCACTGTTATCCCTCCTTTTGATTATTCTGCCTGTATTGATGGGAGGTAAAAGGGAATGTTAATTCAATGGATCTGCCAGGCACTCAGCATGTGAACCTAGATAAAGAAACCAAATAGCTCTGCTAATCTGGGCAGAAGAGAATTTCTCTACTGTTATTCCAAGAGCTTGATTATTTTGTTGTTTGGAAGTGCTGGGCATAAAGCTGATGGAAAAATAGTCTTCTTGGATCTACCCTCCAAGACAATGAAGAGTGAAATACTGAAAATGACAGGGCATGTTTTCACCCTGCAAAGTAATCTTTGTCAACCATATCCTGGGTCCAACTCATCACTGGGATCTGTGTTGATTCTCAAGAAAAACTGGAAATTACATAATAGCAATTAAAGCTAGATTAAAGGTATTCCCACTGCAAGAAAGCATGAAAAGTTGTGCAATACACTGACAGAAGAAAAAGTCTGTGAAAGAGCCTAAAATTCACCACGCTTTGTCCATCCTGAATCTTTGTGTCTGTCTTACCAACAGTATAAAGTTTAAAAGCAAGTTCTGCACATGGCATGAGGCAACCCTGGTTGTGTGTGTAGACTGGGGAACGAGAGGCTGGAGAGCAGCACTGTGGAAAGGCACCTGGGGGTCCTGATCAAGAGAAAATTGAATGTGAGTCAGCAGTGCCCTGTCAGCCAGGAGGGCAAACCCTGTCCTGGGGGGCATCAGGTGCAGCGTGGCCAGCTGGGCAAGGGAGGTGGTTGTCCCCCTCTGCTCTGCACTGGGGAGGCCTCACCTCAAGTGCTGGGGGTAGTTTTGGGTGCCATGATATAAAAAACCCCATTAAACTATTAGAGAATGTCCAAAGGAGGGCCATGAAGATGGTGAAGGGTCTGGAGGGGAAGGTGTATGAGGAGCAGCTGAGGTCACTTGGTCAGTTCAGCCTGGAGAAGAGGAGACTGAGAGGAGACCTCACTGCATTACAGCTTCCTTGTGAGGGATCTGGAGGGGCAGGTACAGATCTCACCACTCTTTTGACCAGTAACAGGACACAGGGAAATGACATGAAGCTGAGTCAGGGGAGGTTTAGGCTGGATATAAGGAAAAGGTTTTTCACAAGAGAGTGACTGGATGCTGGAATAGCTCCTCAGGGAAGTGGTCACAGCAGCAAGCCTGACCGAGTTCCAGAAGCATTTGGACAACGCTCTCAGGCCTGTCATGGGATTTTTGAGGTGTCCTGTGCAGATCTAGGATTTGGACTCAATGATCCTTCTTGGTCCCTTCTAACTCAGCATATTCTATGATTCTTCTATTTGTCCCTTCTTTCTCTGTATCCTAACTCTTTGGTTTTCTTTCCACCTGCCTTCTTTCATCTCATAAGCTATCTTCTAAATTATTGTCAGCCAACAGTATTTTCTTGCTTTCCCAAATGTCTCTGTGGATGATCAATGTCCTCTGCTCTGGGTGTTGGCAATAAAGAGGAATTTACTACAATTTTGCTCACTGAGCACCAGCTCCACACATCTATTAGAATCTGAGTCAATTTCTACTCTTAACTCCCTCCCGGTCTTATGGACAGTGATGATAATGTGTAGACCAACAGAACACACTGGAAAAATATCCTGAACTACAAAACTGCTGAAAGATGACAATTCTTCATTTTCCTAAACATTTAATTGAATGAATTCAGTTCTTCTTAGGGCCATTTTCATACTTATTCAGTCCTCAGAGCAGAAGGCATCAGTTCAGTCTGCATTGTAAATTAGAACAGTTTCACAGCATATGGTCACTTGGAGGAAATAAATAGCCCTACAGTTCTCTTGAGCTAAATAATGTAAAATTTGACCTTGGTTAGCATTCTGCAAAATGGCTAGAAAGAATTAATAAGTTATAAAAAGACCAGGCTCAAAAGTTAGTAGTCAATAGTTTCTACTCTCTGAAGACTGGTTAGAAATGAAGTCCCCCAAGGTCTATTCTGGGACATTGTTTGTTTAATATCTTTATAAATTAGTTGGAAACAGAATAGAGCTCCATCAAATTCGCAGATGACACTGAAACAGAAGGTGCAGTTCATAAGCTTGAGCGTCCAGTTGCCTTTCAGAACCAGACTAGACAAAGCCCCAAGTATGTTCTGAATTCAATTATTACCTTGCTTTTAATAATTTTGTAGCCTGAATGATTCTGGGGTTCCAATGGCATTTTCCCCAAAGCATGCTGATTATAACTCTATAAAGGGAAATCAGCAGTGTCATGAGCAGTTTATCTCACACAGTTCTTTGCAGTTGCTTCTCAGGATGATTCAGATGAGACCTTCAGCCTGAGAAACTGATACTTAGTGTGATTTGCTAACAGATTGCCTAAGAAGCTGGGGACACAGTCAGCCCATGTCCAACACTGAACTTACAGCTTTGGTAAAATGCCTCATTTGATTTTTAAAAAATCATGTTAGAGTTGGGATTGATTATGATGACTAGGAAGTTAATGTCAAATAATTTAAGCATGTGGACAAATATGTGTCTTTAAATTGTTATTTCTGTTAATAAATGTTTTTGGCCTATGACAAAGACAGAACTTCTCTGAGAATACTGTCGGTTGGCAGCCCTTTCTAAATATTTTAAGAATGGAGCTTTATTATAGAAAACTAAATAATTCAAGTGCAGATTATGACACTGTGCCATCATTTGGGTAAACAGTTGCTGACATAAATGGCAGAGCAGCTATGAGTTCCCTGCTGTCAACCTGTGATTAGAATTGAGTGAATAGCAGAAATTTCAAAGAATACTGATTTGATAATATTCATTGCTATGTTGTGTTCCCTGGATCAGAAGAGTGGAAAGTTCTTTGTGTACTTACTAGCCTGAAAAATTTAAAAATAATGCTACTTTTCTATAATAATAAGCATACATATTTGCATCTCAGATCCTATTAGAGGCTATTTAGCATATAGAAGAATAAATTATAATAATTAGGAGAAATACTGATGTGAGTCTAAAAGAAAAATATTACGGACAAAATGTTTATTTAATTTAGGTTCTCTACCCACTCTGGAGAGAATTTGACTGTGATGTGTGTGTCTAGGGGCTGAACTTTTGATAGCTAGGGTACTTATCTAATAGAACAATTTACATAAGTATGAAGAATGGTCGTCTCTTATCCCAAGACTTACAAAATAAAAAGATATTCTGGAAAATGTTGTACTGTAGAATGCATTAAAAATGGTCCAAGTAGAGAATGGCTGAGATTCTGCAGGATGTCATGCTGTCTGATCAGACATACCACCTATTGCTTTCTATCCTTTGTCCTGTGCATCAAAATACTTATGAAAAATAAATGTACTACTACAATATTCAATATAAATTAATTGTATGGTGAGGTATTCTCCATGGCTACATCTAAAAGGAGAATCAGCACACATTGAGTTAACATGAATAAAAAAATATTACAGGAACATCATAATTCCCACCAAGTTCTATCCAGCTAATGGATGTTAGCCAGAGAAATACCATGTGCTTTTCAAAAGGAAGACAGCCTGAACATTATGAAGACTTTTATAAGCTTAGGCCAAAAATAATTTAAAAGGTGTTACTTGCCTTACTGATGTATATTATATAAAACTCTGATCTGAGCCTACTCCTGTTATATCAATATATCAGATTTCAGAAAATGGTTGTCTTGCATTTCATGAGTGTTCCACTTTTACATTAGAGGTCTTAAACACTGGGCCTATGTTGTACACAATACTGCTGAAAAGTGTTGGTTTGAATAAGGATATGTCTTATCCCTGTTTAACACTGATTTTCAGTATAACACTGATGGAAATGATATGCAAGCACTCATGTCAGAAAAGTAAAACTGGTTATGGTGAGCTCAATGGAAAATTGTCCTTAACACAGAGATGTTCTGAGCCATTACTTCCTTGTTTACAAGCTCATCCCACACCACTATTTTGATAGAGAAAGCATGATGAGGTGTAGGACAAAAGGAGGTCAGGAGTGTGATTATATACACCTTGGAGCACAGTTTTATTGCATTTGGAGAGTTTTCTTGTGTCTGTTGAAATGTCTGTCCTGGCTGTGTTGAAGTTATGGAGTATCATGGTGAGCAGAGGTGCAGGCAAGCAAGGTCTAATCTGCTGAATCTGACTATTTTCCCCCAGGTTTTTTTACAGGTTTGACCTTAAAGTTCTGGTTAAAAATCTAATTTATGATTTTTGGTACCACAGAGAAAAAGAATTTTGTGAAATAGTGTATTTTGAGCTGTATGTTTGGTTTTGTTGATTTTGTTTTGGTAATGTTTTGGGGTTTTTAATTTGGTTTTGATTTTGTTTCTTCCTCCAGTGGTCTTGGATGATAGAAGGTCTTGTGGTTTGGAAGGACCTCCACTGCAGTATTTCCAGTTTGTCTCAACTGAGGCACCTTAGATTTAAATATTTCTAGTATAGAGTTACTTAACAGACCTAAATGGAAAAGAATTTTGAAGGTAATTAAATAAACAAAATTAAGAAATTCTATTACAAAGAAAGAGGTTATATAGCTATATAGGTAAAACATCTATATGGAGTTACTAAGTTGTATATAGGCATGTGTCAAGACAACACTTGACATAATGAAATGAGATGCACATACACCACGGATGTTTATTATTAGTTTCTTAGTTATGCTCATTGTTTTGCCTGTGCTGCATGCATACAGGGTCTAATAATGGTTTCTGATATGAAACTACAGGCATAGTGACATTCCACTATGTTTCAACAGAATTTCAAGGGTCCAAACAATACCATTTTTCATATTTTCTGCTTGTTTATTACATATTTAAGTGACTGAAGTTGCTAGTGTTAGCTTAATATGAAACTAGGAAAAGTGACTTTAGCACTTAGATGAGTGTACTTACATGCAGCTGCTGAGACTATAAAAATTATAATGTTGGAAAATTTTGAATATTTTTTCCCTATATATTCTTTATCTTCTTACTAGAGACCAAATATTTGACAAAAAAAATTTTTGATTATTTCCTCAAGTTGAGACAGTTAATACTAGAGACGGTACAAATACCATCATACATTTATGTGGATAATAAATAAAAGGCAATGGTCCGTTATCACAAATACATTCTGAGAACAAAGAATGTTTTATTAGGTTTACCTTGTTATGGTATTATAGCTTTCTTTTGTGAGGGTTATTCAAGCATGCAACCATTGGTGGCTTTATAAAAGATAATAAAGTTTATTAGTATAATAATGGGCAATGAATAATACTTTTGAAATAGCAAATAGGCAGTAAAAAATTGGATAAGGTCAAAACTGTATGATCAAAAACTATTGTGTCTTTAAAAGAAAAGGGGATTTGCAGTCCAGTCTTCACGTGTTTAATGGGTGAAAAAGGTAAAAAAGCTAGACAAATTGCACTCAATAAAATCATAAAGAAATGATATTTAGGTTATTATTCTGTAGAGGTTTTCTGTCTGTGTTTGATAACTTTTTCTCATACCCCTGAAAGTAGTCTAGAACTTTTTATGGGGATCAGACGAATAACATTTTTGACACACTGAAAATACGTTAGCAGATTTCTTCTTGAGTGTTTCACATTCTTTCACTTGATTCCTTGCTCAGTATGAAGCAAGCTCACCATACTCAGTGAACTCTGTAAGACTGGATTCTGTATTTTAATTTTTTTTTCGTGGTGAGGTGACTTTGAAATTAGTATTAACTCAATTAATGAGAGAATTCCATGACTTTTGAAGTGTCAGGTGTCATAAAGAATGAATTATCTCTCAATTTCTTTTTTTTTTTTTCCCTGCATGTGGGAAAGCTTTCATGGAATATGAAAGAGATCTTCAATGGCCACACTTAGTAAATGAGTATGAGGGGACAGTAGCAGAATGCATCTTCACTTTGCTTTTGCAAAGTCTCACCTTAGTGACCTGTTTTCAGTAGCTGATCTTGTCCTGTACTATGGTATCCTACCAGATTTCACATACAGACTAACTGTACTTACTCCACTTCCCCTTATTCTGACATGTCATGCTGTGGATGCTTTTTGCAAGAGGCTGTTTAATGGATTTCTTGCACCAGTAGGTTTTGCTGTTGCATTGTGGGCTGTCACTTTGCTGTTATTAGATTGTTCTCTTTTAAATCAGTCAGTTTGTAAAAATTCTATCCCATACGTAAATAGGAACAGTGATAATTGAAACAGCAGCTACAGATAAACATCAAAATCATTATTTTGTTAAAACCATAAAATGGATACAATACACTTTGGAAAACAGAGAGAAGAACATGGTAACAGCTCTTGTCTTCTAGCCAAGCTCCACTGTGAAATCAGAAGATGTTGTAGTGGGGGCTCTTGTTGAGATGCCAAGAGCAAGTTCAGCAGTTTCTCTTGGCTCAGCTCTTCTCCCAGTATTTAAGTTCCTAACAGTTTATGCCAGATGTGCAGGTGTCCTTAGAGTGGGAGCCTCTTTCACCCTGCTGCCATTGTTCCATGCAGCATATTGACAGTTCGAGAACTGTTCTCTCTTTTTTGTTACCTAAGGTAGTAGGAGCAAAGTCAAAATTATGTGGCGGCTAGGATGCGTTGCATCTTTTTAGGATAAGATATTTTAATATTTTGCATAATATTTCAGCTATCATAATCGTATTGAGACCTGATGGTTCCTGTTACATGAGATACTATATAAAACATCATTAATGATGTAGACAACTTCAGGGGAATGGTAGTAGAAATCTGTAGTAAAACAATTGCTAATAATGATTTTTTTTTTTTCCGATAAGTTTCTCAACACCAAAAAAGAAGTCTGTAGTTCAGCTCCCAGCTTGGATAGCAGTAGCATATCTGCCCCCCTTATTGATCTGATCTATAAATACATTAGATACCATGAGGCACTCAAAGAGTGCTGTGTGAAAAATAAGTGGCTGGCTGGCTGTTTTTTTTTTTTTTTTTTTTTTTTTGCGGGGGGGGGGGTGGGTTTGATTTTGTTTGTTTGTTTGTTTGTTTGTTTTCCCTTGACAAGAGGCTGAGATCTTGCTAGTTTCTTGGAGCACAGTTCTGCAATGCTTTGAGATGGAATATCCTGCAGTTGAAGTTGCCTGCAAATAATACAGATGAACATTTGTTGCTGAAGCACCTGAAAGTTGTGGTGGAACAGAGAGCTGACCTCAATAATGATATAATGGACATAATGCAATATGTTCACACGCTGTAAGCTTTATTTTAAATGGGGAAAAAAAACCCCAAAAAGTTCATCAATACAGTAAATTAAAACAAACTTAATTCTATATTTTAATCTCACTTTGGTGAGCACTTCTATTAAAAAGACTGTGGTGGGTTTTCTACTGGTCATGAACAAGCTTTCATAAAAAATGTATGGAAATTATAATGAAAACGCAACTACATTTCAACCTGTTTCATTAGCAGCCCAGCTCTTGGGAACATTTGACCTAGATCTGCCTACTAATACACAAACTTCATAATGATTCAAGACAAATTTTCATAATGAATGATGTTCACTTTTGCACTGAGGCCTGAACACCACCTGTATAAATCTTAAATTCTCTCTTTCCAGACTTAAATAGTATTTGATTCAACTACTGGTGCCTGAAGTTGATTATTTTAGGAGATGGATTTTTTTTTTATGTGAAGAAAGCTGGTGGGATTTTTTTGTTTAGTTGTGGGATTCCCTTTGTTGGTTTTGTTTGTTTATTTGTGGGTTTTTTTTCTCTGTCCTATTTGATAAAGATGCAGTAAACTTTCCATAGTGTGTACCTAGGATTTGTAAGAAATGGGGGTTGGGAATAAGAAAAACTCGAACAGATGTTTAGAGATTTGTGTGGACTACGCTTTTCTCAGCCAAACCACATTCACAACTGGAGACAAAAAATCAGTTGTGTGGACCTGAATCAATAAACACATATGAATGAATAAACATGCATGGAAACACATGTCAAGGCAGTTTATCATCTATGGAGAGACACTTGTCCTGATGGAAATTCCCTCCTGGGTACAGAATTGGGTAGGTGGATGCACTCCTGCTATCCATAGTAGCACTTTGGGAATTAGGTTTAGATGGAAAACACTTTAAAAAAGCTTATTTAAAATTCTTCTGACTTTCTTGTCTGTGGGAGTAGCACACTGTCTACATGCAGGCTGACTGGCAGTAAGGGATAGGCTTGGTAAAAAAAATAAATTATAATGAAAAATGCATGGGTAACTGGCACAAAACATAGACCTGGGGGAGGGCCTCTCTTGTGTGTACTCACACCAGAGTGCTGCTTCATTACTGCAGTATCTGCAAGAGGAGAGTAATTTCAGTACTGGCATCTTAAAGATGTTTTTAATAAATGCCCATGGAAAAAGTGAGTCCAGAGTTAGTGTTCATCTGTCTTCCTGTCTCAAAGACTGCTTTCAAATTTAATGTCACTTTCATGGCAGTGCAACTAAGGAATTTAATGAGTAAAAAATTACTGAAAGTAATGAGCTCCACATCAGGAATTTTTGGGGCAGATCTGGAGGAAGGCTGGGTGTTGGGTTGTGTACAGCATTGTTCACTGTTCAGATCTTTGGTTTAGGAAAAAAGGGCCCTATTGGACTATCATTGGGACAATTTCCAGAACCACAGAATTCACAATTTATGTTGAAAGTGATCATGGGGGACAAATAAGTAAACAAAAACCTGTATCTCAAATATATGTGCATGTCATCAGGGAGAAGAATGGAGATTTAAAGAAGGAAAGGTGGCAGATTCTAAGTAAATTTAGAATAGCTGGAGAGTTGGTGGAATGGAAAGATATGAAGGTTATCTTGGAAATGTGATATACACAATAGAGATCTAATTCCAAAAGAGATATGAGACAGTTCTAAATCCAAACAATAGAGAAGAGTAAGCTTGTTTACACATTAGTGCAATCTTATTGAATAAGAGAACTAGAGATAAATTAATGGGTTTTTTTGTGTGTAGGCTGTATCACAGCTAGTGAATAGTTTTGCAGTTTAATTTGCTGTTGTCTTCATTGTGTTTTCATGGAGGAAAAAGACCTAAAACACACTAAACGCCCTAAAATGGCCTACCAGCAAATCCATTTAAGTTACAGGACTGTGCTTGCTCACTCCCAAAACAACATACCTATTCTTGTATTTTAAACCCTGAAGCATATACTAAAAGCTACTTTCTCCAAAGCTCCAGGTCTTCTGTAAGAGTTCACCTAGAAAGTTTCATTTCTTTTCTTAGAAATATAAAATAATTGTACAATTCGGGCTGAAAAGGATCCTTGGCAGTCACCTAGCTTTGTTGGAAGCAGGTTAATCTAAGTCAGACTTCTCTAGGCTTGTCCAACCATTTTCTGAATATCGTCAAGGATGGAGATTATGAATCCTTTGTGGACAACCTGGTCTAGTATTTGACCACACTTTTGCTGTAAGAATTTTTTCTTACATGTAAATAGAATTTCCAGCCTGTTTTCTTTATGTCTTTTCTTATCACTGGATACTTCAAAAAGATTTTGCCTGTGTCCTTTCTGTATCCCTCTATTCAATATTTATTGGTGGTTAAGAGCTTCCTTTATCTTTCTCAAGGTTGAACAAACCCAGTTCTCCTGGCCTCTCCTCATAATTATTGCAGGTCTTTGTCTAGCTTCAGGAAGTTTGGACAGATAAGGTGTGACAAAGATCGAGTGCACTACAGACCAAACTGCCAGGTTTGTCCTGAGTTCAACTTTTCCAAAGTGTAGCAGAGTTAATTTTCAGCCAAAGCTCAAAAGAAATAAACAGGGACATGAACAGTAGTCTATTCCTCTGTTCTTTTCCTTGCTGTTATGACATTGCCTTGTCACTGTTTAATTTGATTATATAGACATGCCCAAGGTCTGTCCCCAGAACCACGACCAAAGTGTATGTACTGTTATACTGCCAGAGCATTCCCTAGAAAGCTTTGGGCCCAGATCAGCCTTTATGGTCTCAAATATTTGCCATGAACCAACTGTTCAGAAGTTAGCCTGTGTCAGGAACCACTATCAATAGCTAGTCAAGACATCATTGCACATCTTGGAATAGTGTTTGACAGGAACATGGGCTGTTCTATGCCAGTTGGCCACAGGGCTGGTCAATGGTCCCACACAAAAATAATTTGTGGATGCAGCTGTAATTCTAGATTTGGCACTGCTACAGCAATTGAAGGTAGCTTCAGTCCAGTGTAAGACATCTCTGCTGAGAAGGCATTGAAAGGGGTAATGAACTGGAGCATGTGGGAGTTGAGTGAAATTGAATTTGAATTGGGTAATACCAGGGAAGTATGCTTTGAAGAGAAGCACATAAATTTTTCTTTAGAATTCTTTTAATGTCCATTTTTTTTCCACCAGAAAACTCTTTCAAGCTGAGCAGGACACAAGCAAATTAAAGGTAGGAACATTTGAACATTTAAGAGAATTCATGTTTCAGGGGATTTACAGCTTTCACCTCAAACTTTTTTTCCTTGCAATTGGCTTGTTGGCCACTAGCTTATGTTGTTTTTGTATTCCAACACAATTTTATGAAAAATCATGCACGTCAGGCAGAATAACCTTGATTCTCAAAATGCACAAGAGAAAGACAATCTATGCCTGATTTCATTGATATTTTTCTCTACATTCAGATAATACATCAATATTGAGAGTATGTGTAATGGAACATTTTAAAATCCAGACACTGCTTATGGAATCACCTCATATTCTATTCATAAAGAAAGAATTCTGGAAATACTATGAGAAACAAGAAAATATCAGCCACATATCAGAGCTGTTTTGGTACCCAGTATTATGATCTGATCAGATCTTATCTGATGGCTTACCCTACTTAGAACAAGAGGTTGAAGTGGAGACCTTCTGAGGTCCCTTGCACCTGAATGATTCTGTGATTATCATAATTATTAGCTGCAACCAAGTTCACACTAATAGTGTAACAAAAGGAAATGACCTATCACTTGGGAGCTGATTTTATGAGCTGTCTGCAAGTGCTAAGTGCTCTTAACCCTTGCTGATTTTGACAGGAGGTGAGATAACTCTGCAAGTTCATAGAATCACAGAATCATAGAATGGTTTGGGTTGAAAAGGACATTTAAAGGTTATCTAGTCCAACCCCTGCAATGAGCAGGGACATCTTCAACTAGACCAAGTTGCTTAAGGCCATGGTCAGCCGGTCCATAAATGTTTTCAGGGATGGGGCATCCACCACCTTGCTGGGCAACCTACTCCAGTGTTTTGCCACCCTCAGCATAAAAAATTTCTTTCTTATATCTAGCCTAAATCTACACAATTTTAGTTTATTACTTCTTGTCCTACCACAACAGGCCCTGCTAGAAAGTTTGTCCCCATCTTTCTTTAAAGCCCCCTCTAAATATCTGCTAAAAGGTAAACCCTGAGCCTTCTCTTCCACAGGTCGAAAAACCCCAACTTTCTCAGCCTTTCTTCATAGGACAAGGGTTCCAGCTTTCTGATAATGGCCCTTTTCTGAACATCTCAGTTCAGTAGACACCTAATTAATGAAATTTTCTTTCTCTACTTCCAGAGTGTCTAAAATCACACTAAGTACACTAAGTGTAATGAAGTAACAAACTCTCCAGCTAAGAACTTTTCTAAAAGCAGTTCTAGCTGTGGTAAATGGAGAATGTTCAGATTGATTATGGGACAAATTACTGATGGGCACTTAATTCTGCATGAATCACCAAACTGGGGCATGTTAGAGTTAGTAGAGATGATAGAGTTATATAAAATATATATATCATGGATAGGTACCACCTGATTACCATGGGCAAATCTAGCTTTTCTGTACTTGCCAGATCTTTAGACAGATATTGAGGCAACTGAGAACCAGGGGATTTTCCTATGTACAGTCTTGTTGACAGAAGAGATTATCTACCCAGAGAGAATTTTCCTTCAAATATCCAGTGACATTTTGACTTGGAGCTATTTACAACCAGTCAGCAGCCAAGCCCAGTAGAGCCACTCACTCACACCCCCACCAGGAGGACTGGGGAGAAAATTGGAAGGGTAAGAGCTGGAAAAGGCAGGAGTTGAGATAAAGACAGTTTAATAGGGAAAGCAAAAGCCACATACAGGCAAGGCAAAACAAGGAATTATGTTACTGCTTGCCATGGGCAGGCAGGTGCTCAGCCATCTCCAGGAGAGCAGGGCCACATCACACATAACTGTGACTTGAGAAGGCAAAGGCCACCACTCCAAAAATCCCCCCTTCCTTTTCTTTCCTCCCACTTTATGGACTGAGCATGATGTCACATGGTCTGGAGCACCCCTTTGGTCACTTTGGGTCACCTGTCCTGGCGGTGTCTCCTCCCACCCTCCCATGCACCCCCAGCTTCCTCACCAGTGTGGCAGCGCAAAAGCAGAGAAGGCATTGGTTCTGTGTCAGGCAATAACAAAAATATCTCTGTATTATCAACCCTGTGCTCAGCACAAATCCACACACAGCCCCATACCAGCCACTGGGAAGACAATTAATTCTGCCCCAGCTGAAACCAGCACAAAGCTGAACCACAGAAAACCTATACAAAATATCCTGGTTAGTATGTCAAAAATAGTAATTTAAGTTACTGATATATATTGATTGCAGGAGTAAATAAAAGAGTTCAGTGGCTGGAGGAGTGTCACAAAAGTTGTTCTCAGAGAGGCTGTAGGCTGACAGCATTTCATTCAGTGGTGTCACAATCCACTTTCCTTCTTCAGGTTAATTATTTCTGCACTCTTCCTACTTTTGTACCTAACACAATTTCTGCAGCTGGAGTGAGATGTATCAGATGATGATCAGTTATAACCTTTTTCCTCAGTTATTCTTACCCTGGCCAGTTCTCTGACTCACTGCTTAGCTGCAAAGATACTGGTATAACTGAGTGGGCAGTGCTGAGATAAGGTATGAGCATGTCATCAGGGGGGAAAAGGTGAAGCTATTGAAGCAGAGACACTGTTACAGAGAAGAAAATCTGGTTGAATGGCAGCCTGAAAATGTGGTTCAATGGCAGTTTAAAGCAATCTGAAGCAGAGCTTACTTGGTTCTAATTTTTTTTTCTTTTTTTTTTTTCTTTTTTTTTTAACAGAGAAGAAGTGTAACTCAGCATGTGGCATGAGTTTATTCTGGTGGCTCATGGTGCAGTCATGCAAGGGAGGAGGAGGAATGCTCTGCTGTGGAACAGATGTTATCAGGATAAACTCCTGTGGAACCCTGCTCTTTGTCATTAAAATCATCAGGAGGATTTGCCAGCTGTTGAAGTACTGGATATATCACTTTTCTCATCCAAAGGGTTGATACAGTCCTTACTTAAAGGGGGGACATTAAAAATTACCTCCTGTTTAATCTGAGGTAAGTGTAGCCTCTGATTAGATAGATTCAGATCAATAAAAGGTATTTCAACTACTGAACAAACTTCTCATCTCCTCAGCACATTGGTCCACTCTGTCCTCAGGAGACATGGGGATAAGAAATTGTACGTGCAGTTTTAAAAGCTGGTATCACAGATGCTAGAAAAGAATTAAGTATCTTTCAGTAATCACCCATAACCAGTGCAAGAGAGATAGAAAATCTGGTTATGCAGGTAAATAAACCAAGGTACACATCCCAAAAAACTTTTGGCGGTTATTTAGGTCCAGCTGGAACCTAATAGCCTGAGAAAATGAAAAGCCTCATTTCCTTTCAGGAAGTAAGACTGAGCTGTCTCATTTGTAATCACTGAGCAGGAAGTTTTGACTGAATTTGAGGCTACAATTCATTTTGCCTCTAAAAGATTATGAATGTTTGAGGTGGTGGTATTAGAAGCCTGTAGGTTCTGATTCTGCAGCAGCCAGCAAACAGCCTCACAGGGAGAAACATTTTTTTAAAGATTTGACACACCAGATGCATTAGTACAGTTGCTTGGTTTCCACAAATTAGCATTCTCCAAAGGCAAACCATTGATTCAGAACATTGCCAGCTACCACTAATTAATGAAACACTGTCTTCAAAGTTAATATTTGCACCTTTAAAGGGAGGTTATTACACCTGAAAAGGTTCAGGAAAGAGCTATACAAATTAGTGAAAGTCTGAAGTATTCTGCTTATCACAACAGATTTAAGCTCAGTCTGACTTGGGAACAAGAGGTTCAAGAGAAGTTTTGCTATAAAATACATACATAAAGAAGAAGTCTGAAGCAAATGCTTTTTTTAAATTTAGCAGACAAAGCAAGTTACTGGACTCTGAAGTGAGATAAATTCAAACTATGAACATGATGTGACTTTTTTTAATGGGCTGACTAATAAGTCACTGAGAAGCTTAATTTTCTCCATCATTTGTGTCCTATTAAGACTGGATCTGTTCTTGATAGATGTTCTTGCACATTCACAAATGTACTAGAAATACCTCAAATGAAGGAAGATGTCCCCCTTACCCCACTCGCTGTCCCCAAATCCAGCACTGTTTCTAGAATGGGCTGTTTGCTGTGACAGGACTTTCCTTCTGGCCTGTTCATATCACAGCTGAGAGCTCTGGGTTGGGAATTAAGCAGAGCTGCTGCTGCTTTGCTGGCACAAGAGACTGGGCTTGCTCCTCTGCAGTGCTGGGCTGGCTGTGGTGACGTGCTGCCTAGCGTGTGCTGAGTACCAAACTGCAACTCTTTGCATGCTCGTTCACTTTCTAAGATAAAAGTCAAAGAAGAGTGTGGTTTCTTATCCCAAATGGTATCATTGCATACTACAACTTAGCCCTGAAAGCTGGTAGAGAGGCAGAGTATTAAGACAGAGGTGAAACACAGAATAGAATCAGTCTTGCCATCTTGCATCACAAATGATGTTTTGGTGTATACAAAATCACTAGATGTTGGAAATCTATCACCTTAAGTCAGTTTTGCTGACTTACCATAGATGACAAATTGTCCTTTTTATTTTTGTGTGTCTGCTTCTGTGATGTGCAGTCTCACTAGAAAAGAAAAATTGGGAAAGCAACATGCATGAAAAAAAACATTTACAGCTGCGTATCAAATTAAGTGAAAAGACTGAATGGCTGAGATATGAGAGACCAATAGAAGGAAACTAGTCTTATTTAAACCTCTATTAATATTTTCAGAACTTGCAGCCTCTTAATGAAACATCCAGGGAATAAATTAAAATCAATAAGAGAAAGACCACAAAGTAGCAGTAGTCTTTCTAGAATAACATTCATCCAGGACACTGTTGCCTGAAACTTGCAGGAGCACATGGGAATACATCTGGTGAAAGTGTATTGAAAAACAATAAAGATCCTCAACCAACTTGAGCAGGGAATGACGTGCCAATTAGATTCGACTTTTCAAGTAGCTTGTAGAATCATAGTCTTATTTAGGTTGAAAGAGACCTTTAAGACCATTAGGTCTTACAATTAACCCAGTCCTGTCAAGCTCACCACTATGCAATGTTCCACAGCATCACATCTACACACTTTTTGAACACTTACGGGGATGGTGATTCCACCACTTCTCTGTGCAGGCTATTCCACTGCTTGACAACCCTTTCTGTGAAGACATTTTCCTAATATCCAACCTAAACCTCCCCTGCTATATTCTCTCATCCAGTTACTTGCTACCTGGGAGAAGAGACTGACCCCCACCTCATTGCAAGTTTCAGGTAGGGACAAGGTCTTCCCTGAGCCAACTTTTTTCAAGGTTGATTACCCCCAGCTCCCTCAGCTGCTCCTCACAGGATTTATGCTCTAGACCCTTCACCAGCTCCACGCCCTTCTCTAGACATACATGCTTCAGCATCTCAATGTCCTTCCTGAAATGAGTGACCCAGAACTGGTCACAGGATTAAAAGTGTGGCCTCACCAATGCCAAGTACAGGGGGACAATCACTGCCCTGGTTCTGCTGAGCACACTGTTCCTGATATAAACCAGGTTGCTATTGGCCTTGGCCACCTGGACACACTCTGGCTCATGTTCAGTCACTGTCAACCAGCACACCCAGGTCCTTTTCCACTGGGCAGTTTTCCAGCCATTCTGCCTTCAGCCTGTAGCACTCCCTGGGGTTGTTGTGAACCAAGGGCAGGACCTGGCATTTGGACTGTTTGAACCTCATAAACCTGGCCTTGGCCCATCAGTCCAGCCTGTCCAGATCACTTTTCAGAGTCTTTCCACTCTTCAGCAGATCAATACTTCTTCCCAACTTAGTGTCATCTGCAAATTGACAGAGGGTGCACTCAATCTGCTTGTCCAGGTTGTCAATATTAACAGGTCTGGCCTCAATACTCAGCCCTGAGCAGCTCCACTGTGACTGGCCACCAGCTGAATGTAACTCCATCCACCACCATTCTCCGAGCTTGGCCATCCAGCCAATTTATTACCCAGTGAACAGTGTGGCTGTCCATGTCATAACTAGACTGTTACTCCACGAGAATGTTGAGGAAAACTGAGTCCAAGACTTTCCAGGTAGACACATTCACATCCTTTCCCTCACCCACTAAGTGGGTTATCTGGTCAATAGAAGGAGATCAAGTTGGCCAAGAAGGACAAGCCTTTCATAAACCAGTGATGGCTGGACCTGATCTCCTCTTTTGCCCTGTTATGGCACCCAAGCTAATCTCTTCACAGCCCTTCCCTAGCACTGAGGTCAGGATGACAGGGCTGTAATTCCTCAGATTCTCCTTCTGCTCTTGTCACTTTTACAGACCTCCAGTCATCTTGGACCATCACAGTTAACGAGGACTGCTGGTAAATGATTGAAAGTGTCTTGGTGAGCACTTCAGCCACTGCATGTGGAACGTGTGGGTGTTTGTCTTCCAGCCCCATGGATTCATCTGGCTTAAGTGGCAAAGCAGGTCACAGACCATTTCCCCTTGGGTTATGGGGATTTCATTCTGCTCCCTGTCCCTGTCTTCCAGCTCAGAGGGCTGGATATGGGAGAACAAATGGCCTTGCTATTAAGGACTGAGGCAAAGAAAGAATTGGATACCTCACTGTTTCCCTCATTCTTTGTCATATTTCCCCTTGCATCCAGTAAAGGATGGAGATTGTCCTTAGCCCTCCTTTTGTTGCCAATGTATTTATAGGAACCTTTGTATTATCTTTTACAGCAGTTGCTGGATTTACTTCTGTCTGGGCTTCTGTCCTTGTAATTTTCTCCCTGCATAACCTCAAAACATCCCTGTAGTTCTGAGTTTTCTGTCCCTTCTTCCAAAGTTTATACACTATTTTTTCCTCTGAGTTCTAGCAAAAACTCTGTTCAACCAGAACTTCTTCTGATTCAGAAGATCAGCCTGATCTTCTTCCCCAGAGCACATCCTTAAGCACAGGGGATGGACTGATATTGCAACTTTAAGATTTCCTTCTTGAAGACTGTCCAGAATTCGTAGACCCCTTCAACCCACAGGACTCCCCCCTGATGGAGCCTCTCAACCAGTCAACAAGCTAAAATCTGCCCTCTGGAAGTCCAAGGTGGCAGTTCTGCTGACCTCCCTCCTTACTTCTCCAAGGACCAAAAACTATAATTTCATGATTGCTATAGTTTTTTTTTTTGCTTTCAGATTGTCAGATTGAGTTATGTATAATTCTAATAATGATTATTTTATTTTTTCCCCTTCACTCTCCATTCTTCTTTTGACAAAGATAAGAAGAATTCAAGGTTTCAGAACCTAGAATTTCAGGAAGATTTTTCACTGGCCATTATGTCTTTCATTTTATTCTTTCTATATTTTCAGGAAGGAATATCTACATTTGTAATGTCACGTGTTATTTTGTTTGCTGAAGGCAATAATTCTCATGATGAATTTGTATATGTGAGATGAAAATATGTACATCAGCCTCCTCAAGTATTCCTTTAAAATTGGACTACAGAGCTCAGTGACACACAGCAAGATGCAGTGGTGAATTTATGTTGAATTGCACAAATATTTGGCTTTAGATGCAGGTTGGCAAGCAATCAATTAATTTTATAACTGAAAACCTCTCTATATGAAAGAAATAAGAAAGTATCTACCTTCTCAATATACTGGGGGAAAAATTATACAGTAAACCTGCTAAAGTGAAAATGGTTTTTCAACTAGTCAAAAAAATTTGAGAAGTGGCTGGGGAATAGCAGTGCTGTTTTATAGAAGTTTGTTGGATTTCAAAATTTGTTTTTATTCCATGTTAGAATTAAAAAGCTTTCAATTTTTTTTTTTTTTGAGAAGGAAATGTCACTCAAAATGTCATTTAAAAACTGCCTTTTTTAAAGTAAGGCAGGTCAGGTTTTGTCTTGTTCCTTCAGAACTTGAATCACAGAAACTTACAGCTCACAACTTTGTTGAAACAGATTTGTCAGATTTGTCAATTTACATGTTCCTAAAATGTTCTAGCAGCTCTACTATGTAGGTGTTTAGTTAAATGTACCTTTTCTACATGGATATTCCAAGGAGACTTCAAGAATTCCCTTTAAAGGAGGGGCCTCTCTTCTGCTGTGTGTTTTTCAGAGATCATCAGCTTGAAAAAAGGCAACAAATAGATTTACAAAGAGAAATACAATGGAAATAACATGCAGTGATCATCTAAGGCATCAAAATGAAAATTGATTCTTCCCTTAGAAAGATAAATATCTTTTCCATTTTATGTTTGGAATTTGTTTGTTCAACTAGAGTTGTTAGTTCATCTGGAGAACGGTCACTGGACTGTAATATGCAGAACTGTCCTTACTTACAGTGACTGAAGTTCACTACACTTCTATGTCCTGTCTGGTTTTGCCTCTCCTTTCTCCCTCTGGGCTCCAATTTTCTTCTTGCTTCATTTCTTCCTCTGCATAACCAAGCTTTTAAGATGCCTTTGGCCATCTATATTTTCTTGCATTCCCGAATGGGGCATTCTCCCTGGAAATACTGTATGTTCTGCTTTGACTGCTGGCAGCAAAGACTTTACTCAAATTCTGCTCAGTGAAGCACCAGCTCCACGTGGCCATCGGGATGTGAGTAAACTTCACTTTGCTGCCAGCACTCGGAGGAAAAGCTGCATCAAGAGAGAACAACAAAAGCTGTAAGTTCTAAAAGGATTTTCTGAAAAGAATTAGTTCATTTATATGATGTACCTTACATAATATCAAAAGAAACAGCATAGCTGCTGGGCTATTTTGTTCATGATTCTTCTTATTCTTCATCAGCATTGTAGAAGTTACTGCCCTCACTAACTCATGCCATTTTAATGGCATGAAACAGTTCAGTTTATAAGACTAGAGCTTTAAAACCTTTTTCTACTATGGTCTGTCTGTGATACTACGTAAGTTAATTAGTGACTTTGCTTTGTTTTTTTGTAAATGGACATACATAATTTTAAACATTGATAATATTCAAAATATGTTTAAAGGTTTTGCTTTGCTGGGGAACATGACAGCAGCTTGTATGGATGTGTCAGAAGTGCAACAACCAGCTCTGTTGGCAGCAAAGATCTGTGGTGACAGCATAGGTGGCATATTTGGAGTCCTGGGAAATATTTGGTATTTGGCAGTGGAAATCAACCTAACATAGCTACAGGGCTGTCAGTATAGGACTGAATTATGAAGCTGACCTACCTGAATTACAAACAAAATGTGGAGCTTACACATCCCTTATACTCCAGTGACAAGTGTAACCTCCAATTCTGCCTTATAAATCAGGAGCCTTTTTTGGATTAGTCATGTCATGCAGATGATATTTTTTTGTCCTGTAACTGAATAATTGCATCTGTTTCTGGTACAAATATGGAACCTTTTTGGCTTAACAGGAAATTTGCTGCTGTCAAACATCTGAGAGCCTTCTTCAACTTAGTCTCCATACAGAATTTGCATAAATTTCAACTGGAACGTAAACCACAGCCAAAGGAAATTATTTTTCCAAACGAGATGAAAATTAATGTAAATATTTTTGTGATGTTTGCTAGTCCCTGTCATGTTAGTGACTCCCTGATGGAGGATACAGTCTGCAACAAGACACTTTGGGAACTTTAGTCATATAGACAGGATAAAAAAGTAATTGGCAGAAGCATTCTCTGCAGACTTATGCACAACTTTGGCAGCAACTGCTTCAATTTTCAGCTCCCTTTCCCATTCATTGTTTCAAAGCAACAGAAGAAATAACCTCTACTCTTGAGTACTTTCAGTGATACAATTCTGCCATGGTGATGGAAGAGAAGACAAATCAGAGCAGCCTAACTTAGGAAATTCAATTCCTGAATTACTTAATAACTGAGTGCATGGGACCTACAGTGTCTTTAAATATATATTTTTTTAACTGTGTAATCCACACAACCAAATTTCTAGAGTTTTGAAACTGAGTCTTTTCAGAATCAGTAGCATACAAATGCTTTCCTATATGTGAAGATGATGAGCCTTAAGAACTAGGTGATTGTGTAAATTATTGGCACTATTCCTAGTACAATAATTTTTAGAAGACCTTTGCTCTGTACTCCAGTAGGATACCACTCAATAAATCATTGCAGTGAAGGAAAAAAGCCTTCTAGAAAAATCTAAAATGCTAAAATAAATAAGTTTTGAATGAAAAAAAAAAAGGACTGTCTCTATTTATTTGCAGGGATAAGAGGCACAAGTTCTGTTTAACTGTTTAAGAAAAATTGTCTAAAACCTCTTCCTTCTCTGTACATAACCCACTGCAGGCATTTAAACATCTGATGATGTCTACAGTGTCTTGGCTGAGTGAAGTATCAAAGTGCTTATGCAACATCTAAAAAGATTTCTATCTCTAAGGAGGATGGATCCTAACCTGTGGTCATCGGTTATTAAGAACATTGGGAGTCCAAAAGGAACGAAGTGAGTCTTCTGAATTATTGTGTTTTTTGAATTTGCCTCAGATTCAGAGTACCTGAACTGACACTCCAAGCAGTGCTCCAAGCAGCAACCTTTGTTGAGGTTAGAGAGGAAGGTCAGGAGAAGCTCAGCTCTGAGGTGCTGAGGAAGTGGAGTACACTTAAGAAAGGTACACTTAATACCATACTGTGTGACTGACATATAGTATTATTCTTGGCATGTTTGGACTCACAAGTCAGTGCTTGGCCCTGGGCAAGAAAACAATCTTTTGCATGAAGGATGTTGAAATAGATTCACAAGGATTTGTTCATGGAATATGTAATGTATTATGTATGTATTATGTATTCATGGAATATGTAATGTATTAATGTAATATGTATTAACTGAAATGGTGAAAGAAAACAAAAAACCGAAAACAAAATAAAAGAGGACTGAGAGGTAATAAAGCTTCCCATCCTTTCCCAGGACATCTAGAAGGAGACAAAGACGAAAACAGAGCTGTTCCTGGATATGCATCCTCTCCTGGGTTTTCCACAGTGCAGCAGGGGCAGCCATAGTGATTATGTAGCTGTCATTAAACACATAGACATTGGGAAATTGTGTCTTGGGCTAAGGCCACGTCTCAGTCCCTGCACTAGGTTTAAGTTTAGGATTCATGCTAAAGTTGGGATTTGGATTAGGATTGGCATTTGGAAAGAAGAAAAGCCCAGAGCAACATCAAATGAGAGTATGAAGCAACTTCCAGGGAATAAGCAGAAGGAGGGCATCAGAAATGGTATAAAAAAAAATTGAAATGGAAGTTTTACTGAAGTCTTTATAGGTATTTATACCCCAGGCATTTGGGCTTGCTTTTGGGTTTAGCAAGACCTTTTGTGTAACTGAACATGCATAATATATTTTGACTGAAAAATGCATCTTGAATTAAGAGGCATTCCTGCTTATGTTGTTTTTGACTAGTAGATATTCCTGTCTCACTAGGAGTCTCATAATGAAACAAACAGGGTGTATATCAATGCATATGCTTCTGAAAGAAAAATAGTCAATGTAATGGAAGTAGTTTATATCTCAGAAGAGGTCTTTCTGAGAAATTCTAGAGCATGGCAATAGGCAATTTTTATCTTTGCAGAAGCTTTGAAATATTTTTTGTTGCAGTCGTCCTTTTTTTCCCCCCACATTTTTTCCTTTATAATCATCTCTCCTATTGAATGTACATCTAACCAGGAAGAGGTTTTGCAATATAACGAGCAGCAGCACCACCAATAATTAATGCCATTCAACTTTACAGCCATGATTTTCTATTTTCTTTCATCTCTGGTAGCTATTTACCCCTGTGCAAAGTGAGTACAACACTAACAAATCAGATTGCTTCTCAATTTACATATATACAATGTCATTGCTTAGGAAAACAGTACTTACATGAGTAAATGAACAGTTAAACAGCTGACTTACCATTTGCATCTGCAATCATAATAATGGCTTGCATAGACTAACTGTGCAATTGTGCATCTCTTTGTGTGTATGCACCTGCCTTATAGTTCTCTTCACCTCTGTTGTACATATATTTATGAAAATTTAGCAACTAATGAGTTTCAGTCCCCATTTCTGTTTTTTATTTAAAAGATGGCACCCTATCAACACCAATTTAACAATTGTCTTGGATAATTTTTTCAATCAATATATAGTCTAAAGTAAAGGTACCAAATAGCAGTTTATCACATCTATTCTCACTATTTTTAAAAAATAATAAAAGTAAAATAAAATTAAAGAATTTATTTGGATTTCTCTCAGCCAGTTATTGAAAAAGATCAATGTATGACCATTGAGTAAAGCATAACTATCAAGAAAAATTATAGAGTATTGATGGCAAAAGCTTACTCATGAGTGATTTTAAACAGGCAAGATCTTAAACATGCACCTTGTTTACCATGCAAAGTACTTACATAGCTGGCTAAATGTTGTTTCTTTATTTGGACTTAACAAACACTGCCAGTGGAAGAAGTTGACCCTTTAAGGGGTGTCATATCTGTCTCTTATGCATTGCAAAGCAATTGTCAGGGTGAGTGCTGTGAGCTTACCCTCACTCTAAGCATGCATGCTAAATCAATTCAAAGACATAAATTACTTTTTCCAAAAGCAGTATCCTTGCTTTTGCCTTCCTAACTGAAAAGCAACTGAAATAACACAGCTTTCAGGACTTATGTGGGGATTATACAGCAGATTAACTTTGTTCTTATCTGCAGCAAGGTGAATTTAATCCTTTTAGGGTGCATACAGGGGATGCTATTTGATCTACTGTATATTGCTTCATTATTGGTGCTAATAATAATACTATCTACAGTAGGTAGATACTAGTTTTACATCTTCTGCATCTCATCTCTCTTTTCCTGTAGAAAAGAAATTTGAAGATGTGTCTCAGATACTTTGATTCCACAAAAATCCACCAAATTCAGCGTATTTTTATATTATAGTGATTTCCAGACATGGAAGGCACTTTACTAATTGATTTTACTTTTTAATAGATCTGGACTTGAAGCACAATTCTACAAAGAGAAGTAAAATGTAAAACCTGACAGTCTGCTCTGTTTTGCATGTTACTCTTATGGTAACTTCAGTCAGTGCTGATGTCATCAGTCAGTGGCAAAACACAAAACACTAGTGAGCTGAATCACAAAACTTCTTTCATATGATAGTATCCCTTTACATCTAATTATTTTGACTATAGGAACAAGACATTACATATTAAAAAAAAATATTTCAAAACTGAGTGCTAATACAATGTATTTTCTTTTTGCAGATGATACTGAATCTGAATCCTACTTGAATGGCATCATGTACTGCATTCACATTCTGAATAGAGAAACTAATTCCATATGGAGTACACTTACTGCAGATGCCTTCCCATTGAAAGTGAAATACTCTGCATTTACAGTTTTGTGAAATGTTCTAGTTTCAAATTAATTATAAAGGGGAACAAAGAAGTCCAACTACAGGAAAAGTAGCCCATTGTTGTGAAGACTCTCCAATATAGCAGCAGCTCCATTTGAACAAGTAATCACTGATTCCTTTAGGGATAAAACAACTCTTGCCAAGAGATGTAGCAAGACTGAAGGAAGATGACAGGACAAACAGAAATGCAGTGGATGCTTATATAAATTGGAAAGGATTATATAAACCTAGTGGACATTAAATAGAGTCACGATCAGCCAGTTTGCCTACACCTTAGAACACAAACTGATCACACTTGTTGGGGTTTTTTGCCCCAAGTAAAAAAACCCATAAGGCTCATTACTTTACATACAAAATCCATGAAGTTACACTGGCATGCTCAGAACATACTGCCAGGAATCAGTGTTGATTAGTGGCTTGGTCGTGGACTGATATTCAGGGAATCCAGGTCTAAGTCCAAGATAAATTGGTGTCTTGTACAGTCATTTAGCATCGTTGGCTCAGTTTCTTTTGTTTCAAAGAGGGAAATAATATACTGTTTATATTGTACAGTACATGAAGTACTCTGGACCCGTGTGAGAAAGCAAGCTATCCATGAAGCTTAGTAGTTTTATTGAATCTTTGCATGCATTTTTAAGTGTTTTTATTTTTTTTTAAATCAAACACAACATGGTAAATTGCTCACTCAGTAAGAAAGTACTTTTAAAGCAGGGAGATATTATCCTCCCCAAGATCCCAGCAATACAAACTGGTTATTAACATTAGAATGTTTTTATTTGGCATCTGATTTTCCAAATCTCAATTTGTGTAGCTTTCATCAGGGAAATTCTTCCCTCCTAGGACAGGCATTTTGCTTCAAAGTGAGGCTTTGCTACTTCTCCACTTTTGGATCTTATGTCTCTGTTGGTCCAGTTGATATCTGAGAATTGATGCTCTTCAACAATTATTAATCACTTGTAACTTAAAATCTCTCATCTCTACATTAGTATTTTTTCATGCTAAAGCATGATGTGCATCTCTTAGCATGAAAATGAGGATTTAAGAAGAATATAATAAAAATGCTATTAAAAATAAGCTAGTTCATAATATTTTTTTTACTTAAAAAGCAGTTAGGAATTTTAGAGATTTTTTTTGACCCTGCTACAACAGTCTGAGAATACAAGATTCTCTTTGAGGTAAGAAAGTGTTTCTTGACTCTTTGCATACCTTTGCAAAGGGATTGCATCTCCATCTTCTCTAAATCCTTGCATTAGGCAGTAGTTGTGCATAGCAAGATGTCCCCTAAGCTTTCTCTCTGTAATGGTGCACAAACACAGCTCTTTCATCTTCTCATAAATCACAAGTTCCAACTCCCTGTCTATTTTAGAGTCTTATCTCCTGTACTAGTTGCAGCATAACAACATCTTTCTTATCTCAACTAACCCAAAATTCAATTGCAGTACTACAGATGCAGTCTCACAAGTGTCAGCTAAATGAGAATGGTTGATTCCCAGGACCTGTTGTCCACACTCTTGATAACACAATCTGGTGTGCAATTGAACATCTTCTCTGCAAGGGCAAATATTTGTTCCATTTTTGTGTCCATGTTGTTTGTTACAGAACTGAAGTTTAATGAGCCAAGCTCACATGAATTGCAGATTTATTTCAGCATTAAAAAAAACCAACAAAATCACCTCCATGACAAAAAAAAAACAAATCCTACACAATAATCGTTGATAAGCTCTAGACAGCAGGGTGGCTACTGTGTAGGGATTACATGTTATCTTGCAATTTGCAGACCTTTTGAGATTAATGGGAAGTAGATTCTGTGTTTTAAAAACAACAGATGAAATTTGAAGTAACTGAGAGGTTGTTTTTCACGATTCATGTATTGGTAATCTCAAGATAAAATGTCATTTGTTTGTTCATGTCAGCTACTCAAGAATAACTGAATCAGTATCTCTGGGTTAGTCAGTCCAACATGTTATTCTATTCCTGACCACAGCACTAACAAGTTTGATCCTGAGATGCAAACTGAAACAGAAAACCTGAGATGCAACAACACCACACAAATATTTTTAGCCCTGGATTTTACAGAACTGCTCAAGCATTTACGACGTGAAAATGTCAATTTTTAAGTCAAGCCTGAAGTTGAGAGTTGATCTTGACATAACTCAAGAAATTTGGCAACCAGCAATAAGTTCAGCTTATAGAATGCCAAACTATACTTAATATATTTAAATTCAGCATTTTAATGACCTTAGAATTTATTGCTCAACTTCCAGTACAAGTAACATTCAGCATAAGTCACAAGCTTTTTTATCACAGAGGCCTGATTTACATGGCAACTCTAGTTTATTCTTTAATATCTCTCTGACTATATTCTTGCCCTCTTTTTGCTTATTATTTAAAATTTGTGCAAGAGACATTACAACTCTATAATTTCCCTTGTTCTTGTCTGGCAACTTCCCATCCATTTTCCCAATAACAATGTGTTAGGTTGTTCCTAGCTGGGCTCCAGTAGCTCTCCAAAGCCCCTCTATCACTGCCTTCATAAGAGGACAGAGAGAAAATGTAACAAAAAACCTCTTGGGTCCAGAGAAAGACAGAGAGTTTTCACTTACCAGTTACTCTCATGGGCAAACTAAGCTTGACTTGGGGAAAAAATGATTTAATTTTTTTTCTAATAAATCAGAATGGAATAATTCTAATTCCTTCCTTCCTAGGCTCAGCTGTGCTCCTGAATTCTCTGCCTCATCCCCTCAGTGGTGCAGGGGGATGCAAAATGAGGCTGTGGTCATTTCATCCTATGCTGTCTGTGCTGCTCCTTCCTCCACAGGGCCAGGACTTCTCACACTCTTCTTCTTCTCCACTCTTGGGCCCTTTCCACAGGAGACAGACCACCATGGACTTCTCCACCATGAGTCCTTTCCATGGGCTGAGTTCTTGAGGAGCTGCTGCAGTGTGGGTCAATTCCATGGGGTGCAGTCCCTCAGGAACAGGCTGCTCCAGGGGAGTCCCCAACATGGTCACAAGCCCGGCCACAAAACCTGCTCCAACATGGGCTCCTCTTTCCATGTGGCCACAGGTCGTGTCAGGAGCTTCCTCCAGCACAGGCTCCCATGGGGTCACAGCCTCCTTCAGGCACCCACCTGCTCGAGCATGACCTCCATGGGCTGCAGGGCCTCACCAGGGTCTTCATCCTGGGCTGCAGCAATATCTCTGCTCCAGTGTTTGGAGCACCTCCTGCCCCTTCCTCTTCACTGAGCAGGATCTCAGCAGGGCTGTTCCTCTCGTGTTCTCACTCCTCTCTGCAGTTTCAGTTGTGCAGCTTTTCTCCCTTCTTCACTGTGCTATCCCAGGGGAGCTGCCAGCATTCCAATGGGCTCGGCTCTGGCTCCATCCTAGAGCCAGCTGGCTCTGTCAGACACGGGAAACTTCTCAGCTCTTCACAGAAGCCCTTCCTGTAGCCTCCTGCTATAAAACCTAACCATACCAACACAGCTAACCCCAAAATGTTATTAAAATTACTTGTGTAAGAAACTTCAAATTTTCCTTAAATATTTCTTTATATTAGCAGAGTATACACTGGAATTCATTCGTAAAACTGGACCAGAAGTCCATTTCATCAAATATATTTTCTCTACTTGACTACATAATGCACTGAGAGGTGTAAAAATAAATTCTATAGGATATTGTTCTGGTCAAATTTTAATCCTAAATCAGGAAGGTAGCTAAGAGAAAATATTTATGGTATTGTAGATTATATAAATGCCATCAAATTTCGAGGTAATTTGACTCTAAGTCCTTATTGTCTTTTTGTGCGTTGAAATTTTCTTCAGTTTTAACTTATCTAAATCAAATGAATGCAAATTTTTGTCTTCTGCAATCTTTGTTATTTATTCCTTTTTAAGACTATTTTGAAATAAACTGCATCATTGAATCTTTCCCAAACTGTTAACACTTACTGTGCTAAAAACTAGCCCTTTCTGCATATAATTTGCCATTAAAATCCCATGGGAAAAATTATTACATCAGTTTAATTTTCTGAGTATCTTCCCCTAGGCTTTTAAAATATTCAAGTATATTTTTTTCCATTCCTTTTTGTAATTCTTCAAAAGTTCTAAATAATTAAGAGAGACATGAGTTTCCACTAGCAAAGCCATCTGACTTCAGGAGAAGTTATCTTATTCTACATATTTAATGCTCAGAAACACGATTTTTAAAATTTATACAACACTGTATAATAAGACACATTTCTGTTGTTCTAGACATCAGCCAAATGTCAGAAGTAAGCGAAATGTGATTATACTTATGCTTTGGCACGCTGACGTGGTTACAGATTTTCAAAACATGTCTGATAGTAGGTTTGTGTGTATCACTTAATTCTGTTACATGTAGGGTTTATATATTCCCAATGACAATCAATAGATTGTCCACTGTCTGTAGCAAGGCACAGTGTCTGTGTACCTACCCTTCTCCTGTGCTGTACACAAGTATCTACATGTCTTTATCATAGATGCAGCCCAGTAAAAACATTTTTTATCATTACTAGTAAAAAGTCTAGGAATATGGGATCTTAGAACTTGTCTGGGCTTGTCTTAGCCTGATCTGATTTTAGCTTGTTTTAGAAGTGTGCAGATGTATTTGGTAACAAACACCACCCTTTTCTATTAGTTGATAAAAAGAAATAAAATTTATTTCAAGCTCCTTTCAGTAAGGCTCTCATATTGCCCCACTTCTTAGAGAAGCCTCAGACTGTTGGCTTTAGGACGTAGAGGAGCATTATAAAAGTGCAAGTAACATTAGAGAAAAAGGACAGGTACTAGGATGATAGTATCTAATTTCCATTAGTATTATCCTGTAATACTTATAACTAAATGCAGTATTTTGATTACACACTAAAATATAATTGGATTGACAATAATTTCATACCTGTATATAAAGCATGATTTCTGATATTAGTATTTTAGTATAAAACTTGAACAAGCTTATCAAAAGCTCACTATGTATATGCTAAACTTTGAAACCCTAAACATTTTCCTTCATACTAAAAGGGACAATCCATGTTCAGTTACGCAGGTGCTGATGTTTGGGTTTTATTTGCTGAACCTTAAAGGATACATCTTCATTCTAATTCCTTCCTTCCTAGGCTCAGCTGTGCTCCTGAATCCTCTGCCTCATCCCCTCAGTGGTGCAGGTGGATGGGAAATAGGGGCTGTGGTCATTTCATCCTATGCTGTCTGTGCTGCTCTTTCCTCCACAGGGACAGGACTTCTCACACTCTTTCTCTTCTCCACCATGGGGTCCTTTCCACAGGAGACAGACCACCATGGACTTCTCCAACATGAGTCCTTCTTGAGGTCAATTCTTCATGGAAAATACACTTTAACTTGTTGCCAATGCAAATGTTATTGTTCAAAAGTCTGGAGTAGCCCTAATGAATAGTATCTGAGCTTAATCACTTGACAAATTTTAATTGCTGTTTTTCTACTAATGTCCTAACAACTCTATCAGTGTTGTTGCCTCTTTTTATCTTTATTTCTTTATTCCTATGTCTTTTTTTCTGTTATTTATTCAATTATTTGCACTCCCTACCCTGATATTCTTTGATGTACAATCATTAAAAATTGTGGGAAATTTTGTAAAGCTCTGATGTTCTTTTTCCATTACACTACAGTTAATATCTCATTATAAATATTATGTCAGATTCCTTGTATTGGCAAAGGATGGTTTCATTCAAAGCTATGGAAATGGTAGGAGCAGAATGGACTTTTCATCATCCATCAGAAGGAGCGCACCGAGATTGCATCATGGAGTTGAATCAGTGAGCAAAACCTGCCTTGCTCTTGTTCTTACTGTGATATTTATTTTATTGTGGTTACTGAACCCTATTTGAGGATCAGCTAGGATCAATAGTTACTTGAAGCACCACACCAGATTACAGCAGATGTGTAGAAAGATCATAGGATTCACTGTGACCCAACAGCAAAATATGTGGAATTTTCCTCTGAAATTGTGTGGAAGGACAATTTGCAAACACCATTCCTCCATTTTTTCTTTTAAAGGGACATCTTTTACTACAGAGAGGAACTCCATCAGTAAGTATTTTTTATCCTAAGGATGTTAAATGTTTTACATATGCCCAGTTTCTTCCTTGCTCATGGATTTTTTTCCCAGTGAGATTATTTGCTAGGCAGATGTAAATACTCAAAAGAGACAAGCAGGAAATATAGTGACGAAATTGAGGGTAAGTTACAAAGGCACATTGAATTTAGAATTGTTGCACAGTGAGAATGCTGTGGTTGTTTTGGAGGCCTTCTAATTCAAATGCTGCTGTTGTAAGGGAATCCAGTGATGCTGCTGAATATAATACCCCCTTTTGTCAGTATTATATGCAATTTGTATTTACACCATGCACAGAGATCATATTGAATTTAAACACAGGCAATGTGGCAGCATGGAGAGTGTTGGATCTAGAAGACTTCTGAATGCTTTTATCTAATTAACTAGGAGCATCCACTTGTTTTACTGAACTTTTTTTCTTCATCTGGTTTAGAAAGCTTCTATCAGTACTGAAGACTGTCTTCCTTTTGTGGCCACGGACTTTTCATGACTTCATAGTTCCTAAGAAATTATTTATAAATTCTTCATAATTTGAATGAAACTGTTATTGTTTTAGTACTTGGAATTGTCAAAATATAAAGAGAAATGGGTTTATGCCTTCAAACTTCCAACCAAATCCAAACCCTCCACACAACATCATTATCAGAGGCAATCCATGCATGTTCTTCCACATGGATGTTAAATCTTGTTTCATCTTACTGTGGTGAAGATTTCTCATCTTGTTTGGTGGTTTGGGGTTGTCTCAGCTTGCCCAGTTTTTGATACTTTTGTTGTACTCAGGGTCTTTTACTGTTATGTAGTTTATTTGTTACTCTTAGACAGAGTTTCTGGATTCCAAAAGCCTATGCTCTGCATCTTGCCTTTTCTTTTCTTTTTTTTAAATTGTTGACAGAAGACAAAAAACAAGGTAAAATATCTTTGAAAATGTCACTGATGTATTCACCAAACACATTCTAGGAATTGTCATTTTAGATTTGTACCAACTAGGCCCCCTGGAGAATTCTATAACAAAGTAAACTTTGAGGCATAAGCACCTTCTAACTATATTTAATTTTATATAAAGAAAAACATTAGTGAATCCATTTTTTGGCCAATTTAGGTAATGGCAGAGGTTGAGTATGTATTTGTTGGGCTGGCTAGTTGTATTATCTTTTTCAGAGTAGAAAATGAAATTTAAAAGAAAATCAGCGAAGGAGATTGTATGTCTACTCCCCAGGATCTTTCTCTTAATGTTCTTCCTAACTTGAGCAGAAAATAAGAAATATGAGATTTCCTGTACAGTGGAAGTATTTTAAATATTGTACCTTAGGAAACTCCCACATGGAGCTCTTAAAGCATTTATGAGCACTCTCTGTCAGCCTTATTGTGGTTTCTCTGTAGCGCGGCCGGCGTGTGCAGGCAGCTCCCACGGGAACCACGGGAAGCACAGCAGGGAAGCCTGGCAGCACAGTTAAGGGTAAAACAATAGTTAAGGAGAGCTCTGCTTTTTTGGGGCGTTGCCAAAGGAATAGGGAAGTGACATTACAGCAGTGCAAATTCCTGAGCTGTCTGCTAGTTGGAATGATATGAGATGGAGTTCTTAGTTGTGGAATGACTTGAACATCTGCAGCAAGCTTTTTCTCTAGGAAAATGACAATTTACTTGAAAGAACTCCAGTTCTTGAAGGAAGTGTGCAGTCTTCAGCAACTTCCTTCCCCCTCTCTATTCCCCAGAAACATTTTTATCCTCCAAGATAAAATTATGTATTAAAAAGTCATATATGTTCTCTTCTATACTCTCAGATGAAGTTATAGTTCCCAGAGAGCTGGAAGGAGACAGAAACTCCATGTATGACAGGAAGAATAAGCAGATCATATATTTCAAATGAAATATTTTCTGTTCTGTGTAGGCCCTGTAGCTTTAATGGTCTAAGCAGTTCTAAAAAAACTGTTCTTCAATTTCATAAGTTTATTGGTTTGGGGTTTTTCTTTTTTGCTAGATTTTTTTTTTTTCCAAGGCTTGCTGTTCCTAGCTAACTATAGACTGCAAGACACACAGATGTTAATAAGACAGGTTGATGTTCTGCCTCATGTGCAATCCCAACACCTTGATCCAGTTTGTTGTACTTTGTTGTACAAAATTTCCTGTTGAAACAGCAAAGTTGAAAATATGTATTAAATTTTGCAGGTTAATAATTTGCCTGCTTCCACTTTCTGTGTTTTCTACAGACCTTTCTCCAATAAAAGGTTAATTTTTTGAAGCCATTTCCAGGCCCAAACTAGCAAAGACACTGATGCTTCACAGATATTTAATGTTGTGGTTGGCTACACATGTGCTGAGGCTGATTGCAATACATAATTACCTTTAGTAGGAGACAGAAGATTTTAAAAATCTCTCTGCATTTGAATAAATGAAACTCATTTCTCTTAGAAAGAAATGGATTGAACTCTTGTCTTTCTGATGAAATAAAACCACAAAGGATCATATATAGATTCCTCAAAAGCAAAATTTTGATGAAACTCCTTAAGCTCTTTGGACACCGCAGTGTTTACAAATCCCTAGGCAGATCCAGCCAGCAAAGCCATCTTGGCTTCACGCAATTTTCATGACCAAAACATTTCCAACTCCCTTGCAGAGAGCTGTAAAGAGCTGCTGCTTGTGGCTTCTTCAGTTGTTATTCTGCAGTTGCCAGAATTGTGGCTATGTTTAGCTTTTCTGACACACTGCTGAGAAACTGGGTGACCTGCCAGCAAATGTGCTCTCCTCTGAAGGAAAACTACCTGCTTCTGTCCACACCCTGTTCTTCTAGGACACTTCTACACTGATGTAACAGTCCAGTGACTTGCTTCCTAACTCCACCAGGAATGGGAAGATCACTAAAAGCTGTTTTGTCAGTGCTTCAAACCAGCTCAGTCTTATGGTAGTTGCAGGGATAGACACTAAGTCAGTGTCCCTCTCTTTTGGCCAAAACAGAAGCAAAGTAAATCTTCTGGACAGAAGGGCTATCCCCGTTCAGGTTTAAACCTCTCGTACCTGGAGTTTCAAGGTACCAGGACATGCAGCATCAGTCACCATGAGTTCAGGCAGTGGGAGTTAGATGAGACTGGAGAAATTGATGTAATTGTTGTGTTAAGATCTTAATGAAAATTTTGTCCTTCCTGAGTATGTTTGTGTTCCTCAGATTTGCAGACAAGTCTGGTCCTTTCTCAGTGTGTTTATACTCACATGTATGCATATGAAAACTCTAGTGAGATTATTAACACTGGTGTTGCTTTTGCAAGGAGAATGAAGAGCTGTTTCTCATAAAAAGGAACTTTCTTCAATTGCTCTTGTTTCATCTTACACTTTTTGAGCTGCAACAGTCAGAGCTATTTTAAGCTTGTCACAAATTAGCAGAGAATTTTGTAACCCCTTGTTAGTATGGGAACTAATGGGTCAGGTCAGGTTCAGTACTGATGTTAATTGCTCCATCTCTATTTGAAGTCAATGGCACTGAATTATTTCCTGATAACAGAGGAATCAAGCTTTCATTTTTCTTTTGACACACAAGCATTGGTTTTGCTGAGTGGAAATCTCATTTGTGACGTTTTATAGACCTGGGCTGAGATGCTTTGTATGCTAACTCTAGAGATCTTATCTTGTATCCTTTTCTGTGGCTTTCAATGCAAAGTATAACCTCCTATTTCTACTATAGCCTCACACAGTTTTTTGAAAAAAAAAAAAAAAAAAAACAACAAGTATTTTAGAAAGGAGAGGCCATCTCTTTCCCTCATCTTTTGTCCCCATCCTTCACATGTAGTTTTCCTCATCGCACTTCTATTTCTAGTGTGCAATCTTTTGTACTCCTATTTGAATTTTCCATCTTCTTTATTTTCCTCTTTGATTCTGTTTCTAGACTCTTAATAGCAACCACATTCTCTGCTTTGCTGCTTGATGATTAGAGTTTTATTTCTAGTTATTATCTTGCTATGTGAATTTTCTGAAAATATCTATCATCTGGAATTGTATTTAGTAATTGAAAATATTTCCATTTATGTGCCTTCCCTTCTACCCTCTCTCTGTCCACCTTTGTAATAAAGATTCAGAAATATTTTTTGACAAGAAATGAATTTTTCTAGTACTTTTACACACTCAGTTATTTGCTTTATATGTCAGGAATTTCACTGATAACTGATTATTGAAGTTATACTTTTCATGTATTATATGGCAATAAATTAATGAAGAATGTATTATTCTGTTTGGCATTTACATGTGGATTTTTTTTCTGCCTTTAAAAACTGAGGCTTAATTGAAATTCAGTTTTGTCTGCAAAATTATTGAAAGTTCTTTGAATCTTCTTTGAAGATTAATAATTGTCTAATTATAATAACGGTCTTAAGCAGTTTTCTGAAGCAGGATTTCTGTAAGAGTTGGGTTAGGGCAGTCTTATCTGGGGCACCTACTTCATGAAAATATTCTGGGTTTAAAATACTCAGATATTTGATAGAAATAGAAAAAAAATATAGAAAAAAATATTTCCAAGGGGACATAAAAAAATTTAGATAATCTTAGTGATCTAATTCATAGAAATTATCTGCAACATACATATTGGCACATACTATGTAAGGAGAAGGTCCCTGAAGGGATAGTAAGCTTCAGTGCAGAGGTAGGGACAAGAGGCTTAAGTGGCACAGGGCAGCATAGGCATGGAAATTCAAGTTCACAGTATTTTCAACTCAAAAAATAAACGCATCTTGAACATGTAAATCTATCCTCTGTACCCTCTAGAGCATGTGGTGCTTGGTGTGCTTAAGCACTCTGGGTAGCCTGGGACACCATCATGCATTTCCAGAGTGCATGGCAGCAGTGGGGTTCAACATTCACACACACACAGCTGCTCAGCTCTGTTGTGCAATATCCACCTTTGATGTCTTGTTCACTACTGAATGAGGATAAGGACAAAGGCAACCAAGTTCTTATGGTCTTCGAATATCTACCCATACGCAGAGATACAGTTCTCTGCAAGAGTTATAAAGGAGTTCAGACTATAAACTGCAAGAAAATTTAAATTATGGACTTGTATATGCTGATACTTACATGATTATGATCACATAAACTTAAGCAACATCAGTGAAATAAATTTCATTTATTGCAGCTTCTCACGTTTTAAAAATGTTTAAATAATAGCTGGCCCAGATGAACTAAACATCAAAAATTATCACTGTCTAGAAATCAAACCATAAAAATTATCTGTTCCTAATGACTAGGGTTTTTCCAAAGAAATTACTAGTCCATAATCTTTTCATTTGCATATCTCTTCTTAAGATGTACAAAGAATTTGGAAAGCATGCTGGCAAATGCAAACATACTTTTGGAAGCAAATGTGAAGGAATAGTCTTTGGTACTTGCCAGCCATAGTTACATGAAGAGGTTAAAATGTGACAGATCCTAGTGAAGAAATAGCACAGTGCATGGAAGAGACCTAGCCCAGTCCCAGTAATGACAGCCTCATCCTCAGATAAACATATCTTACTGAGGAAAGCATGCTGGTTTTCCCCTCATATTTTCAAATTTATGAATTTATGACCCGCTTGTTTATTTCCAAGTAATTGTCACCCAGATTCCTGCTTCAAGCATCACCTTGTCATTTATATTCTAATTTTAGAGGGAAACTGATCTTTTAGCAGTGAATGAAGATTACTTCTTTTTCCAGTTTTTATTTTTTCACAGATTTTGATCCAGGAAAGCTGCACATCAATAGAATTGGTCCTGGCTCCCCAGCTGGAGGAGAGGTGAATACCTCCCATTTTGTAATATTAGAAAGGACATGGACTTGCAAGTAGAGCAGTAAGTTTCTAGAAAGTGAGTTCTATCTGCTGCACAATGTTGAAAATGGGACAGTCTTCAGCAGTAGAAAAAATAAGTTTATTTTTCAAAAAGTTATACTTCTGCTTAATTTAAATCCACCCTCCTTTTTTTTTTTTAATTTCATGTGTCTTTTTTGTGTCTGAGTGGTGGCTAGACTTCTTTTCTCCTTTCTTCACTATTTTTTATTTTTCACTCTGTTTTTTGCTGTTATTTCCCTCACTGAAATTCAGTACATTTAAAGTAGTAGTAAGGGAAATACATTCTAATGAAGTGAATTTGGTCAATGACTGTGGTATATCATACATTGTTTAATACAGAAGTAGTAGAAGGTGACCAATGTGATACTAAACCTTCTGAAGAAACAAAAAGGATCTGAAGAAACCGAGGGTCAATTAACCTGTTTTTTTTTTTTTTTCTGGACAGATGTGTAGATTCATGCAGCCTTTTTGTCTAATTAGCTTAATGAACATCTAAATGACAATATCCTTTTGCATATTAAATATATGTTAAGGATTCTCTCAGAGAAAATGTATAAATATGAAATCATCACTTAACCAGGTAAGCGCACTCGACAGTGAGTCATGAGTATCCTATGTAGTGGAGTTAATGGAGGAATGGTGAGAGGTTATCTGAGGGAAGAGTTGCTCTATAGGGGGAACTCCTAATTCACACATCTACTAGAGGTCTTCTGAAGTCAACAGCATATCAGTAGGGATGATAAAATGCATACTGCTGGAGAAATGAAGCTGTCACAGGAAATAAAGAAAAGGCCCCTTATAGGTCAGCAACTGTTTAAAAGGTATGAAATACAAGGTAGAGTATATACTTGGTTGTGACAATAGAACACAGAACTGAGACTCAAGTAGCATAATTTTAAAAAATCTGGAACAAGTATTAATAGAAAAATAAGAGGGTTTCTATACGATTTTTATGATATCATATTTAAACCAGAAATATTTAGGGTGGCTGTCAAACGTTACAGAAAATTCTCATGCTAATTAAATGCTACAGTGGTAAAAATGCAGTGACATTAACTGTCATAGATGCAAAACAATTTGAATGAATAATAATAGTCACTGATAGTATCCAGGTAACTGTGGCTAAAGCTATTATGAATGAAAAGAAAGAGAAAAGTTTTTTATATTTTTAAAAAAGCCTAGAAGAGGAATGAAGTGAAGCACAGATGTCTCATTAAAACTTTCAGTGCTTAAGAGAATCTCAAGTGAAACTCAAATTTTGACTGCATTTTTTGGCTAATCCAGTTACTCTACACCTCTACGGTCATAAAGCTGGAGAGAAGTTTTCTCTTTAATAAGAGTTCAACTCCAAGGACATATAAGAAGCTTTTCAAAGCTGCATAAGCAGAAGCTGGACTCCAAATTCACTGACTTTCAGCAGAGATGAAGTGCCATATAAACATATGTGTCTTTATTTATCTCCTCCCAGTAACCACCTACACACAAACTAGCCTAGTTTCTTATCCACACCATGTGGGCAGAGAATGGGAAAATAGCTCCTGGGAGATGCTCCTGCTCTCTCCTTGCAAGAAAGAGGGAAGTCTAGGTTGTTCCTAAGGTGCTCTGACTGCAACTGCTCAGTAACAAACCAAGACTCTGCCCTGGCAGGAGAATTACACATCCCACTCCAATGCCAAGTGAAAACCTGGGTCAAATGTCTGGGTGCCAGAACATCCACAAATATCAGCCTCTCCTGACAAGACCTGTTATCTTTACTTAGCTAATGAGTGTAGCTGAGGTTTAGCACTTTCTCTCTTCCCTCTTTACCCCACACCCAGACTGTCAGACTTTGGATGGCTGAATTAGCTACTTCAAGTAAAAAAATTCACACAATTTTGAGTTAAGCAGTATCAAAACCATCTTCAAAGATATTCCCTAGCTTTCTATAACAGGAAAATATGGTTTTATTCATCAAAATGTATTTATACCTTTCCAGAGATGAATAACATTTTTCTTTAGTTATCTAGAGTTCATGGAAAAGAAACATTTCATTTACTATAAAACAATTGTCTTGAACAGCAAATACCTTATCTTTATTTCAAGTATTTTTTTTAAAATGAGGAAATGGTATCAGTAGGATCAAAGGATGTTACAATACAAAAACACGAAAATCAGTGACTTCATTTTGAAATTATTTTGCAGGCTTTTTTCCAGATATTTTTAGAGTGTAAAATTTGAATGACTACTCAATGTTATCAAATATTTTTGCCCAGGAAAAGAAAGCAGTGGTTGTAAAAATCTCACTGTATTTCAAACAGTCTCTCATCCTTAGAATCTACCATTAATAATAATTTTAAGAAGATGAGATTTTAGTCCGAGTTTCCACCTTGGGGGAGTTTTCTTTTTATCTTGGCATTGCAACCCTTTGAAAAGAAGCATTTCGAATGGAAGGCATGACAGATCTTTAAATGGAATATGCAGCAACTGAGCTCCACACTATAATTACTGTCATACTGAAGAAGGTTAAATATTTATGAAGAATATGCTTTTTATCAGTCAGTCTAATTTTTAAACCTGAATTCTGCAATTGCATTGAAATGCCAATAATCAAAGGGAGGTTCTTTCTTGGCAGGCATAAGATTTTCACCAGCCTCATTTATTTGTGAAGTGTGGCCAATATACACAAATTCTGTGCAGTTTTTTCATTTTGGATCAAAATTAAATTGAAACCAATTATGCCAGATAACGTCTTAGGCAATTCCTGACTGTTTTTTGGTTGTTTGTTTATTTTTTTTTCCTCTAGAGATTAGAAATTGGACTTAATGTATATTGAAGCTTTTTTCAGTCACCAGATTTGGTTAGGCTAAATAGCAAATTAATCTTAGAGTCTTAGTAGCATATTTTGCTGTATTGAAATTATGCAGTAAACTTCTGAATATTTCCCTGCCAAAACTTACTTCATGACCTGAATTTCCCTGGCGCTTGCACTTTAATAAGTTTGTTGAAAATATGTTCCAAATTCTAGTTTTACCAAGGTTATTATAGGTAACTTCTACCTCATATTGAAATCCTATAATCAAAATACTAATAAAACAAAGAGGTGAAAATATTTCTGTTTAATAATTTGATTGATTCACATCAAGTCCCACTGTTTTCATGTGACTGTTTTGTGTTAATTAATCTAGAACACTGGTTTGAAGAGACATATTAGAAAAAATGCCCTAAAGGATGTGATTTTATAGTTAAGCAGACTTTAAAAAGTTCTGATGAGGGTTCTTCATATGGAGAAGCAATACATGGTGCTGAACCCACTCAGACCAGAGAGGTTCCTCACGAAGTTCCCAGGTTACTGGGAGGGGGTGAGGGGTGCCTGCTTTTGAGGTGGAAAGTACCTCAACTACCTAAGCAGCACCTTCAGGATGTGATTAATAGAATAACAAGAAATGTCTGCAGAGTGTCAGGTCAGCCAACCCTCCAATGTTTTCCTCTCTTCTGAAGAAAACTCCCTGTTTTCTTCTTTCTGCAAACTGGAAAGGAACAGACCCAGCCATTTGTGTTGTATGAAAAGAATGCTACCCCTTTGTATTCATGGGAATCCTGACACAGCACAGCTCTTTTCTAGAAGAAAACAGGTCCTCCTCAGTTGTGTGCAAGGTATACTCTTGTCCTAGGTAGGAGGTCCAGGAGAGCTGCAAGGACCATCCCCAGAGTAGCAGAAGTGAGAACTCTGCAGTGTTTTCTGATGGGTACTCAGAGCAACTTCCTATTAGCAGCACAGGGCAGCCCTTCTGTGGGATAAGTCTCATTGTGCACTAGATAGGGAAGGTAAGGGACAAAATTCTGGTGTGAGTTCCATGAAGTGAAGCATTTTTCATCATAAGGAGGCCTGGTTTTTCACAACTTTTGAGAAAATATTGTAAGGGCTAAAAGTGTCAGTAAAGCTAAATCATGAAATATCTGGCACTTAAAATTAATTTGCTCTTCTTAATTTCATTACAATTTAAGTAACAACTTAGAATTTTAAGAAATTGCCATGTACAGGATTCATTTCTTTCTATTCAAGCTATAAAGCTTGGAATATATACTTTCAGAATTTGTTATAAATTCAGTATTGACTGTTTCTCTTTCAGGGCTCAGTTTTGTTTGGTTGCCAATCTGAATGCAAAGAGTTAAATCCTGGGAAATGGCAACAAGGTTGTTAAAGGAGTGCCTTAGAAGGTAGAACAATGACACAGATAAGGCAGCCTAAGGTATATAACTTCAAAGAATTTTAGATATGAGTGGCTTCTGGGCTATTGGGATACAAACTGGCTCTGTGTAGGCTGCAATGGGGTACTCTTCCTAGGGCTATGCCTGGGTTCAGCAGAGATCTGAAACTTCAAAGACTTTAGGAAAGGGGAGGGGGCATTAATAGATTAGGAAAGGCTACGAGGGATGAATCAATGGAAAGCTGACAGTCAGATTGCAAGAGACATGGGAAAATATCAAATGTGGCGAGCTGAGTGGGGTGTTGGGGTTTTTTGCTTTGTTTCGTTTTGCTTTACTTCCGGAAATGAGGTTAGGCCAGCTCATGAGAAAATAAAAGTTTCACACAGTTCTGTGTATGTTACAGAATTCATGTTGCAGTTTTTGTTTCCCAGGTGCAATCACATAGCTGTGACTCTGTACATATGTTTAAGAAACAATTATGTCCAATGTTTTATTGTTACTCAGATAAATCCTGGGAGAGGTTAAGTTGCAAATCTCACTGAAGAGATGAAATAAAGGTCTAGCATCTCTGATTTACATTCTTGAAGATCAAAAAGAAATAGATTTTCATATATCTATTAGCTGTGACAGTGATGTTCATAACTGTTTTTCCAACATTACATTAAAAGAATTGTATTAATCTGATTCTTCCCCTCAATAAAGAGAGAAAGACTCAGGGCAGACTGAGGACAGTCAAGATCATCACAGACTAGTACTATTGTGTCTGTTTTGTCCAGAGTGCCCTTGTACAGAAGTTTTCTGTGATGGTAATGCAGATAATGAAAACATTATATCATTTAACCTTTGTTATCTACTGTTATCTACTCTGGTAATTTTATTTTTTTATCTATTCTCTATTAAGTAAAAATATTTCTTACAAAACTACCCTTCTGTATCATTTGCTGCTTTATATTCACAGATCCATAAGGGATTAACTTTTAACTCCTTTTATATTGTGTTAATAGAATTGCATTATATATTGCTGATCAGCTTCTAGCAGGTGCAAATGCCTTTAGGTGTTTTCTTGTGGATTTTTTTTATTCCCTTAGTTTTTAGTTACAGATGATTTAAAGGGGCAATACATGTTGAACGAGGTCGCTACATTTTGAAAAGAAAACTATAGTCATATAGAGTAGAAGGGCCTGGAAGGAAAGTTTTAAGAGGAGCAGCTGAGGTTGCTTGTTCTGCTCAGCCTGGGGAAGAGGAGACTGAGGGGAGACTGCAGTTAAAACTGTGGTTAAAACTTCCTCGTGGAAGAGGAGGGGCAGGTTCAAATCTCTTCACTCTTTGACCAGTGACAGGACTCCAGGAAACAGCCTGAAGTGGTGTCGGGAGAGCTTTAGGGCTGGATAACTGGAAAAAGTTTTTCACCAGAGTGTGTTTGGGCACTGGAACAGGCTCCCCAGGGAAGTGGTCACAGCACCAAGCCTGTCTGAGTTCCAGAATAATTTGGACAATGCTCTCAGGCCCATGGTGTGATTTTTGGGGTGGCCTGTGCAGGTCCAGGAGTTAGACTCAATAGTCTTGATGGATCCCTTCCAACTCAGTATATTCTGTGATTCCAGGATTCCATGATAGTAATTCTAATAAGACAATATTGGTTTTGCTTAAAAACAGGCTAGCCTGATCTCTTTGTTCTTCAAAACTATTTTAGTGTCCTTGAAAATATAGGGATTATATAAAAACTGTATAAGATTTGAGGAATTCTGAATAAATAAATCATTAAATACAACTTTTAGCATTAGAGTGGAGTCCCTGTTATACCTCTAGCAAGTAGCTCATCTGAGGTCTTTAACTTCAGTTACACTCCTTCAAGTATCAGTGTTTTCAAAGGCACTGGGAGTCAGGGGCAAAGTGTAGTAGTGATAAACTTTAGAATTATGTTATTTAAGGAGTATAATTTACAAGATCTGAAGAAAAGCTGTTTCAAAAAAATATCTCCATAGGAATCCTTAGGGGAAATTCTATTGTTCCCCTTCCAGAATTACAATCTTATTTCATACTTAAGTACTCACACAATTTTTAAAGATGATGGTGAGGCACCTGCAAGTTTTTAAATTCTGTTTTGGAATCTTGCCTGACAACATTCATGTAAGGATGTTCTAAATTACACTTAGCAGAAAACATAGCACTAAAAAATCAGCTTTATGTGGCTGATTTTGCAAGTGAAGCTGTAAAGCTTTTTTGTTGTATATCATCTGGCTATCTGAGGTAATGTTGTCACAAACATTCAGATGTTGTTTAAATCCTGTTCATGATTTTTACAGCCAACCAGGAAGAACAGCAATGGAACATAGTTTTTGCTAACAGTACTGTAAATGGTATAACACATTGCACTGCATAGTGGTTGAAAGAAGATATGAAGTACATCTTACTACTATGTGTATAAATATTTAAACTATTTGTTGCCAGTTTATTTAGGTGGAAAATTAACTTCCTTTCTGATATTCACCTGCAAAAGTCAATAAGAAAAAGGCCTCACTTATTTTACAGAACTATTAACTAAAGAATAGCAATTTACATTTCCTGTTTTAGTCTGCAGAACAGCAGTGTGCAGCCAGATATATCCAATAGTAATTGGATATAAATCCTCAATGATTTAAGGAAACATTGTTACCTCCTGCAAATGAAATATCTATATGGGCACTTCAAAAATATTGAAAAGCGTGATTCTATTGGCAGTTTATTATTTTTTAACAAAAAATTTAAAATTTGTTGTTTTATGTTTTTTTTTGCTTTCTTCATTGTGTTTATTAAAAAAGAATGTAATCCTATATTTAGCTTAACTTAGGTAAGTCTATAAATCTAAAAGTCATTGACCTCATTGCTGCAGCACCTTTTTCTTCCTGGCTCCTATTTTCTTCTCCTTTTCATAATTTCTACAGAAGTAGGGCAGTATAGTATTTTTACAGTGACCCCAAAGTTCACCTAAACTTACACTTTCTTTCATGAATCTTGTTTTTTCCCCAGATGGCAATCAAGACAAGTGACCTTAAATATACTCAGTACAAACAGCACCACTATGTCTCAATAAGTCTGTATTCTGATGATTTTGAGGCAAAACATCTATTGAGGTTGCAGTCAATAAAATCATCTCCAGAAAGGAATTAATTAATTAAAATGTCAGTGTGTTGTGGGAGAG
Organism: Taeniopygia guttata; assembly: GCF_048771995.1. Lineage (NCBI taxonomy): Eukaryota > Metazoa > Chordata > Aves > Passeriformes > Estrildidae > Taeniopygia > Taeniopygia guttata. The sequence goes on from NC_133028.1 coordinate 13,573,230, forward strand.
CTACTAATGATCAATGCGGAGGCTTGTGCTTTTACCTTTTCCCCCCAAGCTAACCTCCATTTGATGGTAACTTCATATGCTCTTTTGAGGCCACCTCTTGATCTAGACCAAATTGAGAGAAAACAGAAACAGCTAGGAATACAGGTCCACAGTATTCCTCTAGGTGTGCTGTAGGCAGAGCTGGTTGTCTTTCTTCTGTGAAAATGGACATGAATTATATAATTAAAAAAAGAAAGAAAAATGCTTGGCAACTTCACATTTCTCTGACCTCTTCTCTAAATTACATCTGACATCTGAGCATAGTCATGACCTTGCTCTGCAGTTTAGGAAAGTCTTTGTTCACCATGGTTATTGTGTGGGAGACCTCTTACCAGATCAGCACGATCCTGCAGACATTTCATTCAATGAAATAAATGAAAGTGGTTGTGGTTGTGGCAGTGGTGGTGGCTTCTTCTGCTTTTCAAACTAGCATTTTAGCCTGCAAACTCAGATTGCAAGATATAGCTTTTTCTTGATTGTCTGTGGAGGCTAATAAATCGTTAGGAGATTAATAATGATTAACCATTTCCAGGGAATGATGGCTGTCTTTATGGTTCACATCTCATAAACCAATCTGCACTTGCCTGCTTTATCTTGTCTACTTATCTTGCCTGCATGAGCAAGTTGGAATCTGCCTCGGTAACCACTTCTGCATAGTCTTTTTGTTTTATTCTTAAGTATTATATGGAGAGAAGGAAACTGGAATTTCCTTTTCCTGAGGCCTTCAATAAATATACTAGAAAAGGCAAAGAAGCCTGGTAACTTCTCTACTGCTTTACAAGCTCCAAGAAAGGCAGAAGAAAAATCTGTTTTCATTCTCTCCCTTATACCTGAATTACAGGTGTCAAAATATGAGTAATTTAATAGAATTTTCCAGGGATATAAAAGAAAAATAGCTTGATCCACCATAAGACTTTAGTTTGAGCTGCAGAATACACTATCAATGAACCATAACTGCTGGGACTGTCTGCATCCTTCTGCTGCATTTAACTTAATTGTCTGTTTTGAGATAAATCGTAAAGCAACATATCAAGTTAGCAGCTTATTGACTGTCCTGCTGGAAAATATGTAGAGCAGGCATGTTTTTAAATTAACTGTGTAAAAGAGTGAACAAGTCTGTCTGTATAAGACAAGCAAGCATATGTCTGTACATAGCAAGCATTGGACTGATAGGCAGTAACTCAAAAATGAATTGAACTTATTTGGGTGGAGGGGATTTTATTAGATGTGGGTTGTTTCCATGAACACTTTGATTATGGATAATTTCTACATGATTTCTTTTTTTTTTGGAAGATATGTGGTTCTATACAGCTCTGCTTCTAATTTAAAATATACCTTTTTTTCTCTCATGCTGTTTGGCTAGTTTAAGAAGGATAGCTATATAAGCTTGTAATTCTTTTCTGGGACCAGATAGAGAGAAATTTAATTTCATTTTAATAAAGTCCTTTACACCATTTCAGAAATAAAGAGGCACTATGGAACAACTACAGATAATTTTTGTTTTCTTAAGCTCTTTTTCAATGGTAAAAATTGTATTATATCAAAGTGTGTAGAGTTTAATGAACCTATGTTAATTTAAACAATATGAAACTTTGACTTACCATCTGGAAAAATCTAGTGCATGTCTAATGTTTGTGTATTTTATTTGATTATTTGAGTTTCTTTCACTATTTAACTTGCTATAATGCTAAATTCCTGTGATACATTTACAAGTGTTCCATAGAAAGCAGCGCTGAGGTAGGTCGCCCTTTCCTTCTGGTTGGTTCTTTTTAACTCTTGCCTATGGAGAAAGCAAAACTTCAGAAAAGGTTAGCTAAGCTAAGGGGGATTTATCACTGGAGATGACATAAACAGAAAAATTATGCTACCTGAGATGGTCTTCAGTGTCTTTAAAGATGAGAAGATTTTATTTTCATTGCTTCAGTTTGTAGATATTTAAAATGTAGTGTTTTTTTATTCAGGACTCCTTGTATTGGATTTTGGGTTTTTTTGTGTGTGGTTGTGTTTTGGTGGGGTTTCCTTAGGAGGTGGAGGCTATTTCCCTGTGACAATATTCACAAAGTCTTCAGGAGGCTGTCAGAGCCGCAGCCCATGAAAGAATCCAGGACTTTTGCAAGTTGGTTTTCAAAATGCCAAAGGTAACTTTTCTGCATTTTCTGTAGATTATATCTATGGATCTAAAGAATTGTCTCCCTTTCTACAGATGATTGTATGGAGGACAGCACATTTAATCAGTGCATCTGAGAGCAGAGCAAGATAACAATCCTGCTGATTAGAATAAAGGTTTTCCCAATTACTGATATTTTGCCTAAAATTGATCAATACTTGTATATTCTTTTAGAAAAGAAACGACATTTTCTTGTCATTATTTTTCTGGTTTGTTGCATTCATCAAATATTCAGTTATAAATATACAAAATTGTGGCACAATTCCCTTGTGAAATTGGCTAAGGGTGGTAATAAAAGTGCCTCCTTCAAAAACAGGAATTATCTTAGACACTCTACCCTTTGCTGGCAGACAGACAAAACGCTAAGTATTGAATGGAAAGGCAGAAATTGAATTGAAAACATAACCCATTGAAAGATGAACATTTTGAGAAGTGTGGGGAATTCTGCACTTCCACAGCTGCAGTGTTGTCACAGACAGGTTTGAGGGTCATTTTCCACTGCCTCCTCTTCACCCAGTGTTTGAACACTATTACATCTAACATCAGTCAAGTAGGAAAAGGAGCCCTGGGCATTCATTCAGTTCAAATGTTTTTATCAAAAGCATTTGTCAGTTCATGGATTGGTCTGAACTAGAGGAGTCACTGGGTGCAGATAAGTTGTGTGAAATGTACATACAAAGGCTGAGGTGTCACACCACCAAGTGTTCCATGGAACAATTCGTAGCAACCTCCACAATGGCCACTGTGTGCCACTTCTCTAGTCCTCTTTCCATGACCAGTGCTTTAAAGCAAATGTATAAAAAGACACATCAGTTCCCTGATTCAATTCAAAGGATAACTGCCCACAAAGTTGTACCAGCCCTAAGACAGTAAAAATAGAGGGCAGGAATATCTCAAGGAACTGTAATACCTGAAGACTTTTGTAACTTAACGGGCTAGATTTGGTGGCAGTGTTGGAATGAAAGGCTGCCTCACATTCACGTCTGCTCAGGGATGCTTCTGTTTGCAGAACTGTGATAACCAGGGACCTGATGCAGCTGAAAAAACAAGTTTTGTTTGGGTTCCTTTTCAGCTGAATTCACGCCTGTTCTGGCACAGCTCGGAACAGCTTTGGCCAGAATAAGCAATATCTCTGAGTGTTCAACCATGGCTCATATCTGCTGAAATCACATTCTGAATTACCAGTTTGGGGAATAGGAAATTCAGGGGCATCATTCCCAGCAAGTATTTATTACTAGACAATCAAATACAAGGCATGGTGGCCTGTGTGCCATAGAAATGGATACAATTTTAAAGGCTGAGGTCCTTCACTTAGTAGGAACAACAACAAAGCTGTCTCCTGAATAAGGCAATGAAGAGTTTAGCAGCAATACCAGTGAAATGTATTCCTTCTGTCTGTGCTGGGCACATCGTCCTCCCAGCTGGTTCAGCTAACTGTTTATAAGGCAAGCAGTTATGTGGGTGGAGTAGAGAGCTGCTTCTACTAAACCACTTTCTCCTTTATGTTTACACTGTTATTTCCAGTATACTCACAGCTAAACAGACCAAATAAAGGCTGGTGATCTGGAGCACAGGAGAAGAAAAGGCATCTTTTGGAGGTGACACATGAGAGGCAGTAAAACTCTCATGCTTGTATTAAGGTGGAGGAACCATACCAGAACTCTGCAAGTCCCCACAGAGGCTCTGAAACCATTTTACCCTTGCTCTGAGAACAAGAAAGGATTTCCTCTTCACTTTCATGAGCTGTCAATCTCTGTACAATGACATGAACTGTTAATTCACTTGCTAAAATCCATTTTTCATGCATGCCATCTTTTTAAGAGAGAATAAATCCTTTCCTTTACTTACCATGCTTGAAATTTAACTTTCTTGCATAAGGCTGTAGAAAAGACGTTTTTCTGTGAGTCACAAAAAGGAGCATTAGAGGCAGTTCAAGTTTTACTATTTTTTTCCAGTTTATGAATGTCTGAGAATTAAATGATTCAAGTTTATGATCAAAAAATGGCACTAGGATTTTAATATCATTTGATGTTAAATAATTAAGTTAGAAAACAAATGCTAATATCATAAACCATCATATGCACGATATGCAATATATAGTTACATTCAATAATAAATATCTTATGGAATTCATACAACTGAAGCCCACACAAGAATAAGGAAGCTGCCAAAATAGTATCATATCCAGTTGGCTTAGTCAGCAAGAAACCAACTGGTCCACAGATGCTCTTTTTTCTATGAGAAAATATCCTCTTTTGCAAGTCTCTTGTCTGCAAAATGTTTCATATGAACTCTTCTCCTCCTGCAGGCTGTAAATAATTTATTGATCAAACCTTTTTATTTGTAGCAGATGGAAAATCCAGTACAAATTTAAAAACAAAAAAGGGGAAGATTAGAAGCTGAGGTGAATAATTGCATTATAGTGTGCTAACTTGTAAAAAATGCCTTAAGGCAAGGGAATCAAGGGACACCCAGACGGATTTGGAGGCCTTTTCTCTGGCACAGACAAGAACTGGAAAAGAAGTTGTTTTGAGAATTGAGAGTTGAGAGTTTTTGTTCATCATATGTAAGGATATGAACAGAAATAATGAGGTTATGACAAGATGTTCACCTGTAACCAGCGTTCCCTTTCTATCCACTTCCACTGTCCTTTATTCATGCAGCTGCATAGCTGAGGTCCAGCCAGTGTCACTGTAACATAGAGTAGGTGCTCTGTTTCTGCAGCATGTGTCCTTTTTTTCCCTCTGTTATTACATTTGCACAGAAACACATATATATTTTGGCAAGAAAATTATAAGACATCAAAACAAAAAACAAACAAACAAACAAACAAAAACCAACAAAAAACCCACCTGGTATGGTTCCAATTCCTTTTCTTTCAGAACGTGCAGACTTTTGATACCTTAGGTTTAGCAAACTTCACCAACTGTTGTTAATTGACTATAGAACATAATTTGCATTCCTGCACTTTGTATTTTACATAAGGTCACAGAGGGAACAAAGACCCTATTCCTGTATGTATTAAGAAAATGGCTCTCAAAATGTTTTTGTCACTTGCAAAGAAACAGTGATACCATTTGTATAATGGGGAAAAGTCTCCTAATATGTCAAACAACATAGTTGGTACTGTAGCAACAAGAAATTTTGTTACTTTGATTATACATTTCTATTTATAACATATCATTTACCATTAGATAACTATGTATGTACATGTGATGATGGTGTGACAACAGCTCCTCCTGTAATGCAATGACCCAGACCAAATAAGTTGAATTTTATTCAATTAAAGTTTAAAGCATATCAAAGCAAATACATATAAAGCAATTTTTAAGCTCCATAATGCTGCGATTTCACATTCATTTGAATAGTGTTCTATAAAAACACCTTTAGATAATGGACCTATTTCTGATAGAGTGACAATATAATAGTTAATAGCACAGATGTGACAGGACAGTAGCATACAGGGGAGGAAAGAATTACACTAATTTCATTAATAGGAAGAAGTGAGAAGTGTTTGGTTAAGAATTACTGCAAGAACTCTTTCTTTTGAGAGTTATCTGGACTGAACTGTGTTGGATCCTGGAAGCTGGCCTGATCTTTATTGATGAAATACTGCTGACTGATTGAGTGTAAACCAAGGAGGGGAGGGCATGTTAGTTGTTCTGTTTTCTGTGAATGTCTAAATGTTCCTGTTTCTGTAATCTTCAGGTATATTAAGAAAAGAAGAATTTTGCCATCACTTTCAGAACACTGCTTTGTGCAAGCCAATGTGCCTTTGTAATTGAAGCCATGTGTCAGGGTTGGATTACAAATTTTTCTTCTTATACTGAGGGATGCACCTGCTATCTGGAGTTTGTCTCTTAAAATGTGTTTTGGTAGAGAATAATAGCAAGTATAAAGGTGATGTAATTACGATAGGATTATTGATTTAAAAGTTAATTGAAAACATTGCTTTAGACAGCATTAGAAAACATTGCATAGACAACACAAAGTTATCTCCAAGCCAAAAATTTCATGTTCCTTACCATTAAAAAAAAAAAAAAAATTCTCAGACCAATGAGATCAGATGTTCCTATGCATCCAGCTGCTCCCCACCCTGACTTGCCTATTTTATATTTCCCAGTAGGCATTTAAAATCTGTAGCATCACTGTGGAGTTTATTGCACTATTAACTTAAAAACTGCATCAACTGTTGTGTGGTATTTAAGTAGAAAATTTATTGTGGATGGGCTATTGTTGCAGGAAAAGAGTACTATTCTCTGCTAAAATTCTAGGAGATATAAATGCAATCTCATTTATTTTTTGTAAAGAAATTATTAATGATTTTTTTCAATTCACAAGATATTTACATGGCTTCCACCCATAAATGGCCTCCCCAATAAATTGAAAAATGAAGGAATTAACATTGAACATACAATATTTTGAGCATAACTGGGCATTTAGAAAGAGTCATATAAATAAAAGTTGCTGGCTTAAGAATGAGAAAATATTGTTACAGCTGTAGAGGCACATACTTGCAAGTATTTCAGCAGGAATATACCTAGTACCAAGTTCAACACATTTTGTTGACTTAGTTTAGTTTAATTTAATGCTTTTGCCTTATTTTAGTTTTACTACTTTGTTACTGTATTAGAGAACATCTACTAATATACTTCTGCACGATTTCATTCACAGTGTGGTCTTAATTAGGACTATTAAGACACAGACTTCAGAAAAATTAATGGAAAAGGAATATTCCTATGAGAAGTAGTTTTGATGTACAGTCTCTTATGGAGTACACGTGTGATGTTTTTTAAATATATGGTCAGCCATGGTAGATAAACAGAAGAAAGATACATGGAAATATGCCATATTCCATAACCCATATTTTTATTTGGCATTTGAAATCTGTTTGAATGACAACAGGGAATGAAACCCTGGCTTTCTGCAGAAGCTGACTCCAAAAATGGCAGTAGACAAGGAAACATAAAATTATCAGCTTTGAGAACCAAACTAAAAAAGTTTTCATCTAAAATATTCTATAGTGTTACGTTTCACACACTCATCAATGAATGCAGCAAGATTTAAAAATTTATTACTTTTTCTGATATGATCCAAAGAAATGTTGATTTATTCAAGTA